>NC_132876.1:72569509-72878921 GCF_048164855.1 Canis lupus baileyi | reverse complement strand
GTGTGATGCATCATGTTTTCTTTCATCAGGGTTACTTTGACTATGTGGAATCTTTTGTTTTTCCATATAAATTTTGGAATTTTAAAAATACTTTATAAAGGGAATAGGACTCTTAATAGGGATTGCATTAAATTGAATATATAGGTGGCTTTTGGTAGAATGAACATTTTAACAATATTCATTCTTTCAATCTATGGACACAGGACTTCTTTCCATTTTTGTCTTGCTTGATTTCTTTCATCAATGTCTTGTAGTTTCCCATGTAGATATTTTCCACCTCTTGGATTAAATTTACTATTAAGTATTTCGTTGTAATTGATGTTATTATAAATGGGATAGTTTTTTATTTTTTCAAATAATCCATTGTTAGAATAAGGAAATGCTATTCATTTTTCTTTTTTTCTTTTCTTTTTTTAATAATAAATTTATTTTTTATTGGTGTTCAATTTGTCAACATACAGAATAACACCCAGTGCTCATCCCGTTAAGTGCCCCCCCTCACTGCCCATCACCCATTCACCCCCACCTCCCTTCCTCCTCCCCTAGTTGGTTTCCCAGAGTTAGGAGTCTTTATGTTCTGTCTCCCTTTCTGATATTTCCTACCCATTTCTTCTCCCTTCCCTTCTATTCCCTTTCACTATTATTTATATTCCCCAAATGAATGAGAACATATAATGTTTGTCCTTCTCCGATTGACTGATTTCACTCAGCATAATACCCTCCAGTTCCATCCACGTTGAAGCAAATGGTGGGTATTTGTCATTTCTAATGGCTGAGTAATATCCCATTGTATACATAAACCACATCTTCTTTATTAATTCTTTTTTATCCTGCAACCTTACTGAATTTATTGATTAGTTATAACAGTTTTCTGGTGGGGTCTTTAGGATTTTCTATACATAAAATCATGTTAACTAGAAACAGAGGCAATTTTACTTCTTCTTCTTCAATACTGATGTCTTTTATTTATTTTTCTTTCCTGGTTGCTATGGCTGGGACTTTCAGTACTCTGTTGAATAGTACTGGTGAGAATGTGCGCATTTATCTTGTTCCTGATTTTAGAGGAAAATATTTCAACCTTTCATCATTGAATATGATGTTCTCATGGATTTCTCATATATGGCCTTTATTATGTTGAAGTTCATTCCTTCTACACTTAATTAGTTGAGAATTTTCATCATAAATGATTATTGAATTTTGTCACATGTATTTTCCATGTCTATTAAGATGAATATGTGATTCTTTTCTTTCATTTTATTAATATTATGAAACACATTTCTTGATTTGTATATTGAGGCATTCTTGCATCCCAGAGGTAAATCCCATTTTATCATGGTAAATGATCCTTTTAATGTGTTGCTGAATTCAGTTGCTAGTATTTTATTCAGAATTTCTGCATCTATATTCATCAGGGATATTGGCCTATAGTTTTCTTTTCTTATTGTACCTTTTCCTGACTTTGGTATAAGGATAATGTTGGCTTTATAGAATGTTTTGGAAGTACTCCCTTATCTTTGATTTATTGGAAGAGTTTGAGAAAAATTGCATTAATTGTTCTTTAAATGTTTGGTAAAATTCACCAGTGAAGCCATCTGGTCTTAGGCTTTAATTTGTTAGGAGGCTTTTGATTACTGACTCAATTTCTTTGCTGGCTTTTCTTTTGGGGGAGTCTTTTGATTATTGATTAATTATTACTAGAAATTGGCCTACTTAGATTTTACCTTCCTAATTCAGTCTTGAAGGACTATGTTTCTAAAAATTTTTCCATTTCTTCTAAGTAGTTCAATTTGTTGAAGTATAGCTGTTCATATTCTCCTCTTATGATCTGTGGTGTTAGTTCTAATGTCTCCTTTTTAATTTATAATATTGTTGATTTTGGTTCTCTCTGTTCCTTGGATAGTCTAGCTATAAAGTTTTATCAGTTTTGTTTATCTTTATAAAGAGTCAATATCCAGTTTCTTAAATATTTTCTATTATTATCACGTTTTCTATTTCATTTATTTCTGCTTTATTATTTCCTGCTAATTATTATGTCTGCTAATTTGAAGCTCAGTTTATTCTTCTTTTACTAGTTCTTTGAGGCATAGAATTAGGTTGTTTATTTGAGATCTTTCTTTGCTTCCAGTTACTGGAAAAATAATTTTCATATTACTGTATAAATTTAAGGTGTACAGCATGATGGTTTGATTTACATATATTGTAAAGTGGATACCAATGTAGGTTTAGTTGTCATCTTCTCATATAAATACTATTTTAGAAAAAGAAAAGAAAAAGGGCATTTTTTTGAGAACAAAAGATTTACTCTCCTAATATCTTTTCTATATAACATAGAGTAGTGTCACTTATAGTCGTCATCTTGTATATTACACCCTTACTACTTAGTTATCTTATCTTGTATATTACACCTCTACTACTTAGTTATCTTATAATGGGATGTTTGTAACTTTTGACCACCTTCCTCCAATGTCCTCCTCCCCCCCAACCTGTGCCTCTGGTAACCACAAATCTGATGTCTATTTCCGTAACTTTGAGGTTGTTTTTTGTTATATTCCACATCTAAGTGAAATCAATCAGCATTTGTCTTTCTCTGTCTGATTTATTTCACTTAGCATAATGCTTTCAAGATGTATCCATATTGTTGCAAATGGTAGGATGTCCTCATTTTTATGGATGGATAATATTCCATTGTCCATATATATCACACTTCTTTATCCATTTATCCACTAATTGACAGTTGTTTCCATGTCTTGACTCTTGGAAATACTGCTGCTAAGAACATGGAGGTAAAGATATTTTTTTGAGTTTTTTTTGTTTCTTTTGAATATATTCTTGGAAGTGAACTTTCTTGATCATATGGTAATTTTGTTTTCATTTTTTAGAATACTTTATATTGTTTTACATAGTGCCTTTACCAATTTACAATAGCAATGGTGTATAGGGTTTTCTTGTCTATGCACGCATTACTTATCTCTTATCTTTTTGACAATGGTCATTCTAACAAGTGTGAGGCAATATGTCATTGTGGTTTTAAATTGCATTTTCCTAATGACTAGTGACATTGAACATCTATTCATGTACCTGTTTGCCTTTTGTATATCTTCTTTGGATAAATGTTTATTCAGCCCCTTAACCTTTTTAAAAATCAGGTTATTTGTTTTTTGCTATTGAGCTGTATGAGCACTTTATATACTCTGGGTATTAACTTCTTATCAGATATATGGTTTGCAAATAATTTTTCTCCCTCAATAGGTTGACTTTGCACTTTGTTGTTGGTTTCTTTTGTTGTACAGGCTTTATTTTATTTTATTTTTTTCATTTGATTTTATTGATGTTCCATTTGCCAACATACAGTATAACACCCAGTGCTCATCCCATCAAGTGCCCTTCTCAGTGCTGTACAGGCTTTTTAGTTTGATGTTGTCCTACTTGCTTATTTTGTATTATGTTTCTTGATTTAAGTGTCATATCCAAGAAATTATTACAAAGGTCTATGTCAAGGAGATTTATTCCTATATTCTTCTAGAAGTTTCATAAATTTAGACTTTATATTTAAGTCTTTAACTCATTTACAGTTAACTTTCATGAGTAGCATAAGATATGGGTCCAGCTTTATTCATTTACATATGAATATCCAATTATCCCAGTACCATTTATTGAAGAGACTGTCTCTTCTCCATTGTTTTGGACTCCCTTGCCAAATAATGTTTGGTGGCACATGCTTTTGTTTGTTTCTGATTTCTCAATTCTGCTTCATAGATTCATTTTGTCAGTTTTTACACCAGTACTATACTGTTTTGATGCCTATATATGTTTATAGTGTATCTTGAAATCAAAAACTATAATGCCTCCTGCTTTGTTCTTCTTTCTTAGTATTTGTTGGCTTTTCTGGGTCTCTTGTGGGTCTATATAAATTTTAGGAGTCCTTTTTATTTCTAATTCTACAAAATTACAATTTGAATCTTATCAGGGATTGCATTTAATCTATAGATGGTGACTGACATTTCAACAATATTAATTCTTCCAATTTATGAATAATAAGATATCATTCTATTTATTTCTTTGATTTCTTTCATCAATATATTTTAGCTTTCAAAAAAGAAATCTTGTGCAACCCGGTGGTACAGTGGTTTAGCGCCGCCTGCAGCCTGGGTTGTGGTCCTGGAGACCTGGGATCGAGTCCCGCATCGGGCTTCCTGCATGGTGCCTGCTTGTCCCTCCGCCTGTGTCTCTGCCTCTGTGTGTGTGTGTCTATGAATAAATAAATAAAATCTTTAAAAAATAAATCTTTCATTTCCTTCGTTAAATATATTAAACCTATATTATTGTTTTTGATGCCATTGTAAGTTAGATGGTCTTCATTATTATTTTTAGGAGAAATTTGTTACTGATGTATAGAAATAGCATTGTTTTGAGGGACACTAGGGTGGTTCAGTTACTTAAAGGTCCAACTCTTGATCTCAGCTCAGATTGTGATCTCAGGGTCATGAGTTCAAGTCTCACATAGGCTCCATGATATGCATGGAACCTACTTTAAAAAGAAGTAACATTGATTTTTTAATGTTACTAACTTACTAAATTCATTGATCAGATCTAATGTTTTTTTGCTTGAATCTTTAGGCTTTCTCTGTATAAATCATATCATTTAGAACTAGAAATAATTTTACTTCTTTGAAATTTTTCAAAAAAATATTTATTTATTTATTTATTTATTTTTTTACTATTAGAATTCCAATTTCCAGCAATACTATAACACCCAGTGCTAATCCCGTCAACTGCCCCGCTCAGTGCCCACCACCAAGTCAACCCATCGCCCTGCCCACCAACCCTTTCAATACCTCTTATTCCTTTCCCAGAGTTAGGAGTCTCTCATGTTTTTCACCCTCTCTGATTTTTCCACTCATTTTCTCTCCTTTCCCCTATACTCCCTTTCACTATCTTTTATAATCTGCATATGAGTGAAACCATATAATGAATGTCCTCCAATAGACTTATTTCACACAGCAAAATACCCTCCAGTTCCATCCACATCAAAGCAAATGGTGGATATTTGTCGTTTCTAATAGCTGGGTAACATTCCATTGTATATATATACCACTTCTTCTTTATCTATTCATCTTTTGATGGACACTGAGGTGCCTTCCACAGTTTGGCTATTGTGGACATTGCTGCTATAAACATTGGGGTGCAGGTGTCCTGCCATTTCATTGCATCTGTATCTTTGGGGTAAATCCCCAACAGTGCAATTGCTGGGTCATAGGGCAGATCTATTTTTAACTCTTTGAGGAACCTCCACACAGTTTTCCAGAGTGGCTGCACCAGTTCACATTCCCACCAACAGTGCAAGAGGGTTCTCCTTTCTCCACATCTTCTCCAACATTTGTGGTTTCCTGCCTTGTTAATTTTCCCCATTCTCACTGGTGTGAGGTGGTATCTCATTGTGGTTTTGATTTCTGTTTCCCTGATGGCAAGCGATGCGGAGCATTTTCTCATGTGCTTATTGGCCATGACTATGTCTTCCTCTGTGATATTTCTGTTCATGTGTTTTGTCCATTTCACGATTGGATTTTTTGTTTCTTTGCTGTTGAGTTGAATAAGTTCTTTATAGATCTTTGATACTAGCCCTTTATTTGATATGTCATTTGAAAATATATTCTCTCATTCTGTACATTCTCTTTTAGTTTTGTTGACTGTTTCTTTTGCTGTGCAGAAGCTTTTTGTCTTGATTAAGTCCCAATAGTTCATTTTGGTTTTTGTTTCCCTTGAGAACATAGATGTGTTGGGAAAACAGTTGCTGTGGTCAAGTCAAAAAAATGGTGTTGCCTTGTTCTCCTCTAGGATTTTGATGGAATCTTGTCTCACGTTTATATCTTTCATCCATTTTGAGTTTATCTTTGTGTGTGGTGTAAGACAATGGTGTAGTTTCATTCTTCTGCATGTAGCAGTCCAATTTTCCCAGTATCACTTTTGAAGAGACTGTCCTTTTTGGAGTGCATAATCTTCCTGCTTTGTCAAATATTAGTTGACCAGAAAGTTGAGGGCCCATTTCTGGATTCTCTATTCTGTTCCACCGATCTATGTGTCTGTTTTTGTGCCAGTACCACACTGTCTTGATGATCACAGCTTTGTAGTACAACATGAAATCTGACATTGTGTTTTCCCCAGATACGGTTTTCTTTTTCAAAATTTCCCTGGCTATTCAGGGTCTTTTCTGATTCCACACAAATCTTAACAATCTTTGTTCCAAATCTCTGAAGATAGTCAATGGTATTTTGATAGGGCTTGCATTAACGTGTAAACTGCCCTGGGTATCATAAATATTTTCACAATATTAATTCTTCCAATCCATGAGCAGGTGAAATTATCCCATCTTTTTGTGTCTTCTGCAATTTCTTTCAGAAGTGTTCTGTAGTTTTTAGGGTATAGATCCTTTAGCTCTTTCGTTAGGTTTATTCCAAGGTACCTTATGCTTTCGGTGCAATTGTAAATGGGATTGACTCCTTCATTTCTCTTTCATCAGTCTCATTGTTAGTGTATAGAAATGCCACTGATTTCTGGGCATTGATTTTGTATCCTGCCACACTGCGGTATTGCTGTATGAGTTCTAGCAATCTTGGGGTGGTCTTTTGGGTTTTCTATGTAGAGTATCATGTCATCTGCGAAGAGAGAGAGTTTGACTACTTCTTTGCCAATTTTAAATGCCTTTTATTTCTTTTTGTTGCCTGATTTCTGAGGCTAGGACTTCTAGTACCATGTGGAATAACAGTCATGAGAGTGGACAGCCCTATCATGTTCCTGATCTTAGGATAAAGGCTCCCAGTTTCCCCATTGAGAATGATATTTGCTGTGGGCTTTTCGTAGATGGCTTTTAAGATGCTGAAGAAAGTTCCCTCTATCTCTACACTCAAGAGTTTTGATCAGGAATGGATGCTATATTTTGTCAAATGCTTTCTCTGCATCTATTGAGAGGACCATACGGTTCTTGGTTTTTCTCTTGTTGATGTGATCTATCACGTTGATTGCTTTACGAGTGTGGAACCAGCCTTGCATCCTAGGGGTAAATCTCACTTTGTCATGGTGAATAATCTTAATGTACTGTTGGATCCTATTGGCTAGTATCTTGTTGAGAATTTTTGCATCTGTGTTCATCAGGGAGATTCGTCTATAATTCTCCTATTTGGTGGGTGTTTGTCTGGTTTCGGAATCAATGTGATGCTGGCCTCATAAAATGAGTTTTGAAGTTTTCAGTCCCTTTCTATCCTTCAGAATAGCTTTAGTTGAATAGGTATTATTTCTTCTTTAAAAGTTTGATAGAATGCCCCTGGGAAACCATCTGGCCCTTGGGAGGTTTTTGATGACTGCTTCAATTTCCTCCCTGGTTATTGGCCTCTTTAGGTTTTCTATTTCTTCCTACTTCAGTTTTGGTAATTTGTGGTTTTCCATAAATGCATCCATTTTTTCTAGTTTGTCTAATTCTTTTGGCGTACAGCTGCTCACAATACATTTTTAAAATCATTTTTATTTCCTTGGTATTGGTTGTGATCTCTCCTTTTTTATTCATAATTTTATTAATTTGAGTCTTTTCTCTCACTTTTAGTAAGGCTGGCTAATGGTTTATCTATCTTCTTAATTCTTTCAGAGAACTAACTCCTTTTCTTGATCTCTAAAGTTCTTTTGGTCTCTCTTTCAGTGAGTTCTGCTCAAATCTTTATTATCTCCCTTCTGGTTCATGGAGGTTTTATTTGCTGTTCTTTCTCCAGTTCCTTTTGGTGCGAGGTCAAGTTCTGTATTTGAGTTTTTTCCAAGTTTTTGAGGGATGCTTGTATTTCAATGTATTTCCCTCTTAGTACTGCCTTTGCTGTATCTCAAAGATTTTGAATGGTTATATTGTCATTTTCATTAGTTTCTGTAAATCTTTTTAATTCTTCTCTAATTTCCTTGTTGACCCTTTCATCTTTTAGGAGGATGCTCCTTAACCTCCATGTATTTGAGTTTCTTCCAAATTTCTTCTTGTGATTGCGTTCTTGTTTCAAAACATTGCGATCTGAAAATATGCAGGGGACAATCCCAGTGCTTTGGTACAGGTTGTGACCTCATTTATGACCCAGTATGTGGTCTATTCTGGAGAAAGTTCCATTTGAATTTGATTAGAATGTGTATTCAGTTGCATTCGGATGTAAAGTTCTGTATATATCTGTGAAATTCATCTGGTCCAGTGTTTCATTTAAATCCCTTGTTTCTTTGGTGATGTTGTGCTTAGAAGATCTGTCATTTGCATAAATTACTGTGTTGAAGTCTTCTACTATTAGTTTATTTTTATCTAAGTATGTCTTCACTTTGTTTATTAATTGATATACTTGGCAGCTTCCACATTAGGGACATAAATATTCATGACTGTTAGGTCTTCTTGTTGGATAGACCCTTTAAGCATGATATAGTGTCCCTCTTCATCTCTTACTACAGTCTTTGGGATAAACTTTAATTTATATGATATGGTATTGCTACTCCAGCGCTGTTTGAGGATCATTTGAATAGTAAATGTTTCTCAAACCTTTCATTTTCAGGATGTAGGTGTCCTTAGGTCTAAAATGAGTCTCTTGTAGACAGAAAATAGATGGGTCTTGCTTTTCACCCAGTCTGAAACCCTGCATCCTTGGTGGCATCATTTAGCCCAATCACATTCAGAGTAATTATTGAGAGATATGAGTTTAGTGTCATTGTAATACCTATTTTTCCCTGTTTTTGTGGATTATTTCTTTGGATTTCCTCTTTCTTTTATAGGGTCCCCCTTAATATTTCATGCAGAGCTGGTTTGGTGGTCATGTATTCTTTCAGCTTTATGCCTATCTTGCAAACTCTTCATCTCTCCTTCTATTTTGAATGACAGCCTTGTTGGATAAAGTATGCTTGGCTGCATGTTTTTCTCATTTTATACACTGAATATAGTACGCCAGGCCTCTCTGGACTGCAAGGCCTCTTTGGAGAGGTCTGATGTTAATATATTTCTCTGTATATAGGTTAAGAATCTCTTGTTTCTTGCTACTTTAAGGAATTTCTCTTTATCTTTGCAAGTCTCACTATTGAATGTTGAGGTGTTGAATGGTTTTCATTGATTTTGTTGGGGGACCTCTCTATCTCCTGGTCTGAATGCCTGTTTTCCTCCTCAATTAGGGAAGTTCTTAGCTATGATTTGTTCAAATATGCTTCCTGGACCTTTGTCCCTCTCTGCGTTTTCTGGAACCTCAATTATATGTAGATTCCTCCTTCTCAGGGTCTCATTTATTTCTCTTAATCTTTCTCATCATCTCTTGTTTTTCCCTTTTTTCTTCAGCTTCCTTTTGCCATCAACCTGTCTTCTATGTCACTCACTCTTTCTTCCACGTCATTAACCCTCATTGTTAGGACATCCAGTTTGGATTGCATCTCATTTAATTGATTTTTAATTTTGGCCTGATTAGTTCTAAATTCTGCAGTCATGAAGTTTCTAGAATCCCTTATGCCTTGTTTCCAGAGCTACCAGAAGCTTTATACTTGTGCATCTGAGTTGGCTTTCTGTCATCGAATTGAAATCTATATTCTGTAACTCTGTGGCAGAGATGACTGTTTCTGAGTCTTTCTTTTGGGGTGAGTTCTTCCTTCTAGTCATTTTACTCAGTGAAGAGCTGCTGTATGAGCAGAGTGAGTCAAGAATATCAGCCACAACCTAAATAAATTTCACCCTAGATGATTCTGCCAAGGTCAGAGACTGGAAATTGAAAACAAAGATTAGAACAAAATAAAACACAAGGACCACTAAAGTGAAAAACAAATTTTAAAACAAAGTGGTTATAAATAAAAGTTCAAGCATCCCAAAGAAGAAGAAAAAAAGGAAAAAAGAGAGAGCAAAAAAAGGGAGAGGATACTGGGGGGTGGTGGTGGTGATGAAGTTGTAGTGGCGTGGGAATGTAGTCTACTGGAGTTGTCCTAGAGGGTGATCCTCTTGTTTCTGAGTGTATTAAGTTCTGTGTTAGAAGATGCTCAGTCTCAAATTTATATAAACCAGAAATAATTGTAGAAAGCCCCAACATCGACCACCAAAACATAAATGAGATAAAAGAGATAAATAAGACACGTATTTGTAGAAATATGAAAGTCAAAAAGGAAGAAACTTAAAATTGAAGAGGTGGTAAAATATTGTAGTTAAGGTGGAAAAAGAAAAAATATTGGAAATTTTTAGTCTGATTCAAAAAGAAGTTTACTGGAAAAAGGGGAAAAGGGGGGTTACCGTCTAGTTCTATATACTATAAATCCCTCAACTTCCCCTGGAGCTTTCCAGCGCTGTTTGGTCAAGAACTTGCTCTTCCCTGGTTCTTCAAGCTGGTCTTCTGGGGGAAGGATCTGCTGTGCTGATTCTCAGGTGTGTGTGCCTGGACAGAGATGCCCCACCCTCTGCCAGGTGCTGGGCTCATTGGGAGATGCTTACTTACTGAGGCCTCTGTTCCCTGGCACCCCACCTCTCCCAGACACAAGGTGAAACAAAGAGGAAAAACAACAATGGCGGTGGCCAGAATTCCAGCTCTGGAGTCAGCTCCCCACTAGTAACTAATGCAATCTCCCTGTCCGCACTGGCCTAGATGCTCCCAGGCCAGCGTGAGTGTACTGATCTGGACAGTTTGCAGAATGCCTGGTGGCAGGAGAGTTCTTGCTTTCCTGTGCCCTCCCTGCCTCTGCCTGTCCCAGGGGGAGTGTAGGATCCTGGGCTTTGTCCCCTTGGTGCCCTGGGATCCAGGGCCCTGTGCTGCTAGAACCATGCTCCCAGGGTTGCAGCTCCCGAAGGCAGCAGGGCACGTACACCTCTGTCTCGAGCCCGGCCACCGAACCGACTGGCTTCTCCCAAATGCCCCGCCGGCTGTGCTCTAGCCCTTTTCCGAGACCAGTCCACATTTTGTGGCGCACTTTCCCCGGGGTGCACTTCCTCTATTAGTGACTCCGTGAAACTGGAGTTTTCACTGCCCCTCCTGAGATTCTGCCTGATTTCCCTGCTAAGCACTTTTCCACTCGGGAAGAATCCGGTGGGGATTTTTAAAGTTCCCGCTTCTCTGGGGCTGGGATTTCCTGGCCTGGAGGCTTTTGCCCACGGCTTTAGCCCAGCTCCTCATGATGCCCCTCCCCCACTTGATTCTTTTTTATTTTATTTTTTTTAGCCTTCCTGCCTTGCTAGAAGGGAGAATCCTTCTCTCTGTAGCGTTCAGCGGTTCTCTCTTTAAATCTCATGTCGTGGGGCTCCCTGGGTGGCTCAGCGGTTTAGCGCCTGCCTTCAGCCCAGGGTGTGATCCTGGAGTCCGGGTATCAAGTCCCATGACAGGTTCCTTGCAAGAAGCCTTCTTCTCCCTCTGCCTGCGTCTCTGCCTCTTTCTCTCATGAATAAACAAATAAAATCTTTTAAAAAAATCTTATGTTGAATTCCAATTTTCACAAATTTTAATCTTTTTCTTCCCTGAATGCTCTTGCTTGAACTTTTTTAATCCATTTATTTTATTTTTTAATTTTAATTCCAGTGTAGTTCCCATACAGTAATATTAGTATTATATTATATTAATATTATATTAATGCTCACCATGACAAGTGTACTCTTAATCCTCTTAATCTATTTAACCTGTCCTCCCACCAATCTTCCCTCTGGTAACCATCAGTTTGTTCTCTATATTTAAGAGTCTATTTCTTGGTTTGCCTCTCTCTCTCTTTTTCCCCTTTCCTTATTTGTTTTGTTTCTTAAATTCCACTTATGAGTGAAATCATACGGTATTTGTCTTTTTTGGACCGACTTCACTTAGCATAATTGTCTCTAATTCTATCCATGTCATTTTAAATGGCAAGGTTTCATTCTTTTACATGGTTGACTAATATTCTATTTTATATATATATGTAATTGTGTATAAAAACATACAAAATTCTATTAAGTATGTAAATACAATATAATTCTATTATACTATATTTATATGTATATTATATATAAATTTCATATTATATATTATAGTTATAAATTTTATATAATATATTATATATAAATGTTATGTTATATTTATAACATTTATATGATGCATTTTATTAATTAATATACTACATATTAATAATATGCTATATTAAATTTATATACTTAAGTATATTGATTACAGATGTTATATTTATAGATAATATATTTATTATATTGTACATATATACTATATGTTGTATACATGTGTACATATACACACAAGATTTGTATACAATATATGTATACAATAGATTATACATTACATATATACAATATATAATGTACAGTATAATTAATATGTAACATATATTAATATATATACCACCTTTTCTTTATCCATTCATCTATCAATAGACACTTAGGCTGTTTCCATAATTTGGCAATTGTAGATAATGCTGCTATAAACATCAGGATGCATGTATCTCTTTGAATTAGCAATTTGTATTTTTTTTTTAATCATGAGACAGAGAGATAGGTAGAGACAGAGGCACAAGGAAAACCAGTCTCCCTGTAGGGAACCCGATGTGAGACTGGATCCCAGGACCCCAGGATCACTCCCTGAGCTGAAGACAGACCCTCAAACACTGAGCACCCAGGAGTCCCCATTTTTTGTATTCTTTGGGTAAATATCTAGCCCCACAATTGCTAGATCATGGGGTAGTTTTATTTTTAACTTTTTTGAGGAATTTCCATACTGCTTTTCACAGTGGCTGCACCACTTTACATTCCTACAAGTAATGCAGGAAGGTTCACCAACACCTGTTGTTTCTTGTATTATTGATTTTAGCCATTCTGAGAGGTGTGAGGTGATATCTCATTGTAGTTTTGAGATATATCTAGAAGGAAGTTGCTATGGCTCATCCTTTCATTTTTGACAGTTTCATTATAATGTGTCTTGGTGTAGCTGTGTTTGGGTTCAAAACTTTTGGGATTCTTTGAACCTCATAGATCTGGATATCCATTTCTTTCCCCAAGGCTTGAGAAGTTTTCAGCCATTATTGCTTTAAATATATATTCTGTCCATTTCTTTTTCTTTTCCTTCTGGTATTCCCACAATTAGAATATCATTATTTTTCATTGTTTCCCATATTTCCTACAGGCTTTCCTCATTCCTTTTCATGCTTTTTCCTTTTCCATCCTCTGACTGGGTAATTTGTAATATCCTATCTTCCAAGTTGTTGACTCTTTCTTCTGCAGGATCAAGTTCAGAGAATGAAGAGACCTCAGTAATCATCTTTTCCCTTGTACAGGCAGGGAAATTGAGGCACTAAATAAAAAAGGACTTTGCTTAAGTGCACATGATAACTAAGTGATAAGGCTGGTACTAAAGACCAGGATTCCTAACTCCTATACCAACTGCAATTTTCACTAGAAAATAATGAATCTAATTGTGAATTCCTATGTACTGTAACACCATAGTAAGAGAAATCCTTTAAGATGATGATTGGGTTATACTTTCTGATACATTTCAAACCACATAATACAGGAAGAAGGCTACTTTAACAGAAGCAGCCTACCATAGTGAAAATATTACAGGCATTGGATCAAAGATACCCTTGTTTAAATACATTTTAAGTACTCAACAAATTGCAGCTATTATTACTGCATCCCAGGCATGGTTTATTCTCCCTACAAAACTCATAGAGGAGTTTTAGTATGGTGGAATCTTGGTCCCTGGGAAAAAAATGACAACTTTTCTCTCCACCACTATATTCTGGCTTAGAAAGAGAAAAACAACTGAAGTTATTCTTAGGCCAACCCAATGTGCATCTTTCTGGTACTAAAGAACACAGCTCCTCCACAGAGAACTGGAAAAACTAGAATTGGAAATAAGTCTCTGGGATAAAAAATACTTTTAATCCCTTTATTTACACCGAGGAAGAGGTGAGCAGTGGCATTATAATAGCACATCAGTGTAAATATCTAGGAGGCAGTAACATGCTCTTCACCAAGTCAGCTGGAACAAGAAAAAAAAGTCAGTAAAAGACAGTGTAAACAACAGACTAATTAATTGGTTCAGAAAACCTCGGTTTGAGACCTGGAGAAGTCACTTATAAGCTATGTAATTTTTGGTAAGTTACTTTATCCCAAAGGATCTCAATTAGCTCATTATTAGAATGTGGAGGTTGGACAACATAGCAATAATGATCAATTACATCTGTATTGTACTTTATTGCAAAGCCTCCAAAATAATACTAACACTTCCATCTAGTTCTAACTTTCTATGATCCTCAAAAAGAAATTACACTGGGAGTAGAAGGAATCGAGATATAAGCAAAGAAAGTATCCAAAGTGTGGAAGTTTGCATTTCCTTGATGATGAGTGATGTTGAATATCATTTTGTGTGTCTGTTGGCCATCTGGACGTCTTCAAGCAGAAGTGTCTGTTCATTTTTTCCTGCACGTTTTTAATTGGATTATTTGTTTCTGAGTGTTAAGTTGCGTAAATTCTTTAAATGCTTTGGACGCTAATCCTTCATTGAATATGTCATTTGCAAATATCCTCTCCCATTCTGTAGTTTGCCTTGTAGTTTTGTTGAGTGTTTCCTTCATTGTGCAGAACCTTTTTTATTTTGATGTAGTCTCAATAGTTTATTTTTGTTTTTATTTCCCTTGCCTGAGGAGACATATCTAGAAATATGTTGCTAATGATAAAGCCAATGTCTGTGCTTTCGTCTCGGATTTTTATGGTTTTATGTGTCACATTTAGGTCTTTAATCCATTTTGAATTTATTTTTGTGTATGGTGTAAGAACGTGGACCAGTTTCATTCTTTTTCATGTTGGTGTCCAGTTTTCCTAATACCACAGAGACTGTCTTTTTCCCATTGGATATTCTTTCCTACTTTGTCAAATATTAAGTGACCATATAGTTGTGGGTTCATTCCTGGGCTTTCTTTTCTGCTCTATTGATCCGTGTCTATTTTGTGCCAGAATCATATTGTTTTTATCTCTACAGCTTTGTAATGTGACTTGAAGTCTAGAATTGTGATATTTCCAGCTTTGCTTTTCTTTTTCAGGGTTGGTTTGGCTATTCAGAGTCTTTTATAATTCCATACAAATTTTAGGATGATTTTTATCCAGTTCTGTGAAAAATGCTATTGGTATTTTGATAGAGATTGCATTAAATGTGTGGATTACTTTGGGTAGTATAGACATTTTAAATATTTGTTCTTCCAATTCATTAGCATGGAATGCCTTCCCACTTCTTTGTGTCTTCTTCAAGTTTATTATCAGTATTTTATAGTTTTCAGAGTACAGGTATTTCATCACTTTGGCTAGATTTTTTCTTAAGTATCTTACTATTTAGGGAGCAATTATAAATGGGATTGTTTTCTTAACTTATCTTTCTGCTGCTTCATTATCAGTGTATAATGAACGCAAAGGATTTCTGCACACTGATTTTGTATCCTGCAGCTTTAGTGAATTCATTTGTCAGCTCTAGTAGTTTGTTTTTTGTTTTTTTTGTGGGTTTTTTGATGGAGTTGTTAGTGTTTTCTATATGGAGTATCATATCATCTATAAATAGTGAAAATTTTACTTCTTTATCAATTTGGATACTGTTTATTTCCTTTTGCTGTCTAATTTTATTTGGTTAATCAGAGATTGTTGTGAAACTCCTTCCCCAAAGAATCTTTATGAACAGATGAAATAACTGTATCCTTTGCTGTGCAAAAGCTTCTTATCTTGATGAAGTCCCAATAGTTCATTTTTGCTTTTGTTTCTTTTGCCTTCGTGGATGTATCTTGCAAGAAGTTACTATGGCCGAGTTCAAAAAGGGTGTTGCCTGTGTTCTTCTCTAGGATTTTGATGGAATCTTGTCTCCCATTTAGATCTTTCATCCATTTTGACTTTATCTTTGTGTATGGTGCAAGAGAGTGGTCTAGATTCATTCTTCTGCATGTGGATGTCCAATTTTCCCAGCACCATTTATTGAAGAGGCTGTCTTTCTTTCATTATATGTTCTCATTCATTTGGGGAATATAAATAATAGTGAAAGGGAATATAAGGGAAGGGGGAAGAAATGTGTGGGAAATATCAGAAAGGGAGACAGAACGTAAAGACTGCTAACTCTGGGAAACGAACTAGGGGTGGTGGAAGGGGAGGAGGGCGGGGGGTGGGAGTGAATGGGTGACGGGCACTGGGGGTTATTCTGTATGTTAGTAAATTGAACACCAATAAAAAATAAATTAAAAATAAATAAAAATAAAAACAATTTAGGAAAACATTTTCTCTATTAGTCACCATTTTAACCTAGTACTTGACTGGTATCTAGGAGCACTCTGAACATTTGATAAATGAATGAATGTTATACAACATTTTAACAAAATTGTTGTAATACCTTGTATTTGGAAAACAAATAAAAAATCTATTGTTTTCTTAATGTGAAATAGGAAAATGAAATTCAATAAAAATATCTCTTCAATTGGTAAAAAAAAAAAGAAATACATACATGTAGGTCTAAATAGTCAAGTAGAATCACGCTCTGAGACAAGGGGCAGAAATATGAGTCCAGCATATTTTTCTGGCCAAAGGACCCAGTGATTCAATAATTCTCCTCAAAGTTTAAGGTTCTAAGACCCAAGGACTGAGAGGTACGTGACAGCCCAGAGTGAGAAGTCACTTTGCCTTTGAGTTAAGGCAAATAAGCAGGATGACCTGAGATGTATCACTTCCTAAATACCACATTATGTCATCCGTGGAGCCTGGGCCACCACAAGAGAAAATTTCAACAAGACACTGACCCTCAGACCTTCATCAAAAGGTAATTGGAGAAGCTATCTCAGCAGAAATGAACTCAGTTCCCTTAAAATTTACAGTATGGTTCTGAGTGAGCTTGTCCCCATACACCCTTTGTCTTTCTCAATCTTTCATTCTCTGAATGATATAGGGCTTGAGGAATGAGAAACAGCAGCTGGAGTAGCCAGCAGAACTTGAGCATCAGAACTAGTCCATGTCTCAGAGGACTGCTGCAAAAGACCTTTCCATCCATGACTGGGCACATTGGGCATTAGTGGGACTAGGAACCCAAAACATAATACAAAATTTAGGTCACATTTCCGTTCTTTCTCAACTAACCTGAATGCTTTCCACTCGCTTGTTTATGGTTTTATGGAGACACCAAGGGCAACAGCAAAAGATAAATGAAAAGACGTGTTCATGTTGGGTTCAGCATTCCTGGAAATGCTTTCAAAAAAATATACCAGAGAGACATTCCAGAGCTACAGCTTAAGCCTGACATGGAAGTCGAGAGAGGGAAAAAAAGCCAATTGAAGCTGGGGTTTGTCTCACACCTCTGCTTTATCATCCTAGATGTACTTACAAGTCCCAAACTTCTGATATTGGTAGAAGGATTTATGAAAACAAATGCAAATAAAATTCTTACCCTAGTATGTGTTGAAGTCTAAACAAATGCTTATTCTCTCCACTACACATGGAATCTAGAAAAACATCCTTCACACATTCCATGAAGCAGAGACAGTGGTATATTTGCTACAGCATGAGACTTAGAGTCAGAAAGTTTTATTTTTATTTTTGTTTATATTTGGGTTAATTTATTTATTTTTTAAAAAAATTTTTTATTGGAGTTCAATTTGCCAACATATAGCCTAAGGCCAGTGCTCATCCCAACAAGTGCCCCCTTCAGTGCCCATCAAATAGTCACCCCAAGGCCCCAGACACCTCCCCTTCCACTACCCCTTGTTCATTCCCCAGAGTTAGGTGTCTCTCATGTTTTGTCACCCTCACTGATATTTTCACACACGTTCTCTCCTTTCCCTTTATTCCCTTTCACTATTGTTTATATTCATGCATGAGACCATATAATGTTTGTCCTTTTCCGATTGACTTATTTCACTCAGCATAATACCCTCCAGGTCCATCCATGTCGAAGCAAATGGTGAGTATTTGTCATTTCTAATGGCTGAGTAATATTCCATTGTATGCATAGACCACATCTTCTTATACCATTCATCTTTAGATGGACACCGAGGCTCCTTCCACAGTTTGGCTATTGTGGACATTGCTGCTATAAACATCGGGGTGCAGGTGTCCTGCCATTTCACTGCATCTGAATCGTTGGGGTAAACCCCCAACAGTGCAATTGCTGGGTCATAGGGCAGATCTCTTTTTAACTCTTTGAGGAACTTCCACACAGTTTTCCAGAGTGGCTGTAGCACTTCACATTCCCACCAACAGTGCAAGAGGGTTCCCCTTTCTCCACATCCTCTCCAACATTTGTGGTTTCCTGCCTTGTTAATTTTCCCCATTCTCACTGGTGTGAGGTGATATCTCATTGTGGTTTTGATTTGTATTTCCCTGATGGCCAGTGATGCAGAGCATTTTCTCATGTGCTTGCTGGCCATATCTTTGTCTTCCTCTGTGAAATTTCTTTTCATGTCTTTTGCCCATTTCATGGTTGGATTGTTTGTTTCTTTGCTGTTGAGTTGAATAAGTTCTTTATAGATCTTGGATCTTTATCTTATAAATCATTTACAAATATCTTCTCCCATTCTGTAGGCTTTTAGTTGTGTTGACTGTTTCTTTTGCCATGCAGAAGCTTCTTATCTTGATGAAGTCCCAATAATTCATTTTTGCTTTTGTTTCCCTTGGCTTCATAGAAATATCTTGCAAGAAGTTGCTGTGGCCAAGTTCAAAAAGGGTGTTGCCTCTGCTCTCCTCTAGGATTTTGATGGATTTTTGTCTCACGTTTAGATCTTTCATCCATTTTGATTTTTCATTATCTTTGTAAACAGTGTCAGAGAATGGTCTACTTTCATTCTTCTGCATGTGGATGTCCAATTTTCCCAGCACCATTTATTGAAGAGACTTTTTTCCAGTGGATAGTCTTTCCTCTATCGAATATTAGTTGACCATAAAGTTGAGATCCACTTCTGGATTCTCTATTCTGTTACATTGATCTATGTGTCTGTTTCTTTGCCAATACCACACTGTCTTGAAGACCACAGCTTTGTAGTACAACCTGAAATCTGGCATTGTGATGCCCCCAGATATGTTTTTTTTTTAATATTTCCCTGGCTATTTGGGGTCTTTTCTGATTCCACACAAACCTTAAGATAATTTGTTTCAACTCTCTGAAGAAAGTCCATGGTGTTTTGATAGGGATTGCATTAAATTTGTAAATTGCCCTAGGTAGCATAGACAATTTCACAATATTAATTCTGCCAATCCATGAGCATGGAATATTTTTCCATCTCTTAGTATCTTACTCAATTTCTTTCAGAAGTGTTCTGTAATTTTTAGGGTATAGATCTTTACCTCTTTCGTTAGGTTTATTCCCAGGTATCTTATGCTTTTGGGTGCAATTGTAAATGGGATTGACTCCTTAATTTCTCTTTCTTCAGTCTCATTGTTAGTGTATAGAAATGCCACTGAATTCTGGGCATTGATTTTGTATCTTGCCACACTACAGAATTGCTGTATGAGTTCTAGCAATCTTGGGGTGGAGTCTTTTGGGTTTTCTAACTAGAGTATCATGTCATCTGCGAAGAGGGAGAGTTTGACTTCTTCTTTGCCCATTTGAATGCCTTTTATTTCTTTTTGTTGCCTGATTGCTGAGGCTAGGACTTCTAGTACAATGTTGAATAGCAGTGGTGAGAGTGGACATCCCTGTCTTGTTCCTGATCTTAGGGGAAAGGCTTCCAGTATTTCCCCATCGAGAATGATATTTGCTGTGGGATTTCGTAGATGGCTTTTAAGATGCTGAGGAATGTACCCACTATCCCTACACTCTTAATAGTTTTGATCGGGAATGGATGCTGTATTTTGTCAAATGCTTTCTCTGCATCTATTGAGAGGATCATACGGTTCTTGTTTATTCTCTTGCTGATATGATCTATCACGTTGGTTGCTTACGAGTGCTGAACCAGCCTTGCATCCCGTGGATAAATCCCACTTGGTCATGGTGAATAATCTTCTTAATGTACTGCTAGATCCTATTAGCTAGTATCTTGTTGGGAATTTTTGCATCTGTGTTCATAAGCGATATTGATCTATAATTCTCCTTTTGGGTGGGGTCTTTGTCTGCTTTTGGAATTAAGGTGACGCAAGCCTTATAGAACGAGTTTAGAAGTACTCCATCTCTTTCTATGTCTCTGAAAAGCTGAAAGTAGAATAGGTATGGTTTCTTCTTTAAACGTTTGATAGAATTCCCCATGGAAGCCATCTGGCCCTGGACTTCTGTGTCTTGGGAGGTTTTTGATGACTGCTTCAATTTCCTCCCTGTTATCAGCTTGTTCAGGTTTTCTATTTCTTCCTGTTCCAGTTTTGGTAGTTTGTGGTTTTCCAGAAATGCGTCTTTTTCCTCTAGATTGCCTAATTTATTGACGTATAGCTGCTTATAATAAGTTTTTAAAATAGCTTGTATTTCCTTGGTATTGGTATTGGTGGTGATCTCTCCTTTCTCATTCATAATTTTATTCATTTTAGTCCTTTCTCTCCTCTTTTAAATAAGGTTGACTTATGGTTTATCTATCTTATTAATTCTTTCAAAGAACCAACTTCTGGTTTTGTTTATCTGTTCCACAGTTCTTCTGGTCTCGATTTTGTTGAGTTCTGCTCAAATCTTTATTAACTCTCTTCTCTTGGGAGTACGATCTATTTGCTGTTTTTTCTCCAGCGTCTTTAGGGTCAAGGTTAGCTTTTGTATTTGAGTTCTTTCCAATTTTTGGATGGATGCTTGTAAAGCGATCTATTTCCCCTTCAGGGCTGCTTTTGCTATATCCCAAGATTTTTAATGGTTGTATCTTCATTCTAATTATTCTCCATGAATCGTTTTAATTCTTCCCTAATTTCCTAGTTGACCCTTTCATCTTTTAGCACGATGGTCCTTAACCTCCATTTGTTTGGAATCTTTCCAAACTTCTTGTGATTTAGTTTCAAAGCATTATGGTCTGAAAATATGCAGGGTATAATTCCAGTCTTTTGGTATCGGTTGAGACCTGATTTGTGACCCAGTACGTGGTCTATTCTGGAGGAAGTGCCACGTGCACTTGAGAAGAACGTGTATTCAGTTGCATTTGGATGTGAAGTTCTGTAAATATCTGTGAAATCCATCTGGTCCAGTGTATCATTTAAAGCTCTTGTTTCTTTGGAGATGTTGTGCTTAGAAGATCTGTCGATTCTAGAAAGCACTGTGTTCAAGTCACCAAGCATAAGTGTATTATTGTCTAAGTATGTCTTAACTTTGGTTATTAATTGATTGATATACTTGGCAGCTTCCACATTCGGGGCATAAAGATTGATGATTGTTAGGTCCTCTTGTTGGATAGATCCTTTAAGTAGGATATAGTGTCCCACTTCATCTCTTACTATAGTCTTTGAGATCAACTTTAATTTATCTGATATAAGGATGGCTACCCCTGCTTTCTTTTGAGGACCATTTGAATGGTAAATGGTTCCCCAACCTTTTATTTTCAGGCTGTAGGTGTCCTTACATCTAAAATGAGTCTCTTCTAGACAGAAAATAGATGGACCTTGCTTTTTTATCCAGTCTGAAACCCTGCGCCTTTTGATGGGATCATTAAGCCCATTCACTTCAGAGGTATTGCTGAAAGATATGAATTTAGTGTTATCATGATACCTTTTCAGTCCCTTTTTTTGTGGGTTGTTTCCTTGGACTTCCTTTTTCTTTTACAGAGTCCCCCTTAATATTTATTTCAGTGCTGATTTTGTGGTCACCTATTCTTTCAGTTTCTGCCTATCTTGGAAGCTCTTTATCTCTCCTTTTCTGAATGAGAGCCTTGCTGGATAAAGTATTCTTGCCTGCAGGTTCTTGTCATTTACGACCCTGAATATATCCTGCCAATCCTTTCTGGCCTGCCAGGTCTCTGTGGAGAGGTATGCTGTTAACCTAATACTTCTCCCCATAAAGGTTAGGGATCTCTTGTCTCTTGGTGCTTTAAGGATCTTCTTTTTATCTTTGGAATTTGCAAGCTTCATTATTAAATGTCAAAGTGTTGAGCGGTTTTTATTGAATTTAGGGGGGATCTCTCTAACTCCTGGATCTGAAAGCCTGTTTCCCTTCCCAAGTTAGGAAAGTTCTCATCTATGATTTGTTCAATACACTTTCTAGTCCTCTGTCCCTTTTGGCACCCTCTGGAACCCCAATTAAATGTAGATTTCTCCTTCTGAGGCTGTCATTTATTTCCCTTAACCTATCCTCATGATCTTTTAATTGTTTTTCTCTTTTTTCCTCAGCTTCCTTCCTTGCCATCAACTTGTCTTCTGTGTCACTCACTGGTTCTTCTACCTCATTAACCCTCATTGTTAAGACCTCCAGTTTGGATTGCATCTCATTTAATTGATTTTTAACTTCAGCCTGATTAGATATAAATTCTGCAGTCATGAAGTCTCTTGAATCCTTTATGCTTTTTTCTAGAGCCACCAGTAGCTTTATAATTGTGCTTCTGAATTGGCTTTCTGACATTGAATTGTAATGCATATTCTGTAACTCTGTGGCAGAGAGGACTGTTTCTAATTTTTTTTTTTTTGTGGTGAGTTTCTCCTTCTAGTCATTTAGCTCAGTGCAGAGTGGCCATAAACAAGGTGTACTCGAAAAAGGAGAAAAAGAGTAAAAAAGGGGGGGGGCAAACAAAAAATAAAAAACAAGGGAGAGTATCCCCTGGTTCTATATTCTGGAAATCCCTCAACTTCCTCTGGAACTTTCCAGCTCTGCTTGGTCAATCACTTGCTTTTCTCCTTTCCTTCCAGCTAGTCTTCTGGTGGAGGGGCTTGCTGTGCTGATTCTCAGGTGTGTGCACCTGGGGGAGCTGTCCAGCCCCCTGCCAGGTGCATGGCTCAGTGGGAGCTGTTTGTCCTGTGAGGCCCCTGCTCAGTCCCAGGCACAAGGTGACACCAAGAGGAACAACAACAGTGGCGTCGGCCAGCTCTCCAGCTCTGGAGTTATCTCCCGCAGTAACTACCGGCCACTCCCAGTCCACAGGGGCCTGGATGCTCAGGGGGCATCCCCCATCCCTCCTCCCCCCTCATCTGCACAGCTTGGGGCCGCCCTGCAGCAGGAGTGTCCTCACTGCCTTGGGCCCTTCCGGCCTCTGCCTGTCCTGGGGGGAGTACCGGAGCCTGCGCTGTGCCCCTCAGCCCCCTTGGCTCCAGGGCCTGTACCCCTGGAATTGCGTTCCCAGAGCCGCGCAGCCCCCTTCCCGCAGAGCCGCAGCCACCTGAGCCCCCGCCTGAGCTGCTCTGGAGGCCCCGCCAGGTGCATGCTGCAGCCCTTTAGGGAGCTCCACCCAGGTGTGTGGTGTGCTCTCCCCCGGGGCGCAGTCCCTCTGTTAGTGCCCCTGGAAGCCTGAGGGCATCACTGCCCCTCCTGGGATCCTGCCCGAGCTCCCTGTGAGTGCCTTTCCATCAGGGAAGATTGGTAAAGTTTCTGCTTCTACGCGACAGGACTTTCGTGTCCTGGGGGCACTCGCCACCCAGCCTTAGCCCGGCTCCTTGTGGGGACCCCTCCCCCTTGGATGCTTTTTTATTTCTTTATTTTTTTCTGTCTTCCTACCTTGATAGAATTGTGAACTCTTCTCATTGTAGCATTCCAGCTGTTTTTCAATCTCAGGCCAAATTTGTAGGTTTTCAGGATGATTTGAAAGTTATCTAGGTAAGTTGGTGGGGACAGGTGACTTGGGGACCCTACTCTTCTACTATCTTGCCCCGCCTCTCCTCAGAAAGTTGTAGAATCATGCCTAAAATAATGCCTGGTACCTAATAGATGTTCAATAAATATATGTGGGTAACTGATTGACCCAGATTCTGCTGTTAACTTATTGTGCATCCTTGGGAAAGTCACTTTCCTTCTTTGGGACTCAAATTTCCAATCTGTAAAGTGATGACAATAATCCATGCCAAGTCTACTACCAAAAAAGTGTTGAGGACTACATGAAAAAATGGATATGGAAGGGCTGTGTGCCCATTAGAGGTAATTATTGTTGTATTTAGAGTCCAGGTCATAGAAATTCCCCCAAAAGAGAGTATAAACATTTAATCCACTAGCAAAGCTAGAGTTATATGGAGGGAGAGTAGGAGGAAGGAACAACCAGAAGAAGCTAGTTGATAACAATCTGAAGTTCTCAGTTTATCACTTTTATTCAAGAGGTGATAGAAGAGACCTGGACCATATTAAGGATTAGAAGTACCCCAAAACAGAGATATGTCAACTTTCTGCCTCCTGAAGGATTTTACTCAAACCAGAGAGTCAGTGTAGTAGAGTGGCAATGGCACAAATTCTGGAACCAGACATCTTAATTTGAATCTAGGCCCTGTGATATAATATATGTGTGACCCTGAGCAAGTCACGTGATCTCTTGGTGACTTAGTTTCTCCCTTGAATTAATATCAAAATTAAGAAGTGTTGGAGAAGATGGCGGAGGAGTAGGGCAACTTCTTGCAAGATACATCTATGAAGGCAAGGGAAACCAAAGCAAAAATGAACTAACGATACTTAATCAAGATAAAAAGCTTCTGTACAGCAAAAGAAACAGTCAACACAACTAAAGACAACCTACAGAATGGGAAAAGATATTTGCAAATGACATATCAGATAAAGGGTTAGTATCCAAGACCTATAAAGAACTTATTCAACTCAACAGCAAAGAAACAAACAATCCAATCATGAATTGGGCAAAAGACATGAACAATAATTTCACAGAGGAAGACATAGACATGGCCAACAAGCACATGAGAAAATGCTCTGCATCTCTGGCCATCAGGGAAATACAAATCAAAACCACAATGAGATACCACCTCAAACCAGTGAGAATGGTGAAAATTAACCAAGGCAGGAAACAGCAAATGTTGGAGAGGATGTGGAGAAAGGGGAACCCTCTTGCACTGTTGGTGGGAATGTGAACTGGTGCAGCCACTCTGGAAAACTGTGTGGAGGTTCCTCAAAGAGTTAAAAATAGATCTGCCCTATGACCCAGCAATTGCCCTGCTGGGGATTTACCCCAAAGATACAGATGCAGTGAAACGGCAGGACAGCTGAACCCCAATGTTTATAGCAGCAATAACCAAACTGTGGAAGAAGCCTCGGTGTCCATCGAAAGATGAATGGATAAAGAAGATGTGTCTATATATACAATGGAATATTACTCAGCCATTAGAAACGACAGATACCCACCATTTGCTTCAACATGGATAGAACAGGAGGGTATGCTGAGTGAAGTAAGTCAATCGGAGAAGGACAAACATTACATGGTTTCATTCATTCAGGGAATATAAAAAGTAGTGAACGGGATTAAAGGGTAAAGGAGAGAAAATGAGTGGGAAATATAAGAGGGTGACAGAGCATGAGAGACTCCTAACTCTGGGAAACAAACAAGGGGTAGTGGAAGGGGAGGTGGGCAGGGAGTTGGGGTAACTAGGTGACAGAGACTGGTGTCAAGGAGCACTTGACAGGATTAGCACTGGGTGTTATACTATATGTTGGCAAATCGAACTTTAATAAAAACAAAAAAGAAAATCATCACAGTGAATTATAATGAATTACTTTTTCGTGTCTTCCTCTAATCTATATTGACTATATCTCCAGTGTCTCTAAAAAGACAGATATTCATAAATATTTGTGAAACTGAAGAAATAACTTTTTGTCAGTCTCAAACTGTTGCAAAAACAACAAAATTCCCTTATAATGGAAAGGTTCGAATAACGGCTCGATTATTTTTTACCAACAGACTTGCAAAGGGATTTCTGTTCTGATAGGAATATTAAAGGCTAAATGAGGTATGAGAACCTTATTAATCCTATAATCCTATGAAGGAGTTGTGATGTTGTGGATTGTACTGATAGGGATATAAATGCTATGCTTGCAAATTATAGAATTGGCTATGAATCTGTGCTTTACCATTCATTTACTATATAATATCAGGCAAAGTGTTTTCCTTCTCTGGGCTTCAATTCCATTATCTACCTAAGAATTAGATTGGTCTAGTGGAAAGAGTGATTTCCAAACTATTCTCTGGAGTGCAGAGGTTGCTACAAAAGAAAGACTGCTATAGGAAATATGTAAAGGAAAGGTAATACAAGATAGCCCTGCCCCAGCCTTTCTCTCAAATTTGTCTTCAACCACAACAGAGTTCTTTTGGTCTTTTCCCCTATTAGTTTGTATTTTCATTTTTGTTTTTTATTATTAAGTGGTCTATGCTTACAAAAAATGTCATCCAATATAGGATAACAACGAAAATAATCATAGCACACATGAATATGGTGCTCATCTGCATGTTACAAATCGTTCTTGGTACTTTATAAATATTAAATTTAAAACATACATGTATGAGGTATAAAGTGCAAAAAGCTGCTAAGCTCCTTCACTGACCGTTCTCTGCAGCAAATCCATTCCTCTTCCCTGAAATAACCACTATTTTCCATTTGGTTTGTATCCTTCCAGACTTTTTTTCATTCATTAAAAAAATTATGTGTTTTCTATTTGTAAGCCTGTATATATTTTTATATAAGTAGACTCATACTATTCATATTGTTCTGCACTTTTCTTCACTCATCAGGGAAATTATTGCCTCTGTGCATATTGAGCTGCTTCACTCTTATATAAGGCTGTATTATATTCCATTATTTAATAGTACCATAATGTACCTAATAAGTTCTCAGTTGATTGATTTTTAAGTTGCTTGAAATATTTTGCCATTACAATATTACAAGGAATGTCCTAGGACATATCTTTATGCACATGTGCAAATACTTCCATAAAACAGGAAGGAAAAATAACAAGTTATCATTTTACATTTTGTCATTCTTTCAAATTAACACCCCCAAAATGACTGTGCCCATTTATACTTCTATCAATGGGCTTTCTATATCTTCACCAATGCTGGATAATATCATTCTTTAAAATCTTTCCCAATATGATGCATTAAAAATGATATCTCACAGTTTATTTTATTTGCATTTTCTTGATTACTAGTGCACTTAAGCTTTTTCTCATACTGTTATTGGCCATTTGTATTTGCTCTTTTGAATTGCTTTCCTCCATTATTTGCATTTTTTTCTTTTATTATTCCCACACTCTCTATGCTTGTTATAGACGTTAATCTTTTCTCCATTAAATAACATGCTTTCATGTCTTGGCTACTATGAATAATGTTGCCACAAACATGGAAAGGTTAAATCTCTTTAAAATAATGATTTCATTTCCTTTGGATATACACCCAGATTTATTATTTCTGGATTATATGGTATTTCTATTTAAAAATTTTTAGGAACCTTCATACTGTTTTCCATAGTGGTTGTACCTAATTACATTCTCAGTTCATAAAAGTTCAATTTTCTTACATCCTTGCCAACATCGGTTATCTCTTGTTGCTTTTTTTTAAAAAAAAATTAATTTAAAATTCAATTTAAGTAACATATAGTGTAGTAATAGTTTCAGAGGTAGAGTTTAGTGATTTATCAGTTGCATATAATACCCGTGCTCATTACATCAAGCACCCTACTTAATGTTTATCATGCAGTTACCCCATCCCTCTACCCACCTCCCTTCCTGCAACCCTCAGTTTGTTTCTTGTTGCTTTTGAAAATTTTATTTCATAATAGTCATTATAACAGATACCAGGTGATATCTCATTGTGACTTTGGTTTACATTTCTCTGATGATTAGTGAGTGATGTTGAGCACCTTTCATATACCTGTTGGCAATTTCAATGACCTCTTTCTCTTTTGAGAAATTCCTATTTTGTACTTATTCCATTTTAATTGGGTTATTGATTGGTTGATTGATTTGCTATTGAGTTGCTATCTGAGACAATTAAGGTTAAACCTGGGGACACAATGCTATGTTCAATAAGCCAGACACAGAAAGACAAATACTGCATGATCTCACTTATTTATGGAATCTAAACAAGTCAGGCTCATAAAAACAGAAAGTAGAATGGTAGTTACCAGAGACTAGGGAGTGGATGAAATGGGGAGAAGTTGACATCAAAGGGTACAATGGTTGAATTATGTGGGATAAATTCTGAAGATTTTTTTTTTTTAGGTTTGACACAGACAGACACCTTGGTGATGTAGGGTTATTGAATAAATTTAAATGGCAAGTTTATTGTTGCCATTGCATCAATTCATAACTCTTTTTCAGGCTCAAAGGGTGAAAAGTAATGATATTAAACAAATGCTAGACAGCATTAACAGAAAGTTTTTTCAGACTCCTGGTCATAAAGTTCTTATGGTTCACATTGAATCAGAGAGCAGACATTTTTGATTACCCACCTACCTCCAAGCAAACTGAACACTGTCTAGTAGAACACTGGTTGCATACAGCATCCAAAACCAATGCTGTAACAAGTGGTAGAGTTATAAAAGGATATACATGAACATTTCTTAAAAGCACGTATGATAGTATCCGAGATCTTTATATTGTTTAGGAAAGCACTGGCACAGGCATGGTTCTCAAGAATTAACATGCAGCAAAGTATCTATTCCATAGCTTTCCCCCTGGGTCTGCCCAGTTTTCTCAAAAATCCATAGTGCTGGTCACCCACAGGGACAGGAACAAAGCCACTGAGGAAATAACTCAAAATTTAAATCCTACTGGTGACAGGAATACACTCATTTTTGTACAGAAACAATAGTCTACTAACTAGTATTGAATATTTCAAGAATGCTTGGTATATCACTGTATAGATATTGAAATTTGAGGGTATGGTGGAGTATTGGCTAAGTCCATCAATCTTTATCTGCCAGGAAAGCATTTCAGATCTACTGGCAGCTGGGAACAAGTGCTTCTGGCTGCTTTTTGTGTTTTCTGGTGCTCAGTTGTGATGGGAAACTAGCCAAACAAAATGGTGGTATATGTCCTTTCCAAAATGAGGAGTGCTTAAGTGCCTTCTATTGTTTTGGTTGTCCTTATTTGTTATTGGTGCCACATTTAAAGAGGAAAGTACTTACATAATAAGCACCACAGTGTGCCTTACATACCCAAATACATTTTTTTTGCATTAAAAATTCTTTTAAATGGCTTGGGTTATTGGTTGGGGAAGGAGGACTTGGTACACAGGAGTTTGAATGTTATTCATGATTATTTTAAAAGTGCTTCAAATCCTTCAATACATTTCTGAAAAGTTGTCCGATTAGATGGCTGGAATTCCCAGCATTTTCTCATAAGTTGATAAACCTCTTCTGGACAGTGAAGTGGACAAGGCAAACGTTTTCCTTCTTTTAACGTATTCACAAGTCTTGTTACTGTCATCTGGCCATGAGTTGGGCCTGTCATTTTCAGAAACAATGCCATGGGGCTGGAATCTGAGTCACAGTAAGTAAGCAACTCATGCAGGGTCACTCCAAATGACCAGACATCAGAGGCGATATAAAATTTACACTGAATTAAACATTCAGGAGCATACCAAAACACAGGGCTGTCCCGATCATCCTTGACTGTGTAGTACTCCTTGTCAGTTTCAGTTGCTTTGGTCAAACCAAGTCTCCAATTTTCTCTTGGTGTTCACTCTCAAAGAGGACATTCCTTGCTGCTATGTCCCGGTGAACATACTGCCAAGAACCTAAATAGTCCATCCCCTTATAAATCTGAACGGCATATTTTAACTGTTGTTTGAGGTTAATTTTGTTCTTATTCTTGGGAAGATATTCCTTAAGACTTCCTGAAGGCAGAAATTCCATGATGAGCTTAATACCATTTCCTCCGTCTTCTGTACAGATGCCTTTGTACTTCACAATGTTCTCATGATAAAGGTTCCTTAGAATTTCGGTTTCCTTCTTCTCCTATAGTACAGCGTGGTGACTATAGTTAACACTGTATTGTATATTTGATATTTGCTTAGGGAGTTGATCTTAAGTGTTTTCACCATGCACACAAAAAAATCATAACTATGTGAGGTGATGGGTTATGTTACTTAGCTTGATTGTGTTAGTCATTTCACATTGTATATGCACATTAAAACATCATATACACCTTAAATATATACAACTTTATTTGTCAAATATACATCAATAAAGCTGGGGAAAAAATAGAGGATACCAAGGAATAACCTTCACAAGATTGGTGTTAAACCCAAGTGAAGAAAACCACAGAATTTTACTGAGAGATATGAAAAAAATAATTGAATATATATAGAAACATCTGAGAAAAATACATATTATAAAGCTACTAAAAAGAAAGTTTATTAAAAGAAATTTTTTTACCTCTAAAGTTTTTTGGGTGATAATGAAAACCTCAAGATTTTCTCAGTGGCTCCAAATCAGCTGGTTTGCTTTCAACAAACTCCAATTCCTGTGTCCTGTGTTCTTTTTTTTTTTTTAATTTATTTTTTATTGGTGTTCAATTTACTAACATACAGAATAACCCCCAGTGCCCATCACCCATTCACTCCCACCCCCCGCCCTCCTCCCCTTCCACCACCCCTAGTTCGTTTCCCAGAGTTAGCAGTCTTTACGTTCTGTCTCCCTTTCTGATATTTCCCACACATTTCTTCCCCCTTCCCTTATATTCCCTTTCACTATTATTTATATTCCCCAAATGAATGAGAACATATAATGTTTGTCCTTCTCCGACTGGCTTACTTCACTCAGCATGATACCCTCCAGTTCCATCCACGTTGAAGCAAATGGTGGGTATTTGTCATTTCTAATAGCTGAGTAATATTCCATTGTGTTCTTGAGTGGGCCCCTTATTCTTGTGCACTCAAATTTGGAGGCCTTTAGTCTAGGTGATTTTGAATATTCCTTTTAGATTCCCCCCACTTTCTGATTTTCTTCTCTTCAATTGTCACTTACTGCTCACATTGCTTTCTTTAGTAGTGCAGTGAAGTAGGATCAATAGGCCACAGTTTCTTCTAAATATTAGGCCTGTTCATCCCAGAAGCATGCCATATAGTCTAGCCTGCTTGTGCATTGGCTGATAATAGACAACCACTAAATGGTTCCCTACCCTCTACTGCTCACTAGTCCTTCAAGAAATCCTTTGATGAATTTGGGAGAAGGCTCATTTTGCTTTCTGTTGACTGTGCACTGCAAGGAAGCTCGTATCATTAGGGTAATCCTCAAGTGATGAAGCAGTCGACAGCTGGGTTGCAATCTACGCCCATCCCATGCTTCTCAGCCTTTGTGGTGACCTACTTTGCAAAACAGGGTATGGGCTTTTCCTCTGTTACAACTCTAGATTTTCCAGGAAATTCTGCTGGATGATCCAGCCAATCCTGAGATAAACTTGCAATCTCTTATCCAGAAAGGAAGTGTGGGGATTAGAAGATTCTGGTAGGCCTCATATCTGGCATTGTAAGTGGGGGAATGAAACTGTGACCATAGCTGTTCAAATCATATCATTAAAATTTAATAATAAGCTAATGATATAAGTACAATTTTCTGAGTAATTTCTGTGCTGAAACATTTTATGCATACTCTGCATAGTCTCTCCAGTCTTCATAATACTGTGAGCTATAAATTACTACCCCCAGTTTGGAGATTAGGGAATTGGTATTTAGAGGAGTTACTTGTCTAAGGTCACACACTTAGAAGCTCAAAGAAAGGAAAGAGTGCAGTGTGCCCCCCCCAACCCATAAAGGACTATGGAGCTAAGCAGAGTTCAGCCCTGCTACCTGCTAGATTAGTGACCTTAGGCAAGTCACTTTCATTTTAAGCTTTCTTATATATCGAATGGGAATAATTGCCTTCTCCATTAGAGTTATTGTAAAAATTAAATGCAATAGTAATATTGATTGTAAAGCACTTGTCCTGGACTAAATGTTCAGGAAATGGTAATTCTTATTACCTGAGATCACCATAACAAATACCCAAGTATTTGGATCCAACTCAGTCTCTGAATCTTTGTCCTTAAAAACCAGGTAAAGATACTGCTGTGCAAGACTTGTAACATACACAAATGATCTTGGAGGAACTTTTATCCTTTGCAAGAGAGCTCAATACCCTATCCTAGTTCGACAGCTGTTACAGGAAGATTAATGTTGAAAAATCTTGTCCCATGGCTATGAGCAAGAAGTTTGACCTTATTCATTCTGAGAGTGAAAGCACCCTCACTAGTCTATGGCTTCCCTTTTAGTCTTATCTGTTTTTCTTCCTTCTAAAGCTTTTCAACCTAATATAAGTAATACATACTACTAGCTATTGTGTGCAAAATTCTCCACTGGAATTATTTATCAAATATATTTTCATATGGCCCTCAGAACACTTTGACATAGAGGTAGGCATTATTATTTTCATTTAACTGCTGAGAAAATGGAGTTTAGGTTCACAGAGGTCAATAGACATGCTTAATGTCATATGGCTAATGAAGAGCTGGAATTTGAAGACTGATTATGGCCTCTCAAACTGGTCTTTGTGCTCATCCTAGTTTTTTAACCTTTTTAAAAATTAATAACCTCTTTACATTTCTCTCCCACCCTCTTGATACACAATACATACATACACAGTCCAAAAAGTCTTCCCAATCTACATAGCTAAAGAGTCTTTCTGTTCCTCTAATCCTTTGTCTACAAATCATTCTGCTTGAGGCCCTCCAGTGGGGCATGGTTTAGGTTGTGCAATGTTTTTGTGATATAGGGTCTGGGAATGTTTAAATACAGACAGATATGAGTTTGAGTTCTAGGCTCTTCTACTTACTTTCTGTGTGACTTCTCATAAATAGAATTTAGAACTTAACAACTTCTGTGTATAAAACCTTAACCTTACAGCACCTTTTCCCCTTTGCTTTGGTATAAAATCCGTGGTCTTTATACTAGCCCACAAAGTCTTATGTGGCTTAGGCCTCTCTGACTTCATTTCATAACATCTTGCTGATAACTCTAGACAGTGTTCTATCTGTTCTTTAAATACCAATTCAGGAGGAGGGGCAAGATGGCGGAAGAGTAGGGTCCCCAAATCACCTGTCCCCACCAAATTGCCTAGATAACCTTCAAATCATCCTGAAAATCTACGAATTCGGCCTGAGATTTAAAGAGAGAACAGCTGAAATGCTACAGTGAGTAGAGTTCGTGCTTCTATCAAGGTAGGAAGACGGGAAAAGAAATAAAGAAACAAAAGGCATCCAAGGGGGAGGGGCCCCGCGAGGAGCCGGGCTGAGGCCGGGGCGAGTGTCCCCAGGACAGGAGAGCCCCGTCCCGGAGACGCAGGAGCTGCACCAACCTTCCCGGGCGGAAAGGCGCCCGCAGGGAGTTAGAGCAGGACCCCAGGAGGGCGGGGATGCCCTCGGGCTCCCTGGGACACTAACAGACACCTGCGCCCCGGGAAGAGTGCGCCGAACTCCCTGAAGGGCTGCAGCGCACACGGCTGGACCCAGGAGCAGCTCAGAGGGGCTCGGGAGGAGGCTCCGCGGAGGGGGCTGCGCGGCCGGGAGCGCGAATCCAACAGCGAAGACCTGGGAGCACAGGGCGCCAGGACACAGCCCAGGATCCAGCCTCCCCCCCGGGACAGGCAGAGGCCGGGAGGGCCCAGGACACAGCCCAGGATCCAGCCTCCCCCCGGGACAGGCAGAGGCCGGGAGGGCCCAGGACAGCAAGGACGTTCCTGCCCCGAACTGAGCAGATCAGCGGCCTCGCCCCGGAGCCTCCAGGCCCTGCAGACAGAGAGCTCTGTAGTTCCTGCGGGAGCTGAATCCAGGGCTCCAGAGCTGGCCGAAGCCACTGTGCTTGTTCCTCCTGGGGCCTCACGGGGTAAACAACCCCCACTGAGCCCTGCACCAGGCAGGGGGCAGAGCAGCTCACCCAAGTGCTAACACCTGAAAATCAGCACAACAGGCCCCTCCTCCAGAAGACCAGCTAGACGGACAAGTTCCAGGCAAAGTCAAGGGACTTAAAGTACACAGAATAAGAAGATACTCCCCTGTGGTTTTTTTTTTTCTTTTTGATTTCTGATTGCTTCCCCCACGCTTTTTTTCACCTTTCTTTCTTTTTCTTTCTCTTTTTCTTCTTTTTTCCTTTTTTTCTTCCTTTTTTTTAAATTTATTTTTTATTGGTGTTCAATTTACTAACATACAGAATACCCCCAGTGCCCGTCACCCATTCACTCCCACCCCCGCCCTCCTCCCCTTCTACCACCCCTAGTTCGTTTCCCAGAGTTAGCAGTCTTTACGTTCTGTCTCCCTTTCTGATATTTCCCACACATTTCTTCTCCCTTCCCTTCTATTCCCTTTCACTATTACTTATATTCCCCAAATGAATGAGAACATATAATGTTTGTCCTTCTCCGACTGACTTACTTCACTCAGCATAATACCCTCCAGTTCCATCCACGTTGAAGCAAATGGTGGGTATTTGTCATTTCTAATAGCTGAGTAATATTCCATTGTATACATAAACCACATCTTCTTTATCCATTCATCTTTCGTTGGACACTGAGGCTCCTTCCACAGTTTGGCTATTGTGGCCATTGCTGCTATAAACATCGGGGTGCAGGTGTCCCAGCGTTTCATTGCATTTGTATCTTTGGGGTAAATCCCCAACAGTGCAATTGCTGGGTCGTAGGGCAGGTCTATTTTTAACTGTTTGAGGAACCTCCACACAGTTTTCCAGAGTGGCTGCACCAGTTCACATTCCCACCAACAGTGTATGAGGGTTCCCTTTTCTCCGCATCCTCTCCAACATTTGTTGTTTCCTGCCTTGTTAATTTTCCCCATTCTCACTGGTGTGAGGTGGTATCTCATTGTGGTTTTGATTTGTATTTCCCTGATGGCAAGTGATGCAGAGCATTTTCTCATATGCATGTTGGCCATGTCTATGTCTTCCTCTGTGAGATCTCTGTTCATGTCTCTTGCCCATTTCATGATTGGATTGTTTGTTTCTTTGGTGTTGACTTTAAGAAGTTCTTTATACATCTTGGAAACTAGCCCTTTATCTGATATGTCATTTGCAAATATCTTCTCCCATTCTGTAGGTTGTCTTTGAGTTTTGTTGACTGTATCCTTTGCTGTGCAAAAGCTTCTTATCTTGATGAAGTCCCAATAGTTCATTTTTGCTTTTCTTTCTTTTGCCTTCGGGGATGTATCTTGCAAGAAGTTACTGTGGCCGAGTTCAAAAAGGGTGTTGCCTGTGTTCTCCTCTAGGATTTTGATGGAATCTTGTCTCACATTTAGATCTTTCATCCATTTTGAGTTTATCTTTGTGTATGGTGAAAGAGAGTGGTCTAGTTTCATTCTTCTGCATGTGGATGTCCAATTTTCCCAGCACCATTTATTGAAGAGACTGTCTTTCTTCCAGTGGATAGTCTTTCCTCCTTTATCGAATATTAGTTGACCATAAAGTTCAGGGTCCACTTCTGGATTCTCTATTCTGTTCCACTGATCTTTGTGTCTGTTTTTGTGCCAGTACCACACTGTCTTGATGACCACAGCTTTGTAGTACAACCTCAAATCTGGCATTGTGATGCCCCCAGCTATGGTTTTCTTTTTTAAAATTCCCCTGGCTATTCGGGGTCTTTGCTGATTCCACACAAATCTTAAAATAATTTGTTCTAACTCTCTGAAGAAAGTCCATGGTATTTTGATAGGGATTGCATTAAACGTGTATATTGCCCTGGGTAACATTGACATTTTCACAATATTAATTCTGCCAATCCATGAGCATGGAATATTTTTCCATCTCTTTGTGTCTTCCTCAATTTCTTTCAGAAGTGTTCTATAGTTTTTAGGGTTTAGATCCTTTACATCTTTGGTTAGGTCTATTCCTAGGTATCTTATGCTTTTGGGTGCAATTGTAAATGGGATTGACTCCTTAATTTCTCTTTCTTCAGTCTCATTGTTAGTGTATAGAAGTGCCACTGACTTCTGGGCATTGATTTTGTATCTTGCCACGCTACCGAATTGCTGTATGAGTTCTAGCAATCTTGGGGGGGAGGCTTTTGGGTTTTCTATGTAGAGTATCATGTCATCGGCGAAGAGGGAGAGTTTGACTTCTTCTTTGCCAATTTGAATGCCTTTAATGTCTTTTTGTTGTCTGATTGCTGAGGCTAGGACTTCTAGTACTATGTTGAATAGCAGTGGTGAGAGTGGACATCCCTGTCTTGTTCCTGATCTTAGGGGAAAGGCTCCCAGTACTTCCCCATTGAGAATGATATTTGCTGTGGGCTTTTCATAGATGGCTTTTAAGATGTCGAGGAATGTTCCCTCTATCCCTACACTCTGAAGAGTTTTGATCAGGAATGGATGCTGTATTTTGTCAAATGCTTTCTCTGCATCCAATGAGAGGATCATATGGTTCTTGGTTTTTCTCTTGCTGATATGATGAATCACATTTATTGTTTTACGGGTGTTGAACCAGCCTTGTGTCCCAGGGATAAATCCTACTTCGTCATGGTGAATAATTTTCTTAATGTACTGTTGGATCCTATTGGCCAGTATCTTGTTGAGAATTTTTGCATCCATGTTCATCAGGGATATTGGTCTGTAATTCTCCTTTTTGGTGGAGTCTTTGTCTGGTTTTGGAATTAAGGTGATGCTGGCCTCACAGAACGAATTTGGAAGTACTCCATCTCTTTCTATCTTTCCAAACAGCTTTAGGAGAATAGGTATGGTTTCTTCTTTAAACGTTTGATAAAATTCCCCTGGGAAGCCATCTGGCCCTGGACTCTTGTGTCTTGGGAGGTTTTTGATGACTGCTTCAATTTCCTCCCTGGTTATTGGCCTGTTCAGGTTTTCTATTTCTTCCTGTTCCATTGTTGGTAGTTTGTGGCTTTCCAGGAATGCGTCCATTTCTTCTGGATTGCCTAATTTATTGGCGTATAGCTGTTCATAATATGTTTGTAAAATCGTTTGTATTTCCTTGGTGTTGGTAGTGATCTCTCCTTTCTCATTCATGATTTTATTAATTTGAGTCTTCTCTCTCTTCTTTTTAATAAGGCTGGCTAATGGTTTATCTATCTTATTAATTCTTTCAAAGAACCAATTCCTGGTTCTGTTGATCTGTTCCACAGTTCTTCTGGTCTCGATTTCGTTGAGTTCTGCTCGAATCTTTATTAACTCCCTTCTTCTCTTGTGTGTAGGATCTATTTGCTGTTTTTTCTCTAGCTCCTTTATGTGTAAGGTTAGCTTTTGTATTTGAGTTCCTTCCACTTTTTGAATGGATGCTTGTATTGCGATGTATTTCCCCCTTAGGACTGCTTTTGCTGCATCCCAAAGATTTTGAACGGTTGTATCTTCATTCTCATTAGTTTCCATGAATCTTTTTAATTCTTCCTTAATTTCCTGGTTGACCCTTTTATCTTTTAGAAGGATGGTCCTTAACCTCCACGTGTTTGAGGTCCTTCCAAACTTCTTGTTGTGATTTAGTTCTAATTTCAAGGCATTATGGTCTGAGAATATGCAGGGGACAATCCCAATCTTTTGGTATCGGTTCAGACCCGATTTGTGACCCAATATGTGGTCTATTCTGGAGAAAGTTCCATGTGCACTTGAGAAGAATGTGTATTCAGTTGAGTTTGGATGTAAAGTTCTGTAGATATCTGTGAAATCCATCTGGTCCAGTGTATCATTTAAAGCTCTTGTTTCTTTGGAGATGTTGTGCTTAGAAGACCTATCGAGTATAGAAAGAGCTAGTTTGAAGTCACCAAGTATAAGTGTATTATTATCTAAGTATTTCTTCACTTTGGTTAATAATTGATTGATGTATTTGGCAGCTCCCACATTCGGGGCATATATATTGATGATTCTTAAGTCCTCTTGTTGAATAGATCCTTTAAGTATGATATAGTGTCCCTCTTCATCTCTCACTACAGTCTTCGGGGTAAATTTTAGTTTATCTGATATAAGGATGGTTACCCCTGCTTTCTTTTGAGGACCATTCGAATGGTAAATGGTTCTCCAACCTTTTATTTTCAGGCTGTAGGTGTCCTTCTGTCTAAAATGAGTCTCTTGTAGACAGCAAATAGATGGGTCCTGCTTTTTTATCCAGTCTGAAACCCTGCGCCTTTTGATGGTGTCATTAAGCCCATTCACATTCAGAGTTGCTATTGAGAGATATGAATTTAGTGTCATCATGATATCTATTCAGTCCTTGTTTTTGTGGACTGTTCCACTGAACTTCTTCTTAAAGGGGAATTTTAAGAGTCCCCCTTAAAATTTCTTGCAGAGCTGGTTTGGAGGTCACATATTCTTTCAGTTCCTGCCTGTCTTGGAAGCTCTTTATCTCTCCTTCCATTTTGAATGAGAGCCTTGCTGGATAAAGTATTCTTGGTTGCATGTTCTTCTCATTTAGGACCCTGAATATATCCTGCCAGCCCTTTCTGGCCTGCCAGGTCTCTGTGGAGAGGTCTGCTGTTACCCTAATACTCCTTCCCATAAAAGTCAGGAATTTCTTGTCTCTTGCTGCTCAACGATCTTCTCTTTATCTTTGGAATTTGCAAGCTTCCCTATTAAATGTTGAGGTGTTGAATGGTTTTTATTGATTTTATGGGGGGATCTCTCTATTTCCTGGATCTGAATGCCTGTTTCCCTTCCCAGATTAAGAAATTTTTCAGCTATGATTTCTTCAAATAAATATTCTGGCCCTCTGGCCCTTTCGGCGCCCTCGGGAACCCCAATTAAACGTAAGTTTTTCTTCCTCAGGCTGTCTTATTTCCCTTAATGTAACCTCATGGTCTTTTAATTGTTTGTCTCTTTTTTCCTCAGTTTCCCTCTTTGCTATCAACTTGTCTTCTATGTCACTCACTCGTTCTTCCACCTCGTTAACCCTCGTCGTTAGGACTTCTAGTTTGGATTGCATCTCATTCAATTGATTTTTAATTTCTGCCTGATTAGCTCTAAATTCTGCAGTCACGAAGTCTCTTGAGTCCTTTATACTTTTTTCTAGAGCCACCAGTAGCTGTATAATAGTGCTTCTGAATTGGCTTTCTGACATTGAATTGTAATCCAGATTTTGTAACTCTGTGGGAGAGAGGACTGTTTCTGATTCTTTCTTTTGAGGTGAGGTTTTCCTTCTAGTTATTTTGCTCAGTGCAGAGTGGCCAAAAGCAAGTTGTATTGGGAAAAGGAGAAAAAGAGAGGAGAGAAAGAAGGAAAGAAAAGAGAAAGAGAAAAAAAAGGGAAGAAAAAAAACGAAAAAAAAAAGAAGAAAAAGAGAAAGAAAAGGAAAGGAGAAAAAAAGGTGGTGGGGGAAGGAAACAAATCAAAAAGCAAAACAAAACAAAACAACAACAACAAAAAAAAGAACCACGGTGGAGTATCTTCTGATTCTGTGTACTTTAAGTCCCTTGGCTTCTCCTGGAAGTTGTCCGTCTAGCTGGTGTTCTGGGGGAGGGCCTGTTGTGCTGATTTTCAGGTGTTAGCAGTTGGGGGAGCTGCTGTGCCCCTGCCTGGTGCAGGGCTCAGTGCGGGTTGTTTACCCCGTGAGGCCGCAGGAGGAACAGCCCCAGTCGCGGGGCCAGCTCTGGAAACCTGGATTCAGCTCCGGCAGGAACTCCGTCTGCAGGGCCTGGAGGCTCTGGGGCGGGGCCGCTGATCTGCTCAGCTCCGGGCAGGAGCGTCCTTACTCTCCTGGGCCCTCGCGGCCTCTGCCTGTCCCGGGGGGAGGCCGGATCCTGGGCTGTGTCCCGGCGCGCTGTGCTCCCGGTCTGTGCTGAATCCCGGGCCGCGCAACCCCCTCCGCGGAGCTGCGGCCCGAGCCCCTCCGAGCTGCTCCGGGTCCCGCCGGGTCCCGCCGTGCGCGCTGCAGCCCTTAGGGAGCTCGGCGCACTCTCCTGGGCGCGCAGTTGCTCTGTAACTGTCCCAGGGAACCGGAGGGCATCCTCGCCCTCCTGGGTCCTGCTCCAACTCCCTGCGAGCCCCTTTCCGCCCTAGAAGGTTGGTGCAGCTCCTGCTCCTCCGGGACGGGGCTCTCCTGTCCTGGGGACACTCGCCCCGGCCTCAGCCCGGCTCCTCGCGGGGCCCCTCCCCCTTGGAGGCCTTTGTTTCTTTATTTCTTTTTCCCCGTCTTCCTACCTTGATAGACGCACGAACTCTTCTCACTGTAGCATTCCAGATGGTCTCTCTTTAAATCTCAGGCCGAATTGATAGATTTTCAGGACAATTTGAAGGTTTTCTAGGTAATTTGGTGGAGACAGGTGATTTGGTGACCCTACTCTTCCGCCATCTTGCTCCTCCCTCCCTTTTTCTTCCTTTTTTCTTTTTTCTTTTTCTCTTTTCTTTCTCTCTCTTTTTCTCCTTTTCCCAATACAACTTGTTTTTGACCACTCTACACTGAGGAAAAGGACTAGAAGGAAAACCTCACCTCAAAAGAAAGTATCAGAAACAGTCCTCTCTCCCAGAGTTACAAAATCTGGATTACAATTCAATGTCAGAAAGCCAATTCAGAAGCACTATTATACAGCTACTGGTGGCTCTAGAAAAAAGTATAAAGGACTCAAGAGACTTCATGACTGCAGAATTTAGATCCAATCAGGGAGAAATTAAAAATCAATTAAATGAGATGGATCTAAACTAGAGGTCCTAACGAAGAGGGTTAAAGATGTGGAAGAACGAGTGAATGACATAGAAGACAAGTTGATGGCCAAGAGGGAAACTGAGGAAAAAAGAAACAGACAATTAAAAGACCATGAAGACAGGTTAAGGGAAATAAACGATGGCCTGAGGAAGAAAAAACTACGTTTAATTGGGATTCCCGAGGGCGCCGAAAGGGACAGAGGGCCAGAATATGTATTTGAACAAATCATAGCTCAAAACTTTCCTAATCTGGGAAGTGAAACAGGCATTCAGATCCAGGAAATAGAGAGATCCCCCCCTAAAATCAATAAAAACCATTCAACACCTCAACATTTAATAGGGAAGCTTGCAAATTCCAAAGATAAAGAGAAGATCCTTAAAGCAGCAAGAGACAAGAAATCCCTGACTTTTATGGGGAGGGGTATTAGGGTAACAGCAGACCTCTCCACAGAGACCTGGCAGGCCAGAAAGGGCTGGCAGGATATATTCAGGGTTCTAAATGAGAAGAACATACAACCAAGAATACTTTATCCAGCAAGGCTCTCATTCAGAATGAAAGGAGAGATAAAGACCTTCCAATACAGGCAGGAACTGAAAGAATATGTGACCTCCAAACCAGCTCTGCAAGAAATTTTAAGGGGGACTCTTAAAATTCCCCTTTAAGAAGAAGTCCAGTGGAAAATTCCACAAAAACAAGGACTAAATAGATATCATGATGACAGTAAACTCCTATCTTTCAATAGTAACTCTGAACGTGAACGGCTTAATAACCCCATCAAAAGGCACAGGGAATCAGACTGGATAAAAAAGCAGGACCCATCTATTTGCTGTCTACAAGAGACTCATTTTAGACAGAAGGACACCTACAACCTGAAATTAAATGTTGGAGAACCATTTACCATTCAAATGGTCCTCAAAAGAAAGCAGGGGTAACCATCCTTATATCAGATAAACTAAAATTTACCCCGAAGACTGTAGTGAGAGATGAAGAGGGACACTATCTCATACTTAGGATCTATTCAACAAGAGGACTGAAGAATCCTCAATATATATGCCCCGAATGTGGGAGCTGCCAAATATATCAATCAATTATTAACCAAAGTGAAGAAATACTTAGATAATAATGCACTTATACTTGATGACTTCAATGTAGCTCTTTCTACCCTCGATAGGTCTTCTAAGCACAGCATCTCCAAAGAAACGAGAGCTTTCAATGATACACTGGACCAGATGGATTTCACAGATATCTACAGAACTTTACATCCAAACTCAACTGAATACACATTCTTCTCAAGTGCACATGGAACTTTCTCCAGAATAGACCGCATACTGGGTCACAAATCGGGTCTGAACCGATACCAAACGATTGGGATCGTCCCCTGCATATTATCAGACCATAATGCCTTGAAATTAGAACTAAATCACAACAAGAAGTTTGGAAGGACCTCAAACACGTGGAGGGTAAGGACCATCCTTCTAAAAGATGAAAGGGTCAACCAGGAAATTAAGGAAGAATTAAAAAGATTCATGGAAACTAATGAGAATGAAGATACAACCATTCAAAATCTTTGGGATGCAGCAAAAGCAGTCCTAAGGGGGAAATACATCGCAATACAAGCATCCATTCAAAAAGTGGAAGGAACTCAAATACAAAAGTTAACCTTACACCTAAAGGAGCTAGAGAAAAAACAGCAGATGGATCCCATGCCCAGCAGAAGAAGTTAATTAAAATTCGAGCAGAACGCAATGAAATCGAGACCAGAAGAACTGTGGAATAGATCAACAGAACCAGGAGCTGGTTCTTTGAAAGAATTAATAAGATAGATAAACCATTAGCTAACCTTATTAAAAAGAAAAGAGAGGAGACTCAAATTAATAAAATCATGAATGAGAAAGGAGAGATCACTACCAACACCAAGGAAATACAAACGATTTTAAAAACATATTATGAACAGCTATACACCAATAAATTAGGCAATCCAGAAGAAATGGACGCATTCCTGGAAAGCCACAAACTACCAACAGTGGAACAGGAAGAAATAGAAAACCTGAACAGGCCAATAACCAGGGAGGAAATTGAAGCAGTCATCAAAAACCTCCCAAGACACAAAAGTCCAGGGCCAGATAGCTACCGGGGGGAATTCTATCAAACGTTTAAAGAAGAAACCATACCTATTCTCCTAAAGCTGTTTGGAAAGATAGAAAGAGATGGAGTACTTCCAAATTCGTTCTATGAGGCCAGCATCACCTTAATTCCAAAACCAGACATGACCGCACCAAAAAGGAGAATTACAGACTGATATCCCTGATGAACATGCATGCAAAAATTCTCAACAAGATACTAGTCAATAGGATCCAACAGCACATTAAGAAAATTATTCACCATGACCAAGTAGGAATTATCCCCGGGACACAAGGCTGGTTCAACACTCGTAAAACAATCAATGTGATTCATCATATCAGCAAGAGAAAAACCAAGAACCATATGATCCTCTCATTGGATGCAGAGAAAGCATTTGACAAAATACAGCATCCATTCCTGATCAAAACTCTTCAGAGTGTAGGGATAGACGGAACTTTCCTCGACATCTTAAAATCCATCTACGAAAAGCCCACAGCAAATCTCATTCTCAATGGGGAAGCACTGGGAGCCTTTCCCCTAAGATCAGGAAGACAGGGATGTCCACTCTCACCACTGCTATTCAACATAGTACTGGAAGTCCTAACCTCAGCAATCAGACAACAAAAAGACATTAAAGGCATTCAAATTGGCAAAGAAGAAGTCAAACTCTCCCTTTTCGCCGATGACATGATACTCTACATAGAAAACCCAAAAGCCTCCACCCCAAGATTGCAAGAACTCATACAGCAATTTGGTAGTGTGCCAGGATACAAAATCAATGCCCAGAAATCAGTGGCATTTCTATCCACTAACAATGAGACTGAAGAAGAGAAATTAAGGAGTCAATCCCATTTACAATTACACCCAAAAGCATAAGATACCTAGGAATAAACCTAACCAAAGAGGTAAAGGATCTAAACCCTAAAAACTATAGAACACTTCTGAAAGAAATTGAGGAAGACACAAAGAGATGGAAAAATATTCCATGCTCATGGATTGGCAGAATTAATATTGTGAAAATGTCAATGTTACCCAGGGCAATTTACACGTTTAATGCAATCCCTACCAAAATACCATGAACTTTCTTCAGAGAGTTAGTACAAATTATTTTAAGATTTGTGTGGAATCAGAAAAGACCCCGAATAGCCAGGGGAATTTTAAAAAAGAAAACCATATCTGGGGGCATCACAATGCCAGATTTGAGGTTGTACTACAAAGCTGTGGTCATCAAGACAGTGTGGTACTGGCACAAAAACAGACACACAGATCAGTGGAACAGAATAGAGAACCCAGAAGTGGACCCTGAACTTTATGGTCAACTAATATTCGATAAAGGAGGAAAGACTATCCACTGGAAGAAAAGACAGTCTCTTCAATAAATGGTGCTGGGAAAATTGGACATCCACATGCAGAAGAATGAAACTAGACCACTCTCTTGCACCTTAGACAGAGATAAACTCAGAATGGATGAAAGATCTAAATGTGAGACAAGATTCCATCAAAATCCTAGAATAGAACACAGGCAACACCCTTTTTGAACTCGGCCACAGTAACTTCTTGCAAGATACATCCACGAAGGCAAAAGAAAGAAAAGCAAAAATGAACTATTGGGACTTCATCAAGATAAGAAGCTTTCTCACAGCAAAGGATACAGTCAACAAAACTCAAAGACAACCTACAGAATGGGAGAAGATATTTGCAAATGACGTATCAGATAAAGGGCTAGTTTCCAAGATGTATAAAGAACTTCTTAAAGTCAATACCAAAGAAACAAACAATCCAATCACGAAATGGGCAAAAGACATGAACAGAGATCTCACAGAGGAAGACATAGATATGGCCAACATGCATATGAGAAAATGCTCTGCCTCACTTGCCATCAGGGAAATACAAATCAAAACCACAATGAGATACCACCTCACACCAGTGAGAATGGGGAAAATTAACAAGGCAGGAAACAACAAATGTTGGAGAGGATGCGGAGAAAAGGGAACCCTCTTACACTGTTGGTGGGAATGTGAACTGGTGCAGCCACTCTGGAAAACTGTGTGAAGGTTCCTCAAAGAGTTAAAAAGAGATCTGCCCTATGACCCAGCAATTGCACTGATGAGGATTTACCCCAAAGATTCAGATGCAGTGAAACGTCGGGACACCTGCACCCCGATGTTTATAGCAGCAATGTCCACAATAGCCAAACTGTGGAAGGAGCCTCGGTGTCCATCGAAAGATGAATGGATAAAGAAGATGTGGTTTATGTATACAATGGAATATTACTCAGCCGTTAGAAACGACAAATACCCACCATTTGCTTCAATGTGGATGGAACTGTAGGGTATTATGCTGAGTGAAGTAAGTCAATCGAAGAAGGACAAACAGTGTATGTTCTCATTCATTTGGGGAACATAAGGGAAGGGACAAGAAATGTGTGGGAAATATCAGAAAGGGAGACAGAACATAAAGACTCCTAACTCTGGGAAACGAACTAGGGGTTGTGGAAGGGGAGGAGGGCGGGGGGTGGGGGTGAGTGCGTGACAGGCACTGAGTGGGACACTTGACGGGATGAGCACTGGGTGTTATTCTGTATGTTGGTAAATTGAACACCAATAAAAAATTATTTTATTAAAGAAAGTAAATACCAATTCATTTTAATCTTAGCATCTCCACATTTAAAATTCCCTCTTTCTGGAACTCTTTAACATGACCATGCACACAAAAAAAATCATAACTATGTGAGGTGATGAGTTATGGAGTTTTTTTTTTAATTTTTTTAATTTTATTTATGATAGTCATCAGAGAGAGAGAGAGAGAGGCAGAGACATAGGCAGAGGGAGAAGCAGGCTCCATGCACCGGGAGCCCGACGTGGGATTCGATCCCGGGTCTCCAGGATCGCACCCTGGGCCAATGGCAGGCGCCAAACCACTGCGCCACTCAGGGATCCCAAGTTATGGAGTTTTATCTTCCAATTTCAGGACTCAGTTTCAATACTTTCCCAATTGAGATGTCTTTCCCAAACAAACTAAGCTACCTGTGGCCTTTATCCAATTAATTCATATTCATGCCTTCATTATTTTGTCCAAAGCATTTGTTGCGATGTGACATTTTATTATTCCTTTATGTTTAGCTGTTTCCTGTTTCTGCTGTATGTTCTTGACTGCAGGCACTTTTCTGAGTTATTCACTTATTTTTTTAATTTTTTATTTATTTTTATTAAGTTTTTAAATTTTAATTCCAGTATAGTTTACATACAGTGTTATATTACTTTCAGGTTCACTGGTATATTTTATTTTATTAAATTTATTTTTTAAATATTTTTTATTTATTTATTCATGAGAGACACAGAGATAGAGAGGCAAAGATATAGGCAGAAGGAGAAGCAGGCTCCTCGCAGGGAGCCCGATGTGGGACTTGATCCTGGAACTCCAGGATCATGCCCTGGGCTGAAGGCAGGCGCTAAACCGCTGAGCCACCCAGGCGTCCCTCACCATTATATTTTAGCACTCAAAACAGTACCTGAATCATAGCAGATGTTGAATAAATATCCATTAAATAAATAACAAATGTATCTCTCCTAAGTCTGATCTATGAATAAGGGTAAGAACCTGAGTTTCTGTGAAGAACTTAGCACAGAGTGAGAATCAAATATTTAGTAGTATTCATTCCTCTGTGTTCTTGCATCTCTAGTGTGTAGAGTCAAGACTGCTGTACTAACTTGTGGATTCCCTTTGAGGTTTCTGTTAGGCCCAAGCACCTGACTTCTGGTGGGCTAGAAGCTGGAGGCTTTGCCCAGAGATAGACGCCCAATCCTCTTCTCCTCTCTGGTCTTACTGTAGGAAGCCCTTTGTGGTATGGAGGTCACTGAATCATCAATGCCAGCCTGGGCTTCACTGGAGATTCCTAAGCACAGTCCAGTGGGGTACTGATGTCACTTTTAATTAGCACAAATACATATATCTTACCCCTCTGTACATTCACATGTTACCCTTGTCATTCACCATGCTAGAAGAAGAGGGAGCTTCACTAAATACCAGTGCTGTAAAGAACATAGGACATCATGTGGTAGACCTCAACCTCCATTTATGGATGAGGAAACTGAGGCCCAAGGAGGATAAGGTAGTTTTGCAGGAACACCAGAATTATAATTATGATTCTTTATCTCTGGTCTGATGTTAGGAGCCCATTTATATTTTCTCCAAACATAGTACTGCATTGCGAATCTGAGAAACCACTGAGAAGCCGACACCGATGCAAACACACGAGGGATGATTTACAAGCTCGAGCTTGCGTCCAAGTACACCCGACACAGCGGAGCAGGGACTTGGACCCCGAGCTCAGTCACTCATCAGGAAATGCATCTTTATGGATTTGGAAAGAGCTGAGAGACATTATTACCAATGGTCCTATTATTACGTGAAGGATTCTTCCCTGAGATTCTTCCCCTGTTTCAACTGACACTGAAAACTGTGAACTCTTCGGAAGACAAATGTCAAGTAAATAAATGTTATACATTGCTAATTTAAAAAAAAGAAGAATTATTATTCTTTATTGTGGGGGGGGTGGATCTGAGGTGGGAGATAGGCAGGGCATGTGGAGTTTGAAGAAATATACCTGAAATGCTTACTAAAAGGAAATTCGGGCAAAATTGTCCTGAGATGGAGAATACCTCAAAATTAGAGTGAGGGTGCATACAGAGTGAATGAGTTAACATAGTTGAGAGCCATGGTAATTTAGCTCTCTTCCATACTTTTCATAGCTACATCTAATAGAATAATTATAATTTGCATAGTGATGGCTACTGCTCTTTCTGCCACTGGCAATATGGTAATAGTAGGAACAACAATAGTAATTGCTATCAGTTGTCCTTGATGTTCCAGGTACAGTGCATTACCTGCCCACACTAAATAACACTTCTATAACTTCACAGCTAATCCTTTTGACCAGAACACTTTCGTCTATATATATCTTGCTTCTTTTCTACTCATTCTTTAGGAGAATCTCAGGCATCTTCCTCTAAGAATCATTGCCTAGTCCCATCTATGTAGGGTTAGATCACCTTTCCTTTGTGCAAAACTCTGTCCCACTTATTCTACTATACGATCATTATTTTCTTCATTCACTTAGATCATAAGCCCCTTAAGAGTGAAACTATGTCTTCTTAATCTGACAGAGACTAGTTTATGTTATTAATAAATATTTCATACATCAATAAAAGATTGAATTTCCACTTGATCTTCAAAGTTCCTCTTTGGGGAAGGTAGCAGGGATTATATTCCTAAGGCAATGGATGTCACATTTCAGTATTCATTAGAGCACTTGGCATGCTTGTTGATCTTTTTATTTTGAATTATTTTGCTAACAAGCAGAAAATGAGAGCTTTTCCAATTAGGGAAAAGAGCAATAAAATTGGCAAGATGTGGAATGCTTTCTTTAATGTGGTCTTGATTTCATTTTTAGTAATATTTTATAAAATATGGACTGGTTGGTGTTTCAGAGACATCCAGGTTTGTCTTGCTAGTTGCATTGAATGCTAATTTTGATTTTTTTTGGAGATACACAGAATTTTATTTATTTGTGGTATATTTTTTATTGGAGTTCAACTTGCCAGAGTTAGGAATAGTACAGAATAAGAAGCAACAAATACTTTATGGATGTGAAAGGAAGACAGAAATTTTGGCAAAAGTCATCATTAAGGATTAATAGGAGCTCACCAGGTGGAATTAGAATGGGGAGACAGTACTCCAGATGAAGGGAATATCAAGTGCAGAGGCATACTTAGGTATTATTAAGAGCCTGGAACATGGAGATGAGGAGAATGGAACACTGAGGGCTGAAGAGGAAATGACAGTCAAAATGACCCAGGAAAATTAGCCCAGAGTCAAATTCTACCCAATTTAGCTATTGAAATAAGCAGTTTTGAATATATTTTGCATGATGTGACAATCTCTCAAAAGTCTGAAGTCAGGTATTACATTCCTCTGAGTCTGTTCCACTCTAAACAGACTCGGTGCCTTCAAGCATTCTTTATGGTACCTGGTTTCTAGCTCTTTAGCTCTTTAGTCTGCATCCTCCTTAATGTGTGAAAGCAGACCTCCAACAGTCCACTAGAGAGAAAGGGTATATCTGAAACATGATCTACTTTTCTACTTTACCCAAGACTAGCCAGACAGGTGATGACCTCTATACTTTACTTCCAGCTTACAGATGGTAAATTGGGGATAATGAAGGGTTATATAACTTGCTCAAGGTCACAGAGTCAACTTTGGGTGAACCACTTCACTCTACTGCTTTCATCAGTGTGTGAAGGCACAATTAACAATCCATTCTAATTATTCCCATGTTTCATGACTCCTACAGGTATAAGAGCTAATTGAGGGCAGGGACTATGTCTGATTCACTTCTGAATCCACACCCCTGGCCCAGGAAGTTCTCAGGTTATTTGGTAGGTAAACAAATTCTGGAAGGAGCTTTTCAAGTTCAAATCCAAGTTCCAACCTCTTTCTCAGCCTCATTGTTTCATGCGTACAGCCATCTCCTTTTGACAACTGCAACCTGTTTACAACTACTACTTCTTGTTTCCTCTGCTGTCAATTGCCCTTTTAGTTCCAAGCGAGCATTTGCTTTTTTGGTGAATAGAACAATGGTCATGATGCGGAACTTCTTGCTTTTCTAGCTTTCTAAAAGGATTTTATTTTGGGATGGGGATTCTTAATATAAAAAGTCTCGGTTGCTAAAATATGTACACTCAAAACAAGGCTACCTAAAAAGTGGCAGGGATCTGACATTCATTCTCTCTTATTAATATTCTCTTCATCCTCCAACTAAGAAATGCTAACCATAACAAAATGCAATCAAATTGAGTAATAAACATGAATGGTTTGAGTTCTGTGGCTGGGATAATGGAAGGCTTCTCTGACCATCCCTCTGTATCAAGTGTGTTCTTTTCAATGCTTCTGTGAATTACATCAAATGACCTTCATGCTAGACAGTAGGAACACAAAACAGTTAGGAGAGGACATTTGACAGCAGAGTTTAGATTGAGCACTTGGTCAGGGAAGGAGACAGGGGAAGTGTGACACCATTCCATGTATTAATTATAAAATAAAGCCAGCACTTTTGATAGAGACAAGAGTCAGGTCCCGACTGAGATTAGGTCTCTGACTCAATTTCCCTCTCATAGTGGGAGTCTCTGACCCTCTTCCCATTGTAAGTTCGACCTTTTCTGGGCATTTAGAACCAATCCTGACCTATAATACAAAGAACTTAGTCCATGTTCTACTCACAAAGACAAATCATTAGGCACCACCAACACATTTCTTTTGGTCTGACCATGTCCTCTTATATCTGTCCTGTTTACTAGCTCTGTCAGGTTCTTTGTGTATGAATCCCTCTTGTAAATGTTCTAGGATCCTAGTATCTTGTGTCAGTTTCTGTTGAGTCTTACCCCTCAGATCACTGGCCCAAGGCTGAGAGTCTGCTTCTTAATGACAACTATCAGCCCAGATTTTCAAATATCACTTAATTTTGGTGCTCCATAACTATGTTCCATATACCCACTTTACAGAACAACTGCTACTGTGTGCATCTATCTGAATCACACCTTTCCCAATGGCTTGGTGGATCCAGTCCCAGGAAAGAAGTCAGCTTTGGATGTAAATAAGGCAATGACATATTGTCTTTGGGAAATCTGTATGCGTCACTAAAATCAAATAGCAAGAATCCTAAATGATAAATTTATCTTGTGGCTTATGTTGAGTAATTGGATGGGTGTAGGAAGATGGATTGGCTGTGAAAGGACATGAAGATCTAGCTGCCTGGAATCCAGGAGTAGTACCTATGTTTCTCTTTCCTTTTCCCTAGCCTATGATGGAAGGCCAAGGTCACTGTCAGACCCATTTGTCAGGTTGTCCTGGCTACCTGCACAGACATGCTCTTGGGGACTCTGAAGTTGATAGTTTATGATAGAAAAATAAGTGAAGAGCATACCAGAAGCCCTCCCTTATGGAAAACTTAGATACTCATATAGGAATGTGGGCATCCAGCCACCTCTGAAATCCTATCAGCCACACTGGACTGTATGAAGGTAGGGACTATATCTGTCTCAGTGCCAGGAACTGATTAGATGTATAATAAATAATTGTCAATTGAGTGAATGAATGGATGGAATTACTTTGTTTCCTTTAAGTTAATGACAGTTAATTTTGTGTACCAATTGGTGCAGGTTCAGTTATGGCTGGGGTTCCAGGTGTTGCAAAGTTTCTGAAGATTTTTATGTCATGGAAAAATATAAGGAAAATGCTCAGGTCCTTGGTGTACATTAGTTATGGTTAAAGTGCCTATCATTGTGGCTCACTTGCCCATTACTTCTGAGTTTCAACACCATGCTTTGGTAGAGAGAACTATACTGAGGCTGAGAATTCCAGGACCTCCCACTTACACCACTCAAAAGTGTTCATTATTCAGAAAAATCCTAACCACTATTCCCTTTCCAATTGAGAAATTCTATACCATCTTTCACCTACACTGTCTCTATTATTAAAAGTTACACATACTTATCCCTTTCATTAGAACAGGGCTTTCTAACCTTTTATAAAATAAAATTCTTCATTTTGAAGTAACTATAGGGGCACCTGGGTAGCACAGTCAGTTAGTTAAGTGTCTGACTCGGTTTCAGCTCAGTTTGTGAGCTCAAAGTCATGGGATCCAGGCCCACATCAGCCTCTGTGTTCAATGTAGTCTACTTAAGACTCTCTCTCTCTGCCCCTGCTCACTGTGCTCTCTCTCTCCCTAATATAAATACATAAATATTTTTTAAAGGAAAGAATTATAGATTTTCAAGAAGCTATAAAGATATACAGAGAACTCATGCACACCATTCTCCAAATTACCCTCCCCAATAATTTCAATTTACATAAAAACAGTACAATATTAAAATCAGGAAATTGAGACTTTTTCAATGTATGTGTATGTATACTTCTCTATCTATTATAACATGTGGATTCCTATGAACACTTCTTAAGACAAGATACATAATTTTTCCTTTACAACAAAGATCTTCCCTTTTATACTAACCTCCTGCCCAGTCATCTCTAAATCTTTGCCATTACTAACCTATTTTTTATCTCTAGTATTTTGTCATTTCAAGAAAACAGTGTATAAGATACATCCAAGTTGTTACATATGTCAATAGTTTTTATCTTATTGTTGAGTATTCCATGTTAAGGTTGTATGATTAACAATTCACATGTTACAATATATTTCAGTTTTTTTAATATTTCAAGTTTTTCTTTAAATTATAGTTAGTTAACATATTGTGTAATAATAGATTTAGGAATAGAATTTAGAGATTCATCACTTATACTCAGTGCTCATCAAAAGTGCCTTCCTTAATACCCATCACCCATTTAGCCCGTCCCCCCGTAACCTCCCTTCCAGTAACACTCAGTTTGTTTTCTATAGTTAAGAGCCTCTTTTATGATTTGCCTCCCTCTAGTTTTTCTTTCCCCTTTGTTCATCTGTATTGTTTCATAAATTCCACATATGAGTGAAATCATATGGTATTTGTCTTTTTCTGACTGACTTATTTCCCTTTGCATAATACAATAGCTCCATCCATATCACTGCAAATGGCAAGATTTCATTCTTTTTATGACTAAGTAATATTCCATTCCATATATATACTATATACCACATCTTCCTTATCCATTTGTCAGTTGAAGGACATAGCTCTTTCCATACTTTGGCTGTTGTTGATACTGCTGCCAAATAGGAATACAAACAATTATAAGAGAATGTTATGAAAAATTATATGGCAAATAATTGGACAATCTGGAAAAAAATGGATAAATTCAAACAAACATATAAACTACCAAAACTTAAACAGGAAGAAATAGAATATTTGAACAGGGCAAAAGCAACCAAAAATTGGATCAGTAATCAAAAATCTACAAACAAAAGTCCAGGGCCAGATGGCTTTTCAGGAGAATTCTATCAAGCATTTAAAGAAAAATTAATACTTATTGTTCTCAAACTATTTCAAAAAATAGGAATGCAATGAAAACTTCTAAACTCATTATATGAGACCATTAATTTGACTCCAAAACCAGACAAAGACCCCACTAAAAAGGAGAATTTCAGGCCAATATACCTTATGACCATGGATGCAAAAATTCTCAACAAAATACTAGCAAATTGAATCCAACAGTACATTTTTAATTATTCACCACAATCAAGTGGAATTTATTCCAAGGCTTTAAGGACATTTCAAGTATTTGCAGATCAATCAACATGATACACCACGTCAATAAAATAAAAGATAAAAATTATATGGTCCTCTCCATAGATTCTGAAAAAGCTTCTGACAAAATGGAGCAGCCATTTTTTATTAAAACCCTCAACAAAATAGGGATAGAGAGACATACTTCAACATCATAAAGGTCTTTAGTAAACTAAAGATCCACAGCTAACATAGCCATCAGTAGAGGAAAAACAGAGTTTTTCCCGCATAAGCAGAAACAAGACAGGGATGCCCAGTCTCACCTTCATTATTTAACATAGTACTGGAAGTCCCACCCTCAGCAATCAAACAAAAAGAAATAAAAGCCATCCGAATTGTCAAAGAAGTCAAATTTGACTCTTTGCAGACAATACGATATTCTATGTAGAAAACATGAAAGATTGGTAGAGTCATAACAGGAATTCAGTAAAGTCACAGGATACAAAATAAATCAGTTGCAATTCTACACATCAATAGTGAAGCAGCAGAAAAAGAAATCAAGGAATCAATCCCATTTACAACTGCACTAAAAACCATAAGGAATAAACCTAACTTAAGAGGAAATCGATTTATACTTTGTAAACTATAGAACACTTATGAAAAATTGAAGAGGACACAAAGAAATGGAAAAAAATTCCATGCACATGGATGGGAAAAACAAATATTGTTAAAATGTCTATACTACCGAAAGAAATTTATACCTTCCATGCAATTCCTAACAAAATACCAAGAGCAATTTTCATAGAGCTACAACAAACAATCCTAGAATTTACGTGGAACCACAAGACACCAAATAGCCAAAGCAACCCTGAAAAGAAAAGCTGGAGGTAAAAAAAATAAAAATCAAATTAAAAAATTAAAAAAAAGAAAAGCTGGAGGTATCACAATTCCAGACTTCAAGTTGTATTATAAAGCAGTAATCATCAAGACAGTTATGGTACTGGCAGAAAAACAGACATATAGATCGATAGAACAGAATAGAAACCCAGAAATGGGCCCAAAACTATATGGTCAACTAATCTTCAACAAAGTAAAGAATATGCAATGGAAAAAAGACAGTCTCACCAACAAATGATGTCAGGAAAACTGAATAGCAATATCCAAAAAATGAAACTGGATTCCTTTCTTACTCCATACAGAAAAATAAATTAAAAATGGATGTAAGACCTAAATGTGACACAGGAAACCATCAAAATGCTAGAGAATAATACAGGCAGGAATCTCTGACATCAGCCATAGAAACTTTCTGATATGTTTCCAGAGGTAAGGGAAACAAAAGTAAAAATGAACTACTGGGACTTCATCAAGATAAAATGCTTCTGCACAGTGAAGGAAATAATCAACAAAATTAATAGGCTACCTTTAGAATGGGAGAAGATATTTGCAAATGATATATCTGATAGAGGTTAGTATCCAAAATATATAAGGAACTTTTCAAACTCATCACCCAAAATACAAATAATCCAGTTAAGATACAGGTAGAGGACATGAATAGACATTTTTCCAAAGAATACATACAGATGACTAACAGACACAGAGAAAAGATGCTCAACATCACTCATCATTAACTTATGTAATGAAATCCTGGGACACTTGCACCCCAATGTTTGTAGTAGCAATGTCCACAGTAGCCAAACTATGGAGGAAGCCATGATGTCCTTTGACATATGAATGGATAAAGAAGATGTGGTATATATATATACACAATGGAATATTACTCATCCCTCAGAAAGGACGAATACCCACTATTTGCTTCAATGTGGATGGAACCGGAGGGTATTATGCTGAGTTAAATAAGTCAATCTGAGAAGGACAATCGTCATATGGTTTCACTCATAAGTGGAATATAAGAAATAGTGAAAGGGATTATAAGAGAAAGGAGGGAATCTGAGTGGAAAAAATTAGGCAGACAAACCATGAGTGACTCCTAACTCTGGGAAACAAAGGGTTGTGGAAGGGAAAGTGGGTGGGGGGATGGGGTAACAGGGTGAACGGCACTGAGAAGGGCAATTGATGGGATGAGCACTGGGTTTTATAATACATACATATATATATGTATATATATATGTATGTATAAAATATAACATATAGTATATAATATATACAATATCACCATAGTTTCATATATAATAAATATTATAAAAGTAGTTATATATATAAACATTAATATCTGATACAGTGATTTTTCATTTTTTGAAATATTATATTTATTTATTTTAGGAAGAGGTATATATCACAATCCGGGGAAAGGGCAGAGAGAGAGAGAGAGGGAGAATCTCAAGCAGATTCCAAGCCTGCTGTGGGGCTTGATCTAATGACTCTGAGATCATGACTTGAGTGAAAATAAAGAGTAGGACGCTAGACCTATCAAGCCACCCAGGTAACTTGATTTTTCATTTTTTTTCTTCTTTTTCAAACTTGTCCTGGCTATTTTTGTGCCTTTGCATTTTTATATGATTTTAACATAGTTTTGTTCATAAACAATAAAAATAAAGTAGTTTTTCCATATATAGAAATATATATTAGCTATAAATGTTGTGTTAAATATGTATATGAGTTTGAAAGGATTGGCATCTTTGCAATATTGAGTCCTAACCATGAATGTGATGTTACTTCATTTATTTAGATATTCATTGATTTCTTTCATAAATCTTTTATAGTCTTCAACATACAATGTCTGTACATCTTTTATTAGATTTATACCTAATTCATTTTTTGAGTGACTATAAGTGTTATAAGTGTTGTTATTTTTTAAACTTTGTTTTTCACATGTTCATTGCAATATATAAAAATACAATTGATTTTCATATGTCATACTTGCAAACTTGTTGAACTCTATTATAGTTTTTGGAATTTTTAAATAGATTTCTTGGTATTTTCTATGCAGGCAACCATATGATCTGTAAATAAGATATTTCTTTATTTCCTATCTACATGTCTTTTTTAAAGAAATTCTTGTCTTAGTGCATTGGCTAGAACTTCCAGTAGTATGTTCAATAGAAGTACTTAAATCAGAATTGTTGCCTTCTCCTCAATCTTAGAGACAAAAAATTCAGCCTTTCATTATTATGTTACCTATGCATCTATTTCTTCATATTCTTTGTTCTTTGTCAAAATTTCCCTCAATTTTTAGTTTTTCAGAGTTTTTAGATGACTGGGTATTGAGTTTTGCCAAACACTTTTCCTGTATCAATTTATATAATCATGATATTTCCTTTTTCTTTCAAGATTTTACTTAAATTCAAGTTAGTTTGCGTATAATATAGTATTAGGTTTAAGGGTAATATTTAGTGATTCATCAGTTGCACATAACATCCAGTGATCACTACTTAGAGTGCCCTTCTTAAGGTCCATCACCCAATTATCATGTGGCTGTCCAGTTTTCCCAATACCATTTGTTTAAGAAACTGTATTTTTTTCCATTGCATATTCTTTCCTGCTTTGTTGAATATTAGTTGACCATATGGTCTTGGGTCCATTTATGAGTTTTCTATCCTATTCCACTGATCTATGTGTCTGGTTTTGTGCCAGAAACAGAACTTTCTTGACGACTACAGCTTTGTAATACAGCTTGAAGTCAGGCATTGTGATGCCTCATGATTTGCTTTTCTTTTTCAACGTTACATTGGCTATGCAAAGTCTTTTCTAATTCCATACAAATTTTAGGATTTTTTTTATTCTAGCTCTGTGAAAAATATTGGTGTTACTTTCATAGGAATTGTACTGAATGTGTAGATTGGACAGTATAGATATTTTAACAATATTTGTTCTACCAATCCATTAGCGTAGAATGTTTTTCCATTTCTTTGTGTCCTCTTCAATTTCTCTCATAAATGTTCTATAGTTTTCAGAGTACAGGTCCTTTACATTTTTTGTAAGGTGTTATAAAATCAATTGCAAATAGATTTGATTTCTTGATTTCTTTATCTGCTGCTTCATTATTGGTATATAGAAATGCAGCAGACTTCTGTGCATTGATTTTATATTCTCTGACTTTACTGAATTCATGTATGAGTTCTAACAACTTTTTGTTGAGTCTTTTGGGTTTTCTACATAGAGTGTCAGTCGTCTGTGAAGAGTGAATTTTGACTTCTTCCTTTCCCAGTCAGATTTTTTTTTGTTTAGTTCCTGAGGCTAGGGCTTCCAGTACTATGTTGAATAACAGTGGTGGGAGTGGATATTACTGTCTTGTTCCTAACCTTAGGGGGAAAGCTCATAGCTTTTCTGCATTGGGAATGATATTAGCTGTGGGTCTTTCATATATGGCCTTTATGATGTTGAGGTGTGTTCATTCTATCCACACTTTCTTGAGGGTTTTAATCAAGAAAGGATGCTGTATTTTGTCGAATGCTTTTTATGTAACTATTGAGAGGATCATATGGTTCTTATTCTTTCTTTTTTTAATGTGATATATCTCATGTATTGATCTGTGGATGTTGAACTGCTCCTGCAGCCCAGGAATCAATCTCACTTTGCCCTGGTGAATAATCCTTTCAATATACTCTTGGATTCTATTAGCTGGGATCTTGTTGAGAATTTTTGCATCTATGTTCATCAGGGATATCAGTCTGCAATTCTCCTTTTTAGCAGAGGCTTTGTCTGGGTTTGGAATAAAGGTAATTCTGGCCTTATATGGGGCACCTGGGTAGCTCAGTGGTTAAGCATCTGCCTTCAGCTCAGTTCGTGATCCTGGGGTCTTGGGATCAAGGTCCACATTGGGATCCCCAGAGGGATCCTGCTTCTCCCTCTGCCTGTGTCTCCTCTCTCTGTGTGTCTCTCATGAATAAATAAAATCTTTTAAAAAATCCTGGCCTCATAGAATGAGTTTAAAAGTTTTCCTTCCATTTCATTGTTTGGAACAACCTCATAAAAATGTGTATTAATTCTAAAATATTTGATAGAATTCCCCTGGGAAGCCATCTGGCCCTGGACTCTTGTTTGTTTGGAGATTTTTGTTTTGTTTTGTTTTGTTTATATTTTTTTTATTGGAGTTCAATTTGCCAACATTGCCAGCATATCACCCAGTGCTCATCCTGTCAGCATATCACCCAGCACTCATCTCGTCTGTTTGGAGATTTTTGATTGCTAATTCAATTTTGTTGGTGGTTATGGATCTGTTCAGATTTTCTATTCCTTCCTCTTTTCGTTTTACTAGTTTATATGTTTCTAGAAATTTATCCATTTCTTCCAGATTGTCTGATTCTTTGGCATATAATCTTTTATAATGTTCTCTTATAATTGTATTTCTGCAGTGTTGGTTGTGATCTTTCCTCCTTCATTCATGATTTTATTTATTCAGGTCCTTTCTCTTTCCTTTTTGATAAGTCTGTCTAGGGATTTATCAATTTTGTTAATTCTTTCAAAAAACCATCTCTTAGTTTCATTAATTTGTTCTAATGTTTTTTTTTTATTTCTATATCATTTATCTCTGCTCTACTCTTTATTATTTAGCTTCTTCTGTTGGTTTTATATTTTATTTGTTCTTCTTTTTCCAGCTCCTTTAGGGGTAAGCTTACATTGTGCATTTGATCCTTTTTTGCTTCTTGAGGAAGGCCTGTACTGCTTTATACCTCCCTCTTAGGACTGCCTTAGCTACATACAAAAGACTTTGGTCTGTTTTGTTTTCATTTTCATTTGCTTCCATGTAATTTTTAAATTCTTCTTTAATTTCTTGTTTGACTCATTCATTTTTCAGTATGATGTTCCTTTAACCCCCATATATTTGTGATATTTCCAATTTTTTTTTCTTTTAGTTGACTTCAAGTTTCATAGCATTGTAACCTAAAAATATGCATGGTTTGGTGTCAGCCTTTTTGTACTGGTGGAAGCCTGATTTTTGACATAGTATATGATCTACTCTGGAGAATGTTCCATGTGTGCTCAAAAAGAGTATGTATTCTGCTGCTTTAGGATGAAATATTCTGACTATATCTGTTAAGTCCATATGGTCCAGTGTGTCATTCAAACCCATTGTTTCCTTGTCGATCTTCTGCTTTAATAATATGTCTATTGCTTTGAGTGGGTTATTAAAGTCCCCTATTATTATCGTATTATTATCAATGAGGTTAAGTTTGTTATCAATTGACATGTATTTGGCTGCCCCCAATTCAGGGGCATAAATATTTATAATTGTTACATCTTCTTGTTCAATAGACCACTGTATTATGATATAATGCCCTTTTTCATCTCTTATTACAGTGTTTGGTTTAAAATCTAATGATCTAATGATATTTTTTCTTAATTAGCCTGTAAATATGGTGGATTGCATTGATTGAGTTTTGAACAATGAACTAGCCTTGCAACTCTAGAATAAATACCTTTTGGGCATAGTGTGGATTATCTCTCTCTTTCTCTTTCTGCATAAATATATATAATTATATATTTTATTGATTTATAAAATTACATATAATATAAAATTATATAAATGAACATGCACATATACATTACCAATTTTTATTTGCTAATATTATGTTGAGGACTTTTACGTTTGTATTTATAAGTGATATTTATCTGAACTTTTCTTTTTTTTTCTTTTTCATCCTGTTATTTTGTTTTGTTTTGTTTTGTTTTGATTCCATCATAGAGAACATACTCTGTATGGTTTCAATTTTTTAACATTTGCTGAGTTTATTTTACAGTGCATAATTTAGTCTATCTTGTTCAACGTTTCATGGACACTTGAAAATAAAGCGTATTCTGCTTTTGCAAGGGTAATGTATAAAAGTTGAATAAAATCTCTGGGTTGCTAATGTTGTTGAGTTTTTCTATACCCCTACTTATTTTTTGTTTAGTAGTTTTATCATTTGCTAAGTTGGAGTTGTTGAGATCTTTAGCTAGAATTATGAATTTGCCCATTTCACTTTTCAATTCTATTAGGTTTAATCTGTGTACTTTTCAACTCTGTTTCTGGTATATACATGTTTAAAATTGATAAGTATTTTTCATTTATTGATAATTTTAGCATTATGCAATGTCTATCTTTGTTATCAATGTCTATTTTTGCTCTATCTCCTCTAGCTAATATTATGTTAGTAATTCCTGATTCTTATTGTTTTTGTATGATTTATCTTGTAATATCCTTTTACATTCAACCACATAAATTATTATAATTGAAGTTATTTTCTTATAGACAGAATATAGTTGGATCATTCTGTAATCCTCTCTACTTACATCTCTATTTTATTTGGTGTCAGTAGACAATTAACTTTTTACAAAGTTTTGAATTTCTTATGCCCTATGTGTGCCATTTTTATTTTGTTTTTCTGTTTGTTCTCTCTGATTTATTGTTTATTTGTTTTTGTTTCTTTTTATGCTTCTCTTTGGGCTACTTGAACATTCCTTAGAATCCCATTTGATTTGTATTAGTGTTTCTGTGTGTGTTTCTTTTTATAGCTTTTTTTAAAAATATTTTGTTTAGGGACACCTGGGTGGCTCAGCGGTTGAGCCTCTGACTTTGGCTCAGGACATGACCCTGGAGTTCTGGGATTGAGTCCCACATTGGGCTTCCTGCATGGAACCTGCTCTCCCTCTGCCTATGTCTCTGCCTCTCATGAATAAATAAATAAAATCTTAAAAAACTGCTTATTAAAAAAATAAAAAAGATTTTATTTATTTGAGAGAGAGAGAGAATGAGAGAGAGAGGGAGAGAGAATCTGAAGCAGACTCCACACTGAGCACAGCCCGAGATGAGGCTCCATCCTAGAACCACAAGATCATGCATGGCCTGAGCTAAAACCAAGAGTTTTAGTGGACTGGGCCACTGAGGCACCCCTTTGTATAGCAATTTGGTATAGTTTTGCTGCTTTATGTATAATATACAAATAACTTATAGTCTGCTGGTATCAACATTTAATCAATTTGAGAGAAATAAGAAACCTTACCTTCCTTTATATCCCTTTACTGTATTTATTTATTTATTTATTTATTTATTTATTTATTTATTTATTTAATCACCTGATGAGGGGCTCAAACTCATGACCCTGAAATCAAGGGTCACATGTTTTTCTAACTGAGCCAGCCAATATTTCCTCTACATACATTGAGAACCACATCAGACAGTATAAAATCTTCTGCTTCAATCCTTGAACAGAATTGAGACATCTCAAAAGAGAAGTCTATTGTGTTTACCATTATTTTTGCACTTTCTACATGATGTTTCAATATTCCTTCCTTTATTGTTTCCTTGCTTTTTAGAGAACTTTCCTTATATGTTAAATTTCTATGCTGAGGATCATGGTGCTTTAGAGGAACTGATAAAGGCCCATGTGGCTTAGGTGTATTTCATGCAGCAAATGAAGAGGGGAGCAAGATGAGGATGGGAGCCAAGATGCTATAGTAAAAAGTAATGAATTGGCTTTTTTAAGCCAGGGAGCTTAAAGGCCTATAAATAATGTATGAGAATCTATTCATTTTCCCAATAAACCTAACAGGCAACAAGCATTCCCCAAAGGCTTTCCTTATACCAAGTAATTTTCCAAATATGCTGCTCATCAGAGGGAGGATTATTTGGATTTTATTTCTAAAGATCTCTAGTTTAGATATCTATTCTAGGGCATGTGCATGGTGGATCTCATGCCAAGCCCAGGTGTTTTACATAGGTCAATTCATTTGTGATTTATAATACCTAGTACCACTTCCACTACAGAGAAAGGATAAATGGGTTTCTCATCATAGTCAGAGTTCAGAATTACATAACAAATATCTTCAAAATGGGCTTCCTTTTTCACCCTATATTTCCACCTTAAAAATTTATACTAAGAATAAAACAAGTATATAAAAAGTATACACAGTCATATTCCACACCATATGGTTTATAATACTCAGCAGAATAAAAATCAAAGGGTAATGCCTTAAGTCCTTTGGGGCTCATCTGTCAAATGATGATAAAAATTATATAGTCCTTGTATTTTTTGGAGGGGGAGCTTAATAAATATTGATGCTATATTTCCTGGCATATTAAGTAAATAAGTATCTTCATCCCTTTTATGGAGGGAGTGGAGTGGCTAGTATAGCTTGGAGAATGCTGGAAGCTCCTCAGTTTGCTCTGAGGTAGTCTGTTGGCAGCAGAAAACAGATGATCACACAGGAAAGGAGCACCAAATTTAGGCTCATCCACACATGCAGAGTATCAGTCAAGTCTTCTGGAAGGAGCAAACCAGAACTTTTAATGAAAATACAGAAACCTCCAATTAAGAGGTTTTCTTCTGGGGCCAGGAGTTCAGATTTTTTTTTTTTTTTTTTGCTCATCTACCCTGAGAGATAGATGTAAATATCATTTTAAGGGTGACAAACCTGGGTCTTTTTTTTTTTTTTTTCAAACCTGGGTCTTTGATGGTAAAATGATTTGTTTAAGAATACAAACTAGTCAGTTAGCTTAGACAAAGTCTAAATGCAAGGCCTATCTGAATCCCAGATTTCCCCATTCTTTCCACTATAGCATCTGCTTTATGAGTGAAGGACAAATGAAATTACAACTGTGACATGCTGGCAGGGGAGGGGTCAAAATATTAAACTCCCCTTAGTTGATTTAGAAATGTAAATTCAAGTCCTACTTATCCCTTTAATCTAATATTACTAAACAATTGAGATATGATTAGCCCCACTTCCCAGGTGTGAGTTTATGCAAATTATATTACTTCTCTGAACTTCAAATTTTTCACCCAAAATATGAGGATTAATGGATAATTAATTTTTCCTGTCTTATAAGATTCAAATGAGTTCCTATATGAGAAAGTCCTTTCTTAAACTGTAATATGCTTCGGTACACCTGGGTGGCTCAGTGGTTGAGTGTCTGCCTTTGACTCACAGCATGATCCTGGGGTCTCAGGATCTAGTCCTACACTGGGCTCCCTGCAAGGAGCCTGCTTTTCCCTCTGCCTGTGTCTCTACCTCTCTCTGTGGATCTCATGAATTTTTTAAAAATCTAAATAAATAAATAAACAAACAAACAAACTGTAATATTCTTCACACTCTCCAAACTTATTCAGATTAGGAAATTCTTCAACCTATCTGAACAATACTGCCTTTGCTAGTGCCTGAAATCTTCACAAGAAGCCAATGAAATAAGCTGAAATTAATGTTTCCATTTACAAATAAGAAAACTAAGTTTCAAAAAGGTAACACAACTTAGAACCATAAGATTCCAAAGATTGTAAATTCTCTAGGAATGATCTAGTCTTTAAACTGTTTTTAAACTGGGCCCCTGTTACCCAGAGCTCTTACCTCAAAATTTGATTGAAACTTCAAAATTACATTTCACATATTTTATGAAAAAATATGCAAACTCAAATGTGCTCTAGGCAAAGTTTTAATATATTTGAAATGCTAAAAACTTCATTTTGTGCAGATCTCATAATAAACCAACAGTCGCTACATATTTGAAACTCCTTGTGACTATGGCATTGATTCAGAAGGTTGGAGCTCAACACTTGGCTCTTTTTGAATTCAGGCCTGTGCATGTCTGCTCATATCAGATTCTAACAACTTATCCTCTACTTATTAGCACATATAAGGATTTTCATAAAATTGTGCAACCAAAGTTGTATTTATCACTAAGCCTATTTAAAACTGTGCTAGTTAAAATGGCTTCATTGTTTTCTTTGACTTTATAATAAGTAAATTATATTCACTGAAATATGATTCTTTTCAAATATGAGTCATATCACATCAGTTCTCTGTTCAAAACCCTCCAAAGACTTCCTATCTTGCTTGATCAGAGCAGTGGAAGTATTTACTATGACCTACAAATATGTCCTCTCATAATTTCTCTGACTTCCTTTCTTAGTACTTTCCTTGAAATACAGTGGCCTTCACAATGTAGAAGGCAAAAGACGTTCTTGCCTCAGGAAACTCTGCACTGGCTGTTCTCCTAGAATAGTCTTCCTTCACATATCTTCATTTTTACCTCTTTCAAGATTTTGCTAAAAATAAACAGATAAAATCTTTTCCTCAATTAGGCTTTTCCTGGCCATTATATTGAAAATTGAACCACTCTTCCAGAATTCTCCATTCTCCTTCCCATTTTATTTTTTTCCACGGTATTTATCATCATTTGAAACAGCATACATTTTACTTTCTATTTCCCCCTACTTTAATGTTATTTCAATAAAGGATGGAATTTTTGTCTTTCTTATTTATCTCTATATCCCCAACACCCAGGACATTATGAGGCACAGAGTAGGTGCTCAATATATATTTATTGAATGAATGAATCAATGAGCCTATAAAATATATTTAAAAGTAATAAAATACTACTTGTGTATAAATATACTATGATTACATGTAAGGTTTTATTTCAACATAAAGAATAGACTTCCAAAAATCGTTTAAAGACTACTGATCAAGTCCCAAGTTTTCATATTAAAGAAAAAGTAAGACCTAGAATAAAGAAGTCTCACAAAGGCCCCGAAGTGAATGAATAAGCTTTGTTTCCTGCCTTTTACAAGCTTGACCCTGTTTTATTTTTACCAGCTTCCAAAACCTCTGTTAAGAGGAAATAAGGAGCCCAGGGCCTGCAGAAGAGGACAGGTTGATCCAGATCAGGGGTGAGAAAGCCAAGTAAGGTGCCTCAGGAAACAGGGAAAAAGCCAATAGCAGGATCTCCAGGAGAGAACTAGGTTTAAGGGTACAGGGTGAGAAATTGAATATTTGGGGGAAAAGTGAAGTGACAAGTTGGTAGCCAAGGAGATCTCAGAGATACTCAGTAGATGTTCTCATTTGGCAAGGCTCTCAAGGCAAAAGCTGTACACAGCCAGCTTTAGGGCAACTGCAACTAGAACTTGCCTCCAAATCTTTTCTGGCAATATGCTACCTTCTGTGGTTTCTAGAAATATCTTAATGTAATCAAGGACTCACAAGGCTAAAGATCTTGAAAATCTCCTCTAAATCCAGCTAGTCTCATAACCTCATCTTGTGAAGGATGTACTGAGGCCCAGCAAGGAAAAATGATTTATCCCTAAGTAATACAGCCAGAAAAAGGTAGTGCTGTGACTATGGTCATGGTTTCTTGTTTCCCACCCAAATGCCCTTTCCACTAGTATCAAGAACACAGAACTGGAAGATACTGAGTAGTCAAGTCCACCTCCACTGTGACCATTTATATTTGAATCACCATGAAAGGAGTATTCAACATCTCTACGGATGTCTCCAATAGCAGAATTTCAGAGCATCTTGCTGTCTCAGTTGGTGGAGTGTGCAACTCTTGATCTTGGGGTTATGGGTTTGGGCCCTGTATTGGGCATATAGATTACTTTAAAGAAATAAAGATCTTTTAAAAAGTGGAATTTGGGCAGCCCAGGTGGCTCAGCAGTTTAGTGCTGCCTTCAGCCCAGGGCCTGGTCCTGGAGACCCAGGATCGAGTCCCATGTCAGGCTCCCTGTATGGAGCCTGTTTCGCCCTCTGCCTGTGTCTCTTCCTCTCTCTCTCTCTCTCTCTCATAAATAAATAAAATCTTTTAAAAAATGGAATTTCATTCCAAATCAAGACAGCCCATTTTTGATATGAATAGTTGTGAGAATTAGAAAAGCTTATTATCTGCCATTATAATGAATTAAAATGCCTGTGGATTCCCCTCAGAGTTACTCATTATGTCTCTGAAGGCCACACAGATTCCACCTGTTCCTTCTAATCTAAGATATCTCTTTAAAGGTCTGAAAAAAGGATCAATACTCCACTGAATCTTCTTTGCTTCAATATAAGAACCTCTCACTTTTTACCTACTTTTACAGGACCTGGGTTTTAGGTCTTTCCCTTGTTTTCTCTCTTTTCTCTAGACATGCTTCTATTTTTCTATTGTCACCCCTAAAGTAGAGAAAGAACTTTAGGCTGGGCACAGTCCTTCAAAGGAGTTTGACAAGGACAGGAATTCCTCCCTCTGTCTAGGTTCTGCATGTTTACTAATGCAGCTCAAAAGCACCTTGGCTTTGAAGGCAGCCAAAATTCCCTGCTTGTACCTGATCAAGTAGATCCCCTAAATTTCTTCACAAGAATTTGCCTGATTCTTGTTTTCAGTCAGACAAGTAATAAGCTTGAAACTTGAAACTTACCACTTCTGTCCACACAAGCATTAAAAAGCTGGGGGAAAAACCTTCTTTGATACATTAGAGAATTGAGCACATGGGAAAAGCCTTAAAAATTGGAGATAAAGGCAGAAGGATACAGGTAATCATAGCTTATGGAATCATAGCTTCCATAGCAGAAGCTCAGAAAAAGAAACATCCATAAGAATCAATACCTGGATAGGAAAACTTAAATCTGTAACTGATGAATTGCTGGAAGCTCAGGGAGGACAAGCTTGACAGTTAAATCTCCAGGGAAGCCAAAACTTAAGTGGATCCTTACACTTTCATAAGTTTTACTTCCAGGAGGCCTACCAGGTTCTCACAATTAAGATTAGAGAAAAACCTTCCAGTGCCTCCAACAGGAGAGAGAAAAAAGTAGCCATTTGGAAACAAAAAAAGCCTAGAGCATTCTGTTCTTCTTAATAAGGACTCTCTTCAAGGGAATTTATTTTACTAGAGGAATTTATTTACCTGACCTAGGAAAAAGGAAATGTCTAAAATCATATTAAAATTTCACAGAACTTGGGCATCTGGTTGGCTCAGTGGTTGGGCGTCTGCCTTTGGCTCAGGTCATGATCCTGGGGTCCTGGGATCAAGTCCCACATCAAGCTCCCTGTAGGAGCCTGCTTATCCCTCTGCCTATGTCTCTGCCTCTCTCTGTGTGTCTCTCATGAATGAATGAATGAATGAATGAATGAATAAATAAATAAATAAATAAAATCTTAAAAAAATAAATAAAACTCCACAAATCAATGATAAAAAGAAAGTCTTTAAAGAAGATAGAAGGTGGGATGCCTGGGTGGCTCAGCAGTTGAGAATCTGCCTTCAGCTCAGGGCATGATCCTGGGATCCAGGATCCAGTCCCACATTGGGTTCCTTGCAGAGAGCCTGCTTCTCCTTCTGCTTGCATCTCTGCCTCTCTCTGTGTGTGTCTCTCATAAATTAAAAAAAAAGAAGCAAGAAGGAAAGAAAATATTATGTACAAGCAAGAATAAAAATTCCATCAGACTTCTCAGAAACCATATAAGCAAGAAGAGATATCTGAATCATCAAAGACAAAACCCACCAAACTCTAGATTTTTGCATCCAATGGAATTTTCCTTCAAAAGGAAAGAAGAATACTTTCAAAGATGAAAAAAAAGTTGAGAGAATTTGTTGCCAATACACTTGCCATGGAAGATATATTAAAAGAAATTAAGAGAGAAGTAAAATGATAGATCAGAAACTTGATTCTCATAAAGGAAGAACATTTGAAAGGGAATAAATGAAGATAGAATAAAATATTTTATTTTCCTCTTAATTAATATAATAGATATCATTTTGTTTAATAGTACTAATAATTTTTTTCAATGATTTTAGCTTATGGATAAGTTAAATGAATGATAGCAGTTTTATAAGGGACATGAGAGCAGAACTGGAAATTCTTTGTACTTACACTATCCATGAGTAAATATAGTGTTATTTGAAAATAGACTTGTATTAGTTGTAAATTTATAGTGCAAACTCCAGGGCAACTACTTAGAAAAGCAAAGAAAAAAGGCAAAAATAAGTATATTTTTATGCTAAGTTAGAGAATGGAATCATAATTAAAACCAGAGAAGGCAGAAAAATAGTGAAATACAAAGATGAAGATGAAGAGATAAAAATGAATAAGAGCAACAAATAGAAAAAAAGAACAAATATGGTAGATATTAATCCAATGATATCAATAATCACTTTAATTGCTAATGGTCTAAATATGCTAATAAAAAGATGGGAACTGTCAGAGTGTATAAAAACAAAACAAAAAAACATGGTGCTACAAGAAACCCACTTTAAATATAAAGACACAATAGATTTAAAAGTAAAGGAATGTAGAAAATATCTAGACATATCTAAAAAGAAGTACAATTGATGTCAAAAAGGTTACTACCGGTCTTCTTCTCTAGGGTTTTTATGGTTTCTTATCTCACATTTAGGTCTTTATATATTTTTAATTTATTGTGTATGGTTTAAGAAAGTGGTCCAGTTACACTCTTTTGCATTTGCAATTTTCCCAACACCATTTGTTGAAGAGACATTCTTTTTATGATTTGATATTCTTTCATGCTTTGTTGAAGACTAATTGACCATATAGTTGTGGGTTCATTTTTGGGTTTTCTATTCTGTTCTGTTGATCTATGTGTCTATTTCTGTGCAAGTAACATAGTTGTTTTGATCACCACAGCTTTTTAATATAACTTGAAGTCCAGATTTGTGATGCCTCCAGCTTTACTTTTCTTTTTCAAGGTTGCTTTGGCTTTTGAGGGTCTTTTGTAGTTTCATATAAGCTTTAAGATTGTTTGTTCTACCTTTGTGAAAAATACTTTTGGCATTTTGATAAAGATTGTATTAAATCTGTCGATTGCTTTGAGTAATATAAACATTTTACCAACATTTGTTTTTCCAATCCATGAGCATGGAATGTCTCTCCATTTCTTCATGTCATCTTCAATTTCTTTCATCAATGTTTTACAGTTTTCGGAGTACAAGTCTTTCACCTCCTTGGTTAGGTTTATTCTTAGGTATTTTATAATTTTTGGTGTAATTTTATATGGGATTGATTCTTTAATTTCTCTTTCTGCTACTCATTATTGGAAAACAGTATGAAGGTTTTTCAAAAAGTTAAAAATAGAACTACTGTATTATCCAGCAATTGCACTACTAGGTATTTCCATAAATACCTAGAATACAAAAATTCTAATTCAAAGGGATACATGTACCCTGATGTTTATAGTACTATTATCTCCAATAGCCAAATTATGTAAACAGCCCAAGTGTCCATCCACTGATGAATGGATGAAGAAGATGTGATATATATATCACATCGGTGAAATAAGCATATATATTAGCCATAAAGATAATGACATCTTGCCATTTGCAATGACACGGATGGAACTAGAAAGTATTATGCTAAGGGAAACAAGTTAGTCAGGAAAAGACAAGTACCATATGATTTCATTCATATGTGGAATTTAAGAAACAAAACAAAGGAGCAAAGGGGAAAAAGAGAGAAAACAAGAAACAGACTCTTAAATACCAAGAAAACACTGATGGTTACCAGAAGGGAGGTGGTTGGGGGAGATGAGTTAAATAGGTGATGGAGATTAAGGAGTACACTTGTTATGAGCACCCGGTGCTGTATGTAAGTGTCCTATCATTATATTGTACACCTGAAACTAATATTACAATGCATGTTAACTGGAATTTAAATGAACACTTAAGAAAAGAAAAATATATCATGATAACACTAACCAAGAGAAAGCTGAAGTAGCTATATTAATTTCAGGCAAACTAGACTTCAGCACAAGAAAAATTATCAGGACCAAAGAGAGGCACACCATCAACAAACTCCATTTGACTTGTAGTAATAGAGTATTTCACCCAACAATAGCAAAAGTCATACTATATTCAAGTTTACGTGGAACACCCACCAAGATATACAAACTTTGGGTCTTAAAATACGACTTAACAAATTTTTTAAAAATTAAAATTAAACAAAATATGCTCTCAGATGACAATGGAATTAAACTAGAAATCAGCAGAATGATAGCTGGAAAACACCAAAATACTTGGAGATTAAACATGACATGTCTACACAATATACTGGTCAAAGAGTGAGTCTCAAGGAATATTTTAAAATATTTTGAACTTAATGACAATGAAAATACAACATATCAAATTTGGGGATTGAGGTAAAAGAAATTCTTACAGGAATATACATGGTATTGAATGCATATAATAGAAAAGGAGAACTATATGTATACCACAAATAATTGAGACCTTCACCTCAAGAAACTAGATAAAGCAAATAAAAGTAAATGCAAGGAAGCAGAAAAAGATTAATAATAAACATTGGAACAGAAAGTAAAGGAATTGAAAGCAGGAAATCAATAGGAAAATTCAAGGTAAACAAAAGCTGATTCTTTGAAACAATAATGTTGAGAAAACTCTAGCCAGGTTAACTAAGAAAAAAAACACAAGATACAAATTACTAATATTAGTAACAAAAATAGGGCCATTACTATTGATCCCATGATATTGATAGGATAATAAATAATAAACAAATAATGTAAACAAATCTATGCCCACAACTTTGATAACCAAGGTGAAATGGATCAATTTCTTAAAGATACAGCCTACCAAAATTCATATCAAAAGATTTAGATGACCTAAATTGGTACAAATCCATTAAAGAAACTGAATCAATAATTAATAACTATCCAAAAGAGAAAGCAAAAGCCCAGAATTGGGTTTGCTAATGAATTCTATGAAATATTTAAAGAAGAAATTATACCAATTCTCTATAATCTCTTCAAAAAATAGGTAGAGAGACAACTTCTTCACTCATTCTCTGAGGAGAGCATTATCTCATGATGAAACCAAAGTCAGTTTAAAAAGGAAAATATCAATACCAGTATTCTCATAACATGAAAGAAAAAAATCCTTAACAAAATATTAACATATCGATTTGAACAAAGTATAAAAAGAATTTTACATCATGATCAAGAGGATTCATTACAGTTATACAAGGCTAATTCAATGTATGATGGTCAATTGCTGTAATCTAACACATCAACAGACTAAAAATAAAAATTATAATATCATAGTAATAGATGCAGAAAAAGAATTTGACAAAATCTCACACACTTTCATGGTACAACCTTTCAACAAACTAAGAATAAAGGGAAATTTTTTAAGCTCGATAAAGAACATTTACAACAACAACAACAAACCAACAACTTAGAGCTAAAATACTAAATGGAAAGAAACCAGTTGCTTTTCTGTTAAGGTGAGGAACAAGTCAAGGATGCCCCCTCTAACCATCCCTATTCAACATCATACCTGAAGTCCTAACTAATGCAATAAGACAACAAAAGAAAATGAAAAGTTGACAGATTTGAAACAGAGGAATAAAACTATTTCTTAGCAGATGACTACTTTCTATGTAGAAAGTGCAAAAGAACCAATCAAACACTCTGGAATTAATAAGTGACTCTAGCAAGATTGCAAGATAAAAGATTAACATACATGGGTTTTAAGATGCTGAGGAATGGGGATCCCTGGTTGGCTCAGTGGTTTAGTGCCTGCCTTCAGCCCAGGGCATGATCCTGGAGTCCGCAGGATCAAGTCCCACATCAGGCTCCCTGCATGGAGCCTGCTTCTTCATATGCCTGTGTCTCTGTGTGTGTGTGTGTCTGTGTGTGTGTCTCATGAATAAATAAATACAATCTTAAAAAAAAAGATGCTAGAGAATGTTCCCTCTATTCCTACACTCTGAAGAGTTTTGATCAGGAATGGAGGCTGTACTTCGTGAAATGCTTTCTCAGCATCTATTGAGAGGGTCAAATCGTTCATGTTTTTTCTCTTGTTGATATGCTCTATCATGCTGATTGTTTTATGAGTACTGAATCAACTTTACATCCTGGGGAAAAATCCCACTTGGTCACGGTGAATAATCATCTTAATGTACTGTTGGATCCTACTGGCTACTATTTTGTTGAGAGTTTTTGCATCTGTGTTCATTGGGGAGATTGGTCTATATTTCTACTTTTTGATGGGGTCTTTGGTTTTGGAATCAAAGGGATGCTGGCCTCATAAAATGAGTTTGGAAGTATTCTGTCCATTTCTATCTTTCAGAACAGCTTTAGCAGAATAGGTATTGTTTCTCTTTAAACGTTTGATAGAATTCCCCTGGGGAACCATCTGCCCTGGACTTTTGTGTCTTGGGAGGTTTTTGATGACTGCTTCAATTTCCTCCCTGGTTATTGCCCTGTTCAGGTTTTCTATTTCTTCCTGTTCCAGTTTTGGTAGTTTGTGGTTTTCCAGAAATGCATCCATATCTTCTAGATTCCCTAATTTATTGGTGTATAGCTGCTCATAATACATTTTTTAAATTACTTGTATTTCCTTGGTATTGGTTGTGATCTCTCTTTTTTCATTCAGGACTTTATTAATTTGAGTCTTTTCTCTTTTGTTTTTAATAAAGCTGGGTAGTGCTTTATCTATATTATGAATTCTTCCGAAGAACCAGCTCCTGGTTTTGTTGATCTGTTCTACAGTTCTTCTGGTCTCTGTTTATTTGAGTCCTGCTTGAATCTTTATTAACTGTCTTCTCCTGCTTGGTGTAGGTTTTATTTGCTGTTCTTTCTCCAGTTACCTTAGGTGCGAGGTTAGCTTGTGTATTTGAGTTTTTTCTAAATTTTTAAGGGATGCTTGAATTGCAATGTATTTCCCTCTCAGGACTGCTTTTGCTATATCCCAAAGATTTTGAATGGTTGTATCTTTGTTCTCATTAGTTTTCATGAATTTTTTTAATTCTTCTCTAATTTCCTGGTTGACCCTTTCATCTCCTTAATGGATGCTCCTTAACCTCCACAAGTTTCAGCTTCTTCCAATTTTCTTCTTATGATTTAGTTCTAGTTTCAAAGCATTATGATCTGAAAATATGCAGGGGAAAATATCAATCTTTTGGTATTGATTGAGACCTGATTTGTGACCCAGTATGTGGTCTATTCTGGAGAAAGTTCCATGCGCACTTGAGAAGAATGTGTATTCAGTTGCATTCAGATGGAAAGTTCTGTCTATATCGGTGAAATCCATCTGGTTCACTGTTATAATTTAAATCTCTTGTTTCTTTGGTGATGTTGTACTTAGAATATCTGTCATTTGCATAAATTACTGTGTTGAAGTCTTCTACTGTTAGTGTATTATTATCTAAGTATGTCTTTACTTTGGTTATTAATTGATATACTTGGCAGCTCCCACATTAGGAGCATAAATATTCATGATTCTTAGGTCTTCTCGTTGGATAGACCCCTTAAGCATGATATACTGTCCCTCTTCATCTCTTACTACAGTCCTTGGGATAAACTATAATTTATATGATATGAGGATTGTTACCCCAGCTCTCTTTTGAGGACCATTTGAATGGTATATGGTTCTCCAACCTTTCATTTTCAGGCTGTAGGTGTCCTTAGATCTCAAAAAGGTCTCTTGTAGACAATAAAGAGATGGATCTTGATTTTTCACCCAATCCGAAACCCTGCATCTTTTTTTAAAAGACTTTATTTATTTATTCATAGAGACACAGAGAGAGAGAGAGAGTGGCAGAGACACAGGCATAGGGAGAAACAGGCTCCACACAGGGAGCCCGACATGGGACTCGATCCAAGGTCTCCAGGATCACGCCTTGGACTGAAGGTGATACTAAACCACTGAGCTTTCCGGGCTGCCCACCCTGTGTCTTTTGATAGGATCATTAAACCCATTCACCTTCAGAGTAACTATTGAAAGATATGAATTTAGTGTCATTGTAATACCTATTCAGTCCTTGCTTTTAAGGATTCATTCTCTGGGCTTCCTCTTTCTTTTAAAGCCATCTATGAAAAGCCTACAGCTAATATTCTCAATGGGGAAAAACTGAGAGCCTTTCCCCTAAGATCTGGAACATGACAGGGATGTCCACTCTCACCACTGTTATTTAACATAGTACTAGACATCCTAGCCTCAGCAATCAGGCAACAAAAAGAAATAAAAGGCATTCAAATTGGCAAAGAAGAAGTCAAACTCTCCCTCTTTACAGATGACGTGATACTGTACAAAGAAAACCCAAAAGACTCTACTCCAACATTACTAGAACTCATACAGCAATTCAGCAGTGTGGCAAGATACAAAATCAATGCCCAGAAATCAATGGCATTTCTATACACTAACAATGAGACTTAAGAAAGAGAAATGGAGTCAATCCCATTTCTAATTGCACCCAAAAGCATAAGATACCTAGGAATAAACTTAATGAAAGAGGTAAAGGATCTATACCCTAAAAACTACAGAATGCTTCTGAAAGAAATTGAGAAAGACACAAAGAAATGGAAAAATATTCCATGCTCAGAGATTGGAAGAATAAATATTGTGAAAATATCTATGCTACACAGGGTGATTTACACGTTCAATGCAATCCCTATTAAATTACCATGGAATTTCTTCAGAGAGTTGAAACAAATCATCTTAAGATTTGTGTGGAATCAGGCCTCCAATCTCCCATGTAGAGAGTCAGCTACCTGAAAGTCTCATAGGCAGCTCTGCTAGTAGAGCCTCAACTTGCACCTCCTTGGCTTTCTGTAAATCAGTCCTGGAGCCGCCTCCGCAGAATGCTGTAATCCCCAAGGCCCACTTGGTCCATGCTGAACAAGTGGCTGTGACCCCAAACCTGCCCTTCTCTTGCTTTTCAATATGACCCGAGGAATATGTAATGTCTAGGGCAAGTCTAGAAGAGGCCCATCCTAAAATAAGATTCACAAAGCCTCTTCTCGTTTAAAAAAAAAAAAAACCCTCAAGTACATCTTAATTATCTCAAAATTGCAGTTAAAAACTTACATTATACAAAGAAATAGCAGCAGAGAGTGGTTAATCTTAAACCAAAAAACAGCAAAGGAAAAAGTGGTACAATTATGCAATCCATTTAACTCATAAACATAGAACCCTAAGTAACTATGGCCAGCCATTCATTGGATCCTTGATTGGGTAGCCCTGAAATCAGACACGTTCCTGTAGAAAGAATTTTAAGCGAAGCTGTCTATGCACCTATCAAGAGTAAAGAAAAGCAATTGTATCCAACAACGGCAAGGAAAATCCTTCGGCAATTCTAATCCACTTTGGCTTTTCAGCGAAAAAAATTTACAGGAATTCTGGTGATGATATTAAAGTGAAATAACCAAAACACACATACAGATTCTTTCTACTGGGTGCATTGTCTGTCTTCTTTATAAATGCAGTACAATAAACAAATTATTTAATAACCTAAAAAAAAGAGATTTGTGTGGAATCAGAAAAGACCCCAAATAGCCAGAAGAATATTGAAAAAGAAAACTAGAGCTGGGGACATCACAATGCCAGATTTCAAGTTGTACTACAAAGCTGTGAACATCAAGACAGGGTGGTACTGGCACTAAAACAGACACAATGATCAATGGAACAGAATAGAGAATTCAGAAATGGGCCCTCAGCTCTATATTCAACTAATATTTGACAATGCAGGAAGGTCTATCCACTGGAAAAAGGACAGTATCTTCAATTAATAGTGCTGGGAAAATTGGACAGCCACATGCAGAAGAATGAAACTAGACCATTTTCTTACACCATACATAAAGATAAGCTCAAAATGGATGAAAGATCTAAATGTGAGATAAGAATCCATCAAAGTCCTAGAGGAGAACACAGGCAACACCCTTTTTGAACTTGGCCACAGCAACTTCTTACAAGATACATCTATGAAGGCAAGGGAAACAAAAGCAAAAATGAATTATTCGACTTAATCAAGTTAAAAAGCTTCTGCACAGCAAAAGAAACAGTCAACAAAACTAAAAGACAACCTACAGAATGGGAGAAGATATTTGCAAATCACCATTAGATAAAGGGCTAGTATCCAAGATCTATAAAGAACTTATTAAACTTAACAGCAAAGAAACAAACAATCCAATCATGAAATGGGCAAAAGACATGAACAGAAATTTCACCAAAGAAGACATACACATGGCCATCAAGCACATGAGAAAATGTTCCACATCACTTGCCATCATGGAAATACAAATCAAAACCACAATGTGATACCACCTCACACCAGTGAGAATGATGAAAATTAACACGTCAGAAAATAACTAATTTTGGAGAGGATGTGGAGAAAGGGGAACTCTTGCACTGTTGATGGGAATGTGCACTGGTATAGTCACTCTGGAGAACTGTATGGAGGTTCCTTAAAGAGTTAAAAATAGAGCTACCCTACGATGCAGCAATTGCACTACTGGGAATTTACCCCAAAGATACAGATGCAGTGAAAGGCCGAGACACCAGCACCCCAATGTTTATAGCAGCAATGTCCACAATAGCCAAACTGTGGAAGGAGCCTTGGTGTCCATCAAAAGATGAATGGATAAAGAAGTGGTATATATATATATATATATATATATATATATATATATATATATACAATGAAATATTACTCAGCCATTAGAAACGACAAATACCCACCATTTGCTTCCAGGTGGAAGGAACTGGAGGGTATTATGCTGAGTGAAGTAAGTCAGTCGGAGAAGGACAAACATTATATGGTTTTATTCATACGGGGAATATGAAAAATATTGAAAGGGATTATAGGGGAAAGGAGAGAAAATTAGTGGGAAATATCAGAGCGGGTGACAGAACATGAGAGACACCTAGCCCCTGGAAAGGAACAAGGGGTAGTGGAAGGGGAGGTGGGCGGGAGTATTGGGTGACTGGGTCACAAGCACTGAGGGGGGCACTTGACGGGATGAGAACTGGGTTTTATACTATATGTTGGCAAATCAAACTCCAATAAAAAATATGCAAAAAAAGAAAAATAAATAAATAAATATATACATACATACAAACACAAAAGATTAACATACAGAATTCAACTACTTTCTTATATACCAAATAGGAAAAATTGGAATTTGAAATTAAATACAGGAATGTGACTAAGCCTTTCCTCTCTAGCCTTAAGTGCTTGATTTTGGGTACCAGTGGCAAAACTTTGCACTTGTGGTGTCTCTTGTGCCTTTTTACTTTCAGTCCTCTGATACCGCAATTCCCAGCCTTGTTCTTCACCACAATAGTTCCAGGTCAACCTAAAGCAGAATCTTACAAACTTGTGCAGGGAAATTTGCATTAACCCATCCTTAAACATCCCCAAGAAATAGGAACCCCTCCTCAGTTCTCAGAAACGTCTACTTTGTTTATGGTTTTTTGCAACATGAGCTCTATGAGAAACATAGAGTCAGTGGGAACTGTCCTTGGCCTAGATTCTAAACTTAATTTCAGAGGCAGTTAAATTCGTCTGTAAACTCAAGAGCCTTGTAGCAAAGTCCTGTAGTTTCAGACAAGAATTCTTTCTTAAATGCTTAGTAAATATTTGCTCACTAGAAAGAATTTCTACTTTGCAGTCAGACATATTCAGGTAAGAACCCACACTTTGCTACACTTCCTGGTTGTGTGGACTTGGATAATTAATTGAACTTCAACGACCTTCAGTGCACTCTCATTGTGGTTTTGATTTGCATTTCCCTAGGAATCAGTGATGTTGAACATCTTTTTATGTGCCTTATTTTCTAGTTACATTCCTTTACAAGTATATGGTCTTATCTTCTTATTTTAATTGGGACATATTTCTCCATCTTGATATTTGGTCTAAGTCTCTGTCTTCTTCTCTGTATTACAAAAGCCAGTTATATCTCCTGCTCCTGAAATAAATGGCCTAATGAAGAAGATATCATGTAGTGTCCAGGGCCTGACACTTCAAGAAGTGTCTACATCATGTGCTGCACACACTATTCTGTTCTGTGTGGTTTCCCTGTTCTTCAGGCCAGTTATCTGCAGAGGCTCTCCTTGCCTACTAGGAGCAGTGTTTGGTCCCTGGCCTGCATGTGACAAGTTTTAACAACGTGTGCTCTGGTCAGGAGACATAGTGTGAGTATGACTTTGTGCTGGTCTTTGGGGGAGGGGACTACCTCCTGAGTACTGAGGCAAGATTGATTGAGAAGAGCAGCCCCACTAGAACAGAAGGGGGTAGGACTTGGTATAAGAAATTAGGTAGCTGGTGTCAGTACTGAGTTGCTTCCTTCTGGTGGCTCTGTGTTTATGCTAAGGGGTGAGGGAAGGAAATTGTACTGTCCAGTTCCTTTATTCCCAGAGAGGCATCCCTAGGAAAACTGCCTCTCAGAGAAGCACTCCAAGAAGAGTGAATAATCTCCCCACCGTATGCCCTAGGCATTTCTAAGACTGGGTTTCCATGCTGTCTGCCTCCAGGTTTTTTGTCTGCCTTCTTTCCGGGAGCAATGTGGTGACCTCTTGGCTCTATGCCAGCAAGCCTCCTGACCTTTAAAACTCCAGGCTTTAGAGATGTGTTGTGGGCATGGGTAGGCTAGTCTTCTGGCTGGGAGGTGGTGTACCAAGCTGGGACTGATGCAAGCTTGACTGATAAAGGCAGTCCTGACAGGGCAGAGGGCAGTGGGGTTTGGTGTATGCAAGTTATGCAGCCAGTGTCAGTGCTGTGTTAAGCAAAACAGATATAAAAGCATGCCTGATGGAGAATTTCAAGCAATAATTGTGAGGATACTCACTTGGCTTGAGAAAAGAATAGAAGACATCAGTGAGATGCTTATCACAGAGATTTAAAAAGTTAAAACAATTTTTATCTTTATCAGAGATAAAGAATACAACAAACAAGACTGGAAACAGTCTTGATGCAATGAAGAGCAGACTTGAAGAAGTAAGTGAATAAATTAGTAACATAGAAGACAAAATTGGAAAACAAAAAAGCTGAACAAAAGAGAGAAAGAAGAATTATGCAACAAGATAATAAACTGAGGGAACTCGGTGATTCCATCAAATGAAATAACATTTGTGTTATAGGAGTCCCAAAGAGTAAGAGAGAAAAAAAGGGGTAGAAAATGTATTTTGATAAATAATAGCAGAAAACTTCCTTAATCTCTATAAGGAAATAGACATCCAGATTCAGGAGGCACAAAGAACTCTCATCAAAATCAACAACAGCAGGTTAACACCAACACCTATCCTAATTAAATTTGCAAAATACAGTGAAAAAAAAATCTTAAAAGCAACATGACAAAATAAGTCCTTACCTTACAAGGGAAAATCCATAAGGCTAGCTGGAGATTTCTCAAAAGAAACTTGGCAAACCAGAAGGGAGTGGCATGATATATAAAAAGTGCTGAATGGGGAAAATCTGCACCAGAGGATATTCTATAAAGGAAGGCTATCACTCAGAATAGGAGATATAGATTTTCCCAGGCAAAAGCTAAATGAGTTCATGACCACTAAACAAGCCCTGCAAGAAATATCAAAGTGGACTCTCCATGCAAAGGAAAGACCAAAAATGATCAAAACTAGAAAGGATCAGAGAAAATCTCCAGAAATAATAACAAAACAAGTAATAACATGGCACTAAATACATATCTATCAATAATTAATATAAATGTACTAAAAGTTCCAGTCAAGAGACATGGGGTGCCACATAGGATTTTTAAAAACAATGATCTATATGCTACCTACAAGAGACTCATTTTAGGCCTAAAGACACCTGCAGATTGAAAGTGAAGGAGTGGAGAAAAATTCATCACACAAATGGATATGAAAAGAAAGCCAGAGTAGCAGAACTTATGTCAGACAAACTAGACTTTAAAACAAATACTACAGGCATGCCTGTGTGGCTCAGTGGTTGAGCATCTGCCTACGGCTTAGGGTATGATCCCAGTCCTGGGATCAAGTTCCACAATGGAGTTGCTGTGAGGAGCCTACTTCTCCCTCTGCCTATGCCTATGCTTTTATCTGTGTGTCTCTCTGAATAAATAAATAAAATCTTTAAAAGAATAAAACAAAGACTATAAAAAGAGACAAGGGTTTTATATAATCATAAAGGGCACAATCCAACAAGAATAAGAATATATAACAATTGTAAATATTCATATACCCAACATGGGAACACCTAAATATATAAAAAAATTAATAACAAATATAAAGGAACTAATTGATAATGACACAATAAAAGTATAGAGCTTTAACACTCCACTTACATCAATGGACAGATAATCTAAACAGAAAACAAACAAGGACACAATAACTTTGAATGACACACTAGACCAGATGGACTTAGCAGATATAGTCAGAACATTCCATCCTAAAACAGTAGAATTCTTTCCAAGTGTATATGGAACATTCTCCAGAATAAATGACTTATTAGAACATAAAACAAGACTTAATAAATAAAAAAAGATTGATGTAATACCATGCACCTGATATGAAACTAGAAGTCAACCACAAGAAAAAGTTTGTCAAGACCATAAATGAATGAAGATTAAACAACATGCTACTAAATAATGAATGGATCAATGAGGAAACCAATGAAAAAAATTAAATATGGAAATAAGTAAAAATGAAAACACAATGATCTAAAACCTTCGAGACAGAGCAAAAGTGGCCCTTAGAGGGAAGTATATAGCAATACAGGCCTACCTTAAGAAGCAAGAAAAATCTCAAGTAAACAACCTAACATTACACCGCAAGGAGCCAAAAAAAGGGACAACAAATGAAGCTAAGGGCCAGCAAAAAGAAGAAAATAGTGAATATTAGGGAAAAAATAAATTATATAGAAACTAAAAAGAAATAGAAGAGATCAATGAAACCAGGAGCTAGTTCTTTTAATAAAAAATAAGAAAATTGATAAAATTCTAGGCAGACTCATTAAAAGGAAAAGACAAAGGGCCCAAATAAATAAAATCACAAAGGACAGAGGATAAATAACAACCAGCACTACATAAAAATAAACAATTATAACAAACAAATATAATTATGAAAACTGTATGCCAACAAGTTGGACAACCTGGATCAAATGGATAAATTCTTAGAAACATAAACTACCAAAACTGAAATAGGAAGGCATACAAAATTTGAACAGACTGATAACGAGCTAAGAAATTGAATCAGCCATCAACTCTCTAACAAAAGTGCAAGACCAGACGACTTCACAGGCAAACTCTGCCAAACGTTTAAGGAAGAGTTAATACCTATTCTTCCAAATCAAGGAAGAAGTACAACTTTCACTATTTGCTGATGACATGATACTCTAAATAGAAAGCATGAAAGTCCCCACCAAAAAACTGCTACAACTGAGGGACCCAGTTTCTTGTCTACTCACATCTCCGCATCAGATCCAAGCTCTTTCCCTAGGGAGAGAATAATCATACCCTATTCCATAACTCTCATGAGAATACACTTCTGACTAACTCCTAAGATGAATAAAAATAATCTGGATCACTACCCAGTGGGGACTATGGCACTGGATTGGACCATGACTCTGCACAGGGACAAGAAAAATATATGGGAATTTAAACTCCCTTTCTTATATCAAATGATGACCAGTATATTAATCTTCCATTTCGTTGCTCATTGCAGGGAATAAATAAATAATTTAGATTGGTCCATGAAATTAAACAACTGCTAAAATTGATAAACTAAATCAGTAAAGTTCCAAGATACAAAATTAATGTACAGAAATCTTTTGCATTTCCATATACCAATAATGAAGCAACAGAAAGAGAAATTAAATAATCAGGAACAGAAATTAATTAATCAATCTCATGTACGATTGCATCAAAAACAATAAGATACCTAGGACTAAACCAAAGAGGTTAAAAATCTGTACTCTGAAAACTATCAAGTGTTAATGAAGGGGACTGAAGATCAAAAACCTATTGTACTGGCACAAAAATAGACACAAAGATCAATAAAGAAGTATAGAAGTATAGAAAACCCAGAAATACACCCACAATTATATGGTCACTTAATCTTCATCAAGTAGGAAAGAATATCCAATTGGAAAAAGTGCTTCTTCAACAAATGGTTTTGGGGAAAATGGACAGCAATGTACAAAAAGATGGAAGTGGACCCCGTTCTTACACCATACACAAAAATTAATTCAAAATTCATGAAGTACTTAACTGCGAGACAGAAAACAATCAAAATCCTAGAGAACACAGGCAATAATCTTTCTGACATCAGCCATAGCAACTTCTTACTGGATATGTCTCTTGGGGCAAGGGAAACAATAGATTTCCTCTGAATCTCAATAGAATCAGAGAAAGCATTTGACAAAATACAGCATCCATTCCTGATTAAAACTCTTCATACCATAGGGATAGAGGGTATATATCTCAACGTCATAAAAATCTATCTATGAAAAGCCCACAGCAAATGTCATTCTCAATGGGGAAAAACTGAGAACTTTCCCCTTCAGGTCAGGAAATCAACAGGGTGACCACTCTCAAAACAGTTGTTCAATGTAGTACTCAAAGTTCCAGCCTCAGAAATCACACAACAAAAAGGATTTAAAAGCAGTCAAAATGGCAAAGAAGTCAAACTCTCACTCTTCACAGGTGACAGGATATCGTATATAGAGAACCCAAAAGATTCCACCCTCAAATTGGTAGAACTCAAACAGCAATTCGGCAATGTGACAGGATACAAAATCAATGCACAGAAATCAGTTGCATTTCTATACACTAACAATGAGACTAAAGAAAGAGAAATTAAGGAATCTATCCCATTTACAATTACACCAAAAACCATAAGCTCCCTAGAAATAAACCTAATCAAAGGATTTGTATTCTAAAAACTATAGAACAGTTATGAAAGCAATTGTGGAAGGCAGAAGGAAGTGGAAAAGCATTCCATGCTTATGGATTGGAAGAATAAACATTGTGAAAATGTCTATGCTACTCAGAGCAATTTACACATTCCATGCAATCCCTATCAAAATCCCATGGATTTTCTTCATAGAGCTGGAACAAATAATCCTAAGATCTGTATGGAACCAGAAAGAAACCCGAATCGTCAGAGGAATGGTGAAAAAGAAAACCAAGGCCGGGGGCATCCCAATGCCTGGTTTCAAGCTGTATTACAAAGCTATTATCATCAAGACAGTATGGTACTGGCACAAAAACAGACACATAGATCAATGGAACAGAATAAATAACCCAGAAATGGACCCTCTACACTATGGTCAACTAATCCTTGACAAAGTAGGAAAGAGTATCCAATGGGAAAAAAAAGACAGTCTCTTCAATAAGTGATGCTGGGAAAATTGGAGAGGTAGATGTAGAAGAATACAACTGGACCATTTTCTTACATCATACACTAAAATAAATTCAAAATGGATGAAAGACCCAAATATGAGACAAGAATCCATCAAAATCCTAGAGGGGTGCATAGTCAGCAACCTCTTCGACCTCGGCCACAGCATTTTTTTTTTTTTTTTTGCTAGGCACATCTTCAAAGGCAAGGAAAACAAAAGTAAAAATGAATTATCAGACTTCATCAAGATAAAAAACTTCTGCACAGCAAAGGAACCAGTCAACAAAACTACAACACAACCTGCAGAATGGGAGAAGATATTTGCAAATTATATATCAGGGCTAGTATACAAGATCTATAAAGAACTTATCAATTTCAACTCAGAAAACAAAAACTTCCAGTAAAAAATGGGCAGAAGACATAAACAGAAATTTCTCCAAAGACATTCAAATGGCCAACAGACACATGAAAAAATGTCACTTGGCATCAGGGAAATACAAATAAAAACCACAATGAGATACCACCTTACACTAGTCAGAATGGCTAAAATTACAAGACCAGAAACAACAAATTTTGGTGAGGATGTGGAGAAAGGGGAACTCTCTTACACTGTTGGTGGGAATGCAGGCTGGTACAGCCACTCTGGAAAACAGTGTGAGGTTCCTCAAAAAGTTAAAAATAGAGCTACCCTATGACTCAGCAATTGCACTACTGGGTATTTACCCCAAAGATACAGATGAAGTAAAATGCTGGGACACCTGCACCCTAATGTTCATAGTAGCAATGTCCATAATAGCCAAACTGTGGAAGGAGCCACAATATCCTTCAACAGATGAATGGATAAAGAAGATGTGATATTACTGGAATAATATGGAATAATATTATGGAATAATAATAATAATATGAATATTACTCAACCATCAGAAAGGATGAAATCTCACCATTTACATCTACATGGATGGAACTGGAGGGTATTTATGCTGAGTGAAATAAGTCAACCAGAGAAAGACAATTATTATATGGTTTCACTTATATGTGGAATATAAGGAATAGTGCAGAGGACCATATGGTAAGGGAGGAAAAACTGAATTGGAAGTCATCAGAGAGGGAGAAAAACTATGAAAGTCTCTTAAGTATAGGAAACAGGGTCTCCTGGCTGGTTCAGCAGTTGAGCATCTGCCTTCGGCTCAGGGCGTGATCTCGCTGTCTGGGATGGAGTCCCACATCGGGCTCCCTGCATGGAGCCTGCTTCTCCCTCTGCCTGTGTGTGTGTGTGTGTGTGTCTCATGAATAAATAAAATCTTTTAAAAAAGTATAGGAAACAAACTGAAGGATGCTGAGGGGAGGTGGTTTGAGGAATGGGGCACCTGGGTGATGGGTGGCACATGATATGAGGAGCACTAAATATTCTAAGCATCTGATGAATAATTGAACACTACATCAGAAACTAATTATGTACTATATGTTGGCTAATTGAATTTAAATTTTTAAATATTACAGTGAGATATCACATTCTTTTAGAAACGGTCTGGTTACATTCTTTTCCAAGTCCAGATTTCCCCAGCACCATTCATGTGAGAGACTGATATTTCTCTGTTGTATTTGCTTGATTCACATTTGCCATAGATTAATTGTCCATATATGTGTGGGTTTATTTTTGGGCTCTTAGTGTTGTTCCATTGTTTTGTGTGTCTGCATTCATAAAAATACTATACTGTTTTGATTACTATGGGTTTGTAGTATAGTTTGATTTCACAGAGCATGGTACCTTTGGCTTTGTTCTTAAGATTGTTTTGGCAAAAAAAAAAAGATTGTTTTGGCTATTCGGGATCTTTTGGGTTCTATACAAATTTTAGAATTCTTTATTCTAGTTTTCTGGAAAAGGCCATTGGCCATTGGAATTTTGATAGAGATTGCATTGAGTATGTAGATTGCTTTAGATATGGCATTTTAATAGTATTAATTCTTCCCATTCATTGGCATGAAATATATTTCCATTTACTTGTGTCTTCTTCAATTTCACTTATTATTGTCTTACAGTTTTCGTGTACAGATCTTTTACCTCCTTGATTAAATTTAATTCTAGTTATTTAATTTCTTGTGATACAATTATAAATGGTATTGATTTCTTAATTTCTATTTCTGATAGTTTGTTATTAGTTTATGCCACGGATTCCTGCATATTGATTTTGCCACCTGTAATTTTACTGAATTTGTGTATTCTAACATCTTTTGGTGAAGACTAGAATTTCCTTTATATAGTATTATGTCATCTGCAAATAGTGACAATTTTACTTTTCCTTTCTGATTTGGATACCTTTTATTTATTTTTCTTCCCTTACTGCTGTTGCTAGGACTTCCAATATCACATTGGATAAAATGGCAAGAATGAGCTTCCTTTTCTTGTTCTGACCTTAGAGGAGAAGTCTTCAGTTTTTATGATTGAATATGATGTTAGGTATGGATTTATAATATTTGGCCTTTATTATGTTGATGTACATCCTTCTATACCCCACTTTGTAGAGATTTTTTATCATAAATGGATGTCTAATTATGTTAAATGATTTCTACACATCTATATCTTGAGTACATGGGGTTTATTTTATTTTATTTATTTATTCATGAGAGACACTGAAAAAGGCAGAAACATAGGCAAAGGGAGAAGCAGGCTCTCTGTGGGGAGCCCAATGTGAGACTCTATCTCGGAACCTCAGGATCATGACCTGAGCTGAAGCCATATGCTTAACCAACTGAGCTATCCTGGCATCCCTGGTATATGCTTCTTTTAATGTGTTTTGAATTCAATTTGCTAACATTTGGTTGAAGATTCTAGCATTTATATTCATCAAGGAGATTGGTCTATAATTTTCCTTTTTCATATTGTGCTTGTCTGGTTTTACTATCAAAGTAATGCTAGCCTTGTAAAATGATTTTGGAAGCCATCTCCAATTTTTTTAGGATTTGAGAAGGATAGACAATAAATCTACTTTGAATGTTTGGTAGAATTCACAAGTAAAACCATTTAGTTTGGGAATTTTGTTTTTTAAGAATTTTTGATTACTTATTTAATCTCCTTGCTAGAAATTGCTCTATTCATATATTCTTTTTCTTCATGAATCAGTCTTATAACATTGCATGTTTCAAAAATGAACTTTTGGGACTTCATCAAGATAAGAAGCTTTTGCACAGCAAAGGATACAGTCAACAAAACTAAAAGACAACCTACAGAATTCCCAGATAGATATTTGCAAATAGCATATCAGATAAAGGGATAGTTTCCAAGATCTATAAAGAACTTATTAAACTCAACACCAAAGAAACAAACAATCCAATCATGAAATGGGCAAAAGACATGAACAGAAATCTCACAGAGGAAGGCATAGACATGGCCAACATGCACATGAGAAAATGCTCTGCATCACTTGCCATCAGGGAAATACAAATCAAAACCACAATGAGATACCACCTCACACCAGTGAGAATGGGGAAAATTAACAAGGCAGGAAACCACAAATGTTGGAGAGGATGCGGAGAAAAGGGAACCCTCTTACACTGTTGGTGGGAATGTGAACTGGTGTAGCCACTCGGAAAACTGTGTGAAGGTTCCTCAAAGAGTTAAAAATAGATCTGCCCTACGACCCAGCAATTGCACTGTTGGGGATTTACCCCAAAGATTCAGATGCAATGAAACGCCGGGACACCTGCACCCCAATGTTTATAGCAGCAATGTCCACAATAGCCAAACTGTGGAATGAGCCTCGGTGTCCATCGAAAGGTGAATGGATAAAGAAGATGTGGTTTATGTATACAATGGAATATTACTCAGCCGTTAGAAACGACAAATACCCACCATTTGCTTCAACGTGGATGGAACTGGAGGGTATTATGCTGAGTGAAGTAAGTCAATCGAAGAAGGACAAACAGTGTATGTTCTCATTCATTTGGGGAATATAAATAATAGTGAAAGGGAATAGAAGGGAAGAGAGAAGAAATGTGTGGGAAATATCAGAAAGGGAGACAGAACATAAAGACTCCTAACTCTGGGAAACGAACTAGGGGTGGTGGAAGGGGAGGAGGGCAGGGGATGGGGGTGAATGGGTGACGGGCACTGAGGGGGGCACTTGACGGGATGAGCACTGGGTGTTATTCTGTATGTTGGTAAATTGAACACCAATAAAAATAAATTTTTTATAAAAATATATATAATGATATATAAAGAGAAAAAATAACATTGCATGTTTCTAGAGATTTATCCATTACCTGTAAATTGTCCAATTTGTTGGTGTGTAATTGTTCATAATTGTTTCTTATAATCCTTTCTACATAAGTTGTATCAGATGTAACTTCTCTTTCATCAAATTTTATTTATTTTAGCCCTCTCTCTCTTTTCTTGGTGAATTTAGCTAAAAGTTTGTCATTTTTTTTTTATATTTGCAAAGAACCAGCTCTTGGTTTTGTTGATTTTTTCCATTGTCTTTTTGGTCTCTATTTTATTTTTTTAATCCTTTAAAAGATTTTATTTATTTAGTCGAGAGAAAGAGAGAGAGAGAGAGAGACAGGCAGAGGGAGAAGCAGGCTCCACACAAGGAGCCCGATGTGGGACTCAATCCCAAGACCCCAGGATCATGCCCCAAGCCGAAGGCAGACAATCAACTGCTGAGCCACCCAGGCGTCCTCCCTGGTCTCTATATTATTACATATGCTCTGATCTTGATCATTTTTTTCCTTCTATTAACTTCAGGTTTTGTTCATTCTTTTTCTAGTTACCTGAGATGTAAAGTTATGCTTTAAATAAAGATAAATAAAGTTAAATGGAGATTTAAGATTTTTTTTCTTTTTCCTTTTTAAATTATTTATTTGTTTATTTATTTATTTTGTATGTATATTTTTACTGGAGTTCGATTTGCTAACATATAGTATAACACCCAGTGCTCATCCTGTCAAGTGCCCCCCTCAGTGCCCGTCACCCAGTCATCCTATCCCCCCACTCACCTCCCCTTCCTCTACATCTTGTTTGTTTCCCAGAGTTAGGAGTCTCTCATGTTTTGTCACCCTCTCTGATTTATTGATTTTTTTACGTAGGACTGTATTGCTATAAACTTCCCACTTTGGACTGCTTTTACCATATCCCATAGGTTCTGATATGTCATAGTTCTGTTTTCTTTTGTCTCTAGGTATTTTTTAAAAACTGTGTCCTTTTATTCCTTCAATGAACCATTGGTTGTTCAGTTGCATGTTGTTTAATCTTCACATTTTTGTGGGGTTTTTTTCCCCAGTTTTCTTGTCATCATTTTCTAATTTCATTCCACTCTGGTCAGAAAAGATGCTTGAGATGATTTCAGTCTTTCAAATGTGGTGGTACTTGTTTTATGGGTAATCTGTGTTTTATCCTAAAGATTATTCCATGTGCACTTGAAAAGAATGTGCATTCTGCTATTTTGGATGTTATGCTCTGTATATATCCATTATGTCCATTTGGTCTAATGCGCTGTTTAAGGCTGATGTTTCTTTATTGATTTTTTTGTCTGGATGATCCATCCATAGATGTAGGTAGGGTGCTAAAGTTCCCTAATATTAGTGCCAATTTTTCTCATTAGGATTGTTAATATTTGCTTTATATATGTTAGTGCTCTTATATTGAGTGCACGTTATTAATATTTTATCTTTTGCTGGATTGACCCCTTTATCATTAATGAAATGCTATCCTTTGTCTTTTTATAGTCTCTGTTTTAAAGTCTATTCTGAGCAAAATAAGTCAATCAGAGAAAGATAATTATCAAATGTTTTCACTCTTATGAGGAATATAAGAACAGTGCAGAGGATCACAGAGCAAGGGAGGGAAAAGAGAATGGGAGGAAATCAGAGAGGGAGACAAACCATGAGAGGCTCAGGAAAAATACTGAGGTTTTCTGGAGGGGTGGTGGGTGGGAGGATGGAGTAACTGGGTGATGGGCATTAAGGAAGGCACATGATGTGATGAGCACTGGGTGTTATATGCAACTGATGAACTACTGACCTCTATATCTGAAATTAATGATGCAGTATATTTTGACTAATTGAACTTAAATAAAATAGAAAAAGAAAAAAGTCTTTTTGTCTGGTATGATGATGGTTTCACCAACTTTCTTTTTATTTCTATTTCTATGGAATATTTTCTCCATCTCTGTACTTTCAGTTTGTGTGTGTCCTTACTTCTGAAGTGAGTATCTTATAGGAAGCATATAGATAGGTCATAACTTTTAACTTGTTTAGCCACTTGATGTCTTTTAGAGAATTTAGTCTATTTACACATGAAGTTATTATTGATAGGTATGTACTTACTGCTCTTTTGTTCATTGTTTTTTGGCCTTTTAATAGCTCCATTCTGTTTCATTTTTTCTTTCTGTATTCCCTTGTGGTTTGATAGTTTCCTTTAGTATTATGTTTACATTCCTTTCTCATTTTCTATTGTGTATTTACTGTAAATTTTTCCTTTGTGGTTATGATGAGGTTTGCATGTAACATTCTATGTATATAATGGTCAGTTTTAAGTTGCTAGGAACTTAAATTTGTTTTTTCCCCTTTTTTAAATAATAAATTTATTTTTTATTGGTGTTCAATTTACCAACATACAGAATAACACCCAGTGCTCATCCCGTCAAGTGCCCCCCTCAGTGCCCGTCACCCATTAGGAACTTAAATTTGAACACATTCCAAAACATTACATTTTTACTCCCCCCTCACATTTTATATTATTGATTTCACATTTTATATGTTTTTTATTTTATGTATCCCTCAATTATTACAGTTTTAGTTAATTTTACTACTTTTGTCTTTTGAATTTATACGTTTTATAAGCGATTGATCCACTATCGTTATTATATATTTATCTCTCCCAGTGAGATTTTTACTTTTGCACATTTTTTGTTATTAATTGGTGCCATTTCTTTTCAGCTTTACAAAGTTCCTTTCACATTTTTTGTAATGCTGGTTTAGTGCTGAAACTCCTTTAGTTATCTGAAAGACTCAATCTGTCCTTCAACTTTGCCAGGCAGGAACCACTTAGTTGGATTTTTCTTTTCCTTTCAGCAGTTTGAATATATCATACTACTCTCTTTTGGACTACAAAGTTTGTACTGAAAAATCTGTTGAGAGCCTTATAGTGTCTTTCCTTGCATATAACACATAGTTTTTGTTGGTGGTGGTGGTGATGCTGTTTTGTTTGTTTTGGTGTTTTTAAGATGGTCTATATTTAATGTTTACCATTTCAATTACACTGTGTGTTGATGTAGATCTCTTCAGATTATCATATTTGTAAGTCTTTGGGCTTCCTCCATCTGGATGCCTATTTCTTTCCCCAGGGGAGGTAAATTCATTTTCTTTTATTTATTATTTATTATTACTATTTATTCTTAAAAAGACTTCTGGCCCATTCTCTCTTCTTCTGGGACCCTTGTAACAATGTTTTTTTAAATTTATTTCTGTTGATGTTGTTCCAAAGGTCTTTTAAGGTATTGTGAACTTATTTTTTTCCTGTTGCAGTTCCGCCTGGGTGAGTTTCATTCTTTTATTTTCCAGCTCATGATCCATTCTCCTGCTGCATCCAATATGCTGTTAAGGCCTCTAGAGTATTTTTTTGTGTGTGTTTAGTAATTATATTCTTCAGCTTGATGACTTCTTTTTGGTACTTTCTTCTACTTTATATCTCTTTTTGAAGTTCTTACTGTGTTTGTCCATTCTTCTCCTAAGTTTGGTGAGCATCTTTATGACCATTACCTTGAACTCTTTATCAGGTAGATTGCTTATCCAGAGATAAGCTTCATTAAGGTCTTTTTCAGAGAGTCTGTCTTGTTCTTTCATTTGAAACATATTCCTCTGCCTCCTCATTTTGCTTGGCTCTTGGTGTTTGATTCTGTGTATTAGAAAATTCAACTACCTCTCCCAGTCTTGAAGAAGAGGTCTTGTATAGATGTCCCATGGAGCTCAGAAGCCTTATCCCCTTCAGTCACCAGAGCCAGATGCTCAAGGGGCATCCTCTGTGTGAGCAACATGTGCTCACCTGTTGTATTGGAGCCAGGGCTGTGGTAGAGGGTAGGGCAAGGCTCTTGCCCAGCACAGATGTGGCATGTGGCTTTGGAATGGTGTGGGTGGGGCTCTCAATTTGCCCAGCATGGGATATGACAGCAGCTTGGGATGAATGGATCCTTCAGTGGGGCACACGATCCAGGGCTAACAGGTTAGAGGAAGAGTTACAAAATAGCACCCACCAGTGCCAGTATTAGCAATTAGAATGAGATCACAAAAATGACACCCATCAGTATCTCTGTCCCCAGGGATCCCTGGGTGGCGCAGTGGTTTGGTGCCTGCCTTTGGCCCAGGGCGCGATCCTGGAGACCCGGGATCGAATCCCACGTCGGGCTCCCGGTGCATGGAGACTGCTTCTCCCTCTGCCTGTGTCTCTGCCTCTCTCTCTGTGTGTGACTATCATAAAAAAAAAAATTAAAAGTATCTCTGTCCCCAGAGTGAGTGTGAACATATTTCTGCCTCTCCAATAGATACTTTTAACATTAGTAAATAGGTCTCCTTCACATATGATCCAGGAGCTTTTCAAACTGGTAATTTTGTTCTTGGTCTCAGGGTAGGCTAGTCTGTGAGTGAACCCTGTAAAAGTACGTTCTCCATTCTCTACATTTCTATGAAGTTCCTGGATATAATCCCTATTGGTTTTCAAAGGCGGATAATTTGGGAGCTGTTTCTCTTATGTAGGATTTATTGATTGAGATGCCTGATGTGAAACACAGACTCCTTATTTCTCAGGAAAAAGTTCCATATTCATAAGATTTCTCCCTATTGTGGACTGCTGCACCTGGGAAGTTTTTTGTTTGTTTCTTTGTCTTTGGTGAGAGTATATCTCTGCCTTTCGAACCTGTTCTGATGCTGTCTTTTTATGATTTGTTGTGGAGGGTCTGTTCATCCATTTTTAGGTCTTTTTCAGAAGAAAATATTTATATGTATTTGTAAACTTGTGTTCACGGGAGGATGTGAGTTCTGTATCTTTATATGCTGTCATCTTGAACCACTTCACACTAGATTCCCAGATTTTTAAAATATTTTTCAGTTTTGAAAAACTGATTTGATTCTTTTGGATATATACCCAGAATTGGAATTGGTGGATCATCTGGTATTTCTATTTTTTTTTTAATTTTTTGAGGAACTGTTTTCAATAGTGACTGCACAATTTTACAATCTCACCAACAGTGCAAAAGGATTCTACTTTCTCCACAACCTTGCCAACACTTATTATTTTCTGATTTTTATAGTAGCTATTCTAATGGCTGTGAGGTGGTATTTTACTGTGCTTTTGATTTCATTTTCCTAATTAATAATGTTAAGCATCTTTGGATGTGATATTAGCTATTTCTATAACTTTGGAGAAATGTTTATTCAAATCTTTTGCTCATTTTTTTTTTTTTAGGGACCTGAAACCATCTTTTATTTTGAATTTTAACCAGCACCAGACCAGGGAGCAGGTGTGGGGAGCAACCTCCTAGGCGTAGTACTGCAGGTTGGCTTTCTTCTTGGCCTGCACCTCTAGGATGCCTTCCATGTAGTCCTCATGCGTGAGCTCCGTGGTACCCCTGCGCAGCGCGATCATGCCCGCCTCCACACACACGGCCTTGCACTGGGCCCCATTGAAGTCATCCATACAGCGGGCCAGCTCCTCGTAGTTCACATCAGGACTGACATTCATCTTGCGGGAGTGGATCTGCATGATTCTGGCCCGGGCCTCCTCGTTGGGCATTGGGAATTCAATCTTCTGGTCCAGACGGCCTGAGCGGAGCAGTGCAGGGTCGAGGATGTCCACCCTGTTGGTGGCTGCAATGACCTTTACTTGAGTGTTGGGTTGGAACCCATCCAGCTGGTTCAGAAGCTCCAACATTGTCCTCTGCACCTCCCGATCTCCGGCCTTCTCACTGTCAAAGCGCTTAGTGCCAGTGGCATCCAGCTCATCAATGAAGATAATGGATGGCGCTTTCTCCTTGGCCAGGGCAAAGGCATCCCGGACCAGCTTGGCACCATCCCCAATGAACATCTGCACCAGCTGGGGGCCAGCCAGCTTCAGGAAGGTAGCCTTGGTTTGTGCAGCGCAAGCCCGGGCCAGCAGCGTCTTCCCTGTACCTGGGGGGCCATACATCAACACCCCTTTTGGAGGCTGGATCCCCAAGTTCTCGAACTTCTCCTTGTGGTTCATTGGCAAGACAATAGCCTCCACCAGCTCCTGAATCTGCTTATCCAGGCCCCCGATGTCACTATATTGTTCCGTGGGCCTCTCATCCACCTCCATGGCCTTCACCCGTGAGTCATACTCTGTGGGCAGGGTCTCCAGGATCAGATAGGAGTCTTTGTTCACACCCACCAAATCTCCTGGCTTTAGCTTTTCAGCATCCACCAACCCAATCACAGGCAAGAAGTATGTCTGTCGTGTAGAGGTTTTGATCACTGCACATTTACCCTTCCTCTGAGAATCCAGGTCAATATTGGCACCATCCTCTTCTTGGTCATTGGGATGAACATCTAAAAGCTCGATGACGTTGGAGACAAGATATGGCAAGGTCTTGTTCACTTTGATTTTCTCACTGTTCTCTTTGATCTTGTCTTTCATGGCCTGAAGTTCATGGGTAACTCGCAACACTTCACTCTTCATGATCTTGATCTCACTGTCCAGCAGCCGTGTGCGCTGGATAATCTCTTCTGTGGACATCTTGAGCACCTCCTCCCCGATTCCATCTTGCTCAGCCTCATCCCACACGGTCGCCATCTTCTCCTGCCGAGTCACATCCTCCTCTTTTGTTCATTTTAATCAGTCAATTTGTTGTTGAGTTATACACTTTTTAAAATATATTCTGGATATTTATCACATAAGATATCCGAATAAGTTTTGAATATTATATATTTGATTCTTGACATAAACATTAGGAGGGAGTTAGGGCATGGTTTATAATTATTCTCAAGGTTATAGGTCACAAAATTAAGTTCAGAGATGAGTAATGATGTCCCAAGGTCTCATAGTGAGCAAAGACATATAGCCAAGACTAGGAACAAGGTCTATTGTCTTGATGATCTTAGAATTCAGGTCTTGAAGGGCCCTTCAAGACTAATGAAATCTGAGTACCTACTTCCTGTTAGAGAGAAAATGTTAAGGCCTAGAGAGCAGGAGTAATCTTTACAAGATTACACAGTGTGTCAGTTGCAGAACATGATATATGATCCAGCTTTCCTGATTCCCAGTTTGGTAACTTCTCCATTAGACTTTATATTTTTTAATTTTTTAATTTTTTTCCATTAGACTTTTTAGCAGAGAACAGTTTGGCACAGTGCAAAAGGTTGTATCTGCTGCCTACCTCTTAAGGAACTGCTAATTTCCTTCAATGACTCAATCTTCAAAGGATGAAGACTGGGTGGTAAGATCTGCGGGGCCATCTGCTTTTCTCAGGATCTAAGAATGAGAGCAGTTTGACTGTTAGAGGCATCAGATTAAAAGTATTTTTAGCTAGTGTTCAATAGGGGTGAATAAATACCTGTAGAGTCCATGTTGGCTTCTCCATAGTCACTTGCAGACCTGCCTGCCTGCCAAAGGATATTGAAATGCCAAAAAGGAGAGGCTATCTAGAAGAACTTTAATGTTTTTCAACTAGAAGGATGCAACCTTCTAGTCTTTAAAAAGTTCTTGCATGTGTTGGATTATGTGAGCTTCACAACAGTCCTATGAAACTACTTCATTACCATCATTTTGGAAATGAAGAAACAGGCATATAGAGGATATATGACTCTTGAAATCACATAGCTGTGAAGATATACCAAATCAATCTGACTCCAAGGGCTATGTCTTCATCACTCTTTTCTATGGACTATGGAGGAGACAAAGGTAGTATGTGACATCAGCTAACGTTCACAGAGACTGCTTAGGTCCTTAAATATCCAGGTTTCTTTAACTGATTTTATCTTAGTGACCTGAAATCTCGAGGCCATAAACCAATCATTAAACCAATGCTTTGTCTATAACAGCGGTTCTTAAATTGTGGCCTCGTGAGCCAGCATTACCTAAAGTTCTTATTAAAAATGCACATTTTCTACTCCCACCTAAACCTACTGATCAAAATCTTTGGGAGTATGGTCCTGCAATCTGTGTTTAACAAGAAAGTCATGTGGCTTCTATAGGTCTCAATTTCTTCATTTCTTTTTTTTTTAAGATTTTATTTATTTATTCATGAGAGACACACACACACAGAGAGACAGAGAGAGACAGAGAGAGAGAGACAGAAAGAGAGAGGCAGAGACACAGGCAGAGGGAGAAGCAAGCTCCATGCAGGGAGCCTGATGTGGGACTCGATTCTGGGACTCCAGGATCATGACCCTGGGCCAAAGGCAGGTGCTAAACCACTGAACCACCCAGGCATCCCCCAATTTCTTCATTTCTAAAACAGAAGTTATAAAGCAGTTTTATAGGGCTGTTGTAAAGCTCATGTAAGCCAACACATGCAAGAACTTTATGAAAACTAGGTTTGCATAAATAGAAAAACGTTTTAAAAGAGTAGCAAAGTTCTTTTGGATCACCTCTCCTTCTTGGTATGCACCTTTGTGAAAGTGGGAACTTCACCTGAATTTTCCTGAAAAAATATTCAATTACCTGCCTCGGTTTGTCAGTATAGACCTAGTCCAGGTGACCTATTATGCCCCAGTGTTCCCATCTGTAAAAAGAAGTGGCATGCGTCATCAAATTTTCTTGGATTTATGAGGAAGACCAAAGCTTGAGTAACAATGGTGACAGTATGGAATAAAGAGGCAGACAGATCAGGTTTGACTCCTACCTCTTAACTGTGAGATGCTTCTTTCCTTACCTCAGTTTCTTCACCTGTAAAGGGAAGTATCCATCCTTCACATAGTGCTGTTTTGAAACTCAAAGAAGATAATGGAAGTGAATTGTCTTAAACATTGTGGATTGTTACGCAATGCAGGCAGGAAATTCCATTGTGTAGACATTCTCCTTGTTATCATTGTCACTAGTTGAGATCCAAAGTCCAGAGAATGGATGGCTCTACAATGTCCAGGCAATAGGTAAGCTTACTATTGGTTACCTATACCACTGTCCAAAGCAGAGATCCATGGAGTTAACCTACACAATCAGTATACATCCACTGCCAGGTTCCTGCTCATATCTGTTCAATTGTTCATCCCCAGATCATAATATTATGTCAGGTCCTGTGTTATGTTACCAGTCTAAACTGTATCTCCTTCCAAAATAAAGTGCTCCTAAAGCCTAGATTACCATGCTTTATTCCAAATGACTCCACCATCACTGATTCTGACTCAAAGGCAATCAATCTTAGGCTGGCCTAGAACTTACGACCTGTTTGGTTTGTCACAAAAAATTAACTGAGCCAATCAGATTCTTCTTGTTACTCTCTTATTAGAACTAAAAGATATGAAAAAGAAATAAGCAACTAGTAGTAAGAGCTAGAACTGAAAGTCACCAGGTTAAGTTGGTGCAGGAAAGTTAGAGTGTACTCTGTTAAAGCTAAAGTTATGAGGGAGTCAATTGGTAATGGAACTGAAAAAAAGTAGAGTAGCTGAATTATACTAATGAATGTTCATTTACGAATTCCAATTATCTCAGTCTCAATTCCAGAGATCTCAATCTCTTTTGTTTCTTAAGTTCACTTCTTCTGTGTTAGGCCTCCTATAGCCTCACAATAAATTTTATTTTACTTAAAGATCTCTGATCTGACTAAAACAAAGCAGTTATTAAGCAGCTCCTTTTTTCACAGTTCTCCATCCTCTCAACCTTCAGCACTGAGAAGCATGCAGAATGAGCTAAACAAATAGGATCTTGCTTATGACAAACCAGGCCAAAGAAGAAAAAGAAGAAAAGCACTCTTGAATGCCTACTACAAGTGATAAACTGTGTCTGCTACATTACCTAGATCACGTCCCCTAATTCCCACAGTAACCTCAGGAGGTAGATATCTCTATCTTTATGAGAAAATGAAGACTCTGAGAAGGAAAATGATTTGCTCCAGGTCAATACTTGAAATCAGTCTTCTGGAGTTAGAGTCTGGACTTTTTCTACTATACATCACTAATTTGATATCCTGTATCAGTAGTTTTCAAATTTAGTCGATTATGAGAATGTCCTAGGGATTCTTTCTTAAAATTACAGATGTCCTGCCTAATTCATACTCTCTTCTCCCTTCAACCTCAGATTCAAGATGGATCCCAAGCATATGGATTTTTTAGACACTTCCTTTGTGATTCTGATCAGCCAGTATGAAGATCAGTATGTTTGAAAACCACTGTTTCAGACTATATTTAGATTTGAAGAAAGCATACAATCACTCTTTCACCATCCCATGCTTTCCTTTCTTACATTTATTTGAGTAAAATTAGTGAAATATTCTACTAGAGTTACTTGATGCAAGGATTTGAAAAATACAAGTCTGGTCACAAAGAGATTTTGCATAATACTATCACTGCTTGAAAGTAACTTTCATGGTTTCATTAAAATAGTTGAATGTAATCTAATTATCCTCATTTTACAGATGAGAAGACGGAAGTCAAATAAGTTAAGTGACTTAACAAAGGATGGCCAACAGAGACAAAGCCAAGATCAGAAATATAGATCCTATAAGGCCAGTGCCCTTATTTGCTCTAAAGGCTTTTTCTCATCTTTAATTACAATTTTTATTCTTCCACAGCCTGGTTTCTTTTCAACCTGTTCATACTTCTTCCGAGTGCAGGACCTGGGAGCCCTATTTATTCTGTATAGCTTCACTAACATGTAGTTGGCCTGTGGCCTCTGTTCCAACAAAATGTGTGGGAGAGGATACTGTGCAAACATGCCCTAGCACACCTGTCTCAGGCTCTGTTACTTCCCTAAGGGTTCTGGCCCTTCCATAAGAGCACACCAGCAGCACATTTTGGGCCAAAATGAAACTTACAATTTGCAGTTGAGACAGTTCTCAAAAGTAGCAGAGATTTTTTTTCAGATATACGGTGTCTCCAATCCAAGCAACTGCATTATATAACCTTACAGTGGTGGTGGTAGGAGTCCTATGTAGAATTGACCAACACTGAAAAATCAGAAAATCATGTAGTGTCATGTGAAGAACACTAGTCTGGAAGTCAACACATCAGGTTACCAATATCACCATTTTTGGGTCTCAGTGTCCCTACCAATAAAAGGAAAAGATTAGGGTCTGTCATTTCTAACGTCTTTTTCAGCTTTTAAATTTTGCATTCTATGCAATTAACTCTTTACAAAATGCTTTAGATGTCTGCAAGACTTGGTTAGAGAGTGGATCAGACTCCAAGCCTGGGTCATTAAACAGGGCAAAAAACCTAGGGAATGTCAGCTATGCAGGCAAAATTTCAAGATTGGTATTTTCCTCCTATTTGATGTTTTAGGGAAGAAGAAAGTGAGTGTAAACTGAATTGAAAATTATAGGAGTTTTTTTTCACTAGTATAATTTGCACTCTGTAAATGATCTAATTAACTATCTGAATTATTCTGAGTTGGACTACATTATGGCCCACCCATGTTTTTCTCCATCCTTATCTTTGAGTCCTCTCTTCTTTGTGGCAGATGGAAAAACTTTGGCATATAAAAGGTTGAGGTGGTGGTGAGAAGTTACTCTGAGAAAAAATTAATCTTTTATCCTTGGCAGAGATAGCACTGAGAAATATTTATTTAAGCAGTTATCTAACCAATAAACATTTCCAGAGCACCTACTATATGCCAAAGACTATTCTAGGCACTCGTAATGTAGAAATGAATGAAGTACATAATAATTCAGAACAATCATATGAGCTTTCTATTTTCCTGTCCTGGGTTGCACAACTCATGCTTGGCATGGACAAAGTACTGGCCAAGATTCTGACCCTCAAGAGGGGGACAGAGAAGTGGTGACAATAAAATTTGTAGTTACTCTTTGTATGCCCTCAATTGGCCGACAAAGTCTATATCCCAAAGGGACTAGCAGAACATATCAGCTGTACAATCAGCAAATGTAATGCACAAATTCCATATGAAGGATTTCTACCATCTCCTTGATCTTAAATTACATGGTCTAAAATATCCAAGAGTGTATCATTAGCTCTTGATTTGTCCATTCTTCTCTTTTGATGAATTTCCCTACTATCCACCCTCACTCCTTTTCCTTGATAAATAGAAAACTTTTCTAAAGGGTAAATCTGGGCATTTCTGGGATTTACACTGAGGAATTCTCAGGGTAAATAACTAAAGTGAAAAAGACAACTTTCCAGAAGACAGTGTTAGAGATCTGGAACCACTGTCCCTTCCCACCTGAGTTTCCCCCTCCACAAAATTGTTTTCTAGTCATGACTTGGAGCAAGTCATGGGGTTTTTATATAATGAGGCTTGTGACTGAAGGCATTGAAGGAATTTGGAAATTTAAACTTTTTCCTACTTACTCTGCCAAAGGTAGACCATGTGTTTTCTGATCCTGGAATAAGGGTCTAAGACTTTTCCACATGCTATCACTCTAGGCCTGGATAATGCTGAGGCTTAAGGTCAGAATCATGATCAATCAGAACTCATCTCACATTGTTTAATAGAAGCCAATAATGCAGATATCCTTCTAAGGAATTTTTGTCAAGGTAATTTTCCCACAAATGTCATGCCCATCTTCCAAAAGAATAAGGAATTTGGGGGATTTAAAATAAGTGAAGCCTTCCTAACTGGCCTCAGTGGGATGATCCCTCATTCCCTTTACCTACCATTGCAGAGAGGATTTCAGAAAGATTGGTCTTCCTTGATTAATTAAACCTTTAATAAATGAGAGTCTAGACTGAGTGAAAGGATGTCCAAGATATAAGGAAAACTTTAATGCTATAGTTAAAAAACTAGCTGAGGTCTGTTCTTGTGTATTATATTTTAGTGACTCCTGTCGAGCCAATGAAATGTGTCCGACGGGGTTGATTTTGCTCTGCACAACCACTCCAAGACACTGAGAACTTTCTGAATTCTGTCACTGGGTTCAGACAAAAGCCACCACAAAGTTCCTTCCTTCCTACTCCTGGAGCTTTAGAGGCATGTTTATTTTTTTATTTTTATTTTTTGGCATACAAAAAGCTTTATATAATTAGTATTTACAACATGATAATTTTGGATATATGCATAACACATGAAACCCTCACCACAATCTATGCCATAAACCTATTCATCACCTCCAAAACTTTCTTCCTGCCTTCTCATTTAGTAATACTATTATTGTTGTTGTTGTTATATTGTGATAACATTTAATAGGATACCTACCCTCGTAGAAAATTTTTAAGCAACACAGTACTGGTAACTATGGACATTATGCTATAGAGTATATTTCCAGGACCTTTTTATCTTGTATAACAAAATGTTGTAGGTTTTGACTAATATTTCCCATTTCTTTCATCCCACAGTTCCTGATAACCACCATTCTACCCTCTGCTTCTAAAATAGTTTGACTATTTTGCATTCCACACACCAATGATATTATGCAATATTTGTCTTTCTGTGCCTGGCTTATTTCACTTAGCATAATGTCTAGAGGCATGTTTATGGCCAGAGGCAAAGTAGATTGCCAAGTCAGGATTCCCCAGCCCACTCAGAAGCCTCCTCTGAGGAAACAGAAGCTGGTTTGCATGACTCAGATTGCACCAGAGAAAACATCCCTCAATGTGCCATTCTTTTTTGAACTAACCTGTTGGAGATAGGCCATGGTTGACAAAGGACATCAATCAGAGGGTAGGAAGAAAATGTGACTTCTTTATGCTTTGGAGTTGGTCTAAAAGATGTGAAAGTTATTTCTCTCATCTTTAATTTGCTGAGGTATTATAGCTGTGTGGAGGCAGCAGCCTAGCTCCATTACTCTTTTAGGACTGAACACCTGATCATGCAGTACCAACCTATTAAACCTCAGGATAATGACATAGAGATGGATAAAATATGAGGTTGTGAGATGGACAGCTGGCAAAGCAGAGGCTGAAAGAAGGGATGAGGTTTTCACTGTGATTCACCAAAGATTACAAACACCTATCTATTGACTCGTCCAAAGGTAGGGAATCTGTTGTAGCTGCTCTAAGATTTGTCCAGTTTTAGGCCTATTTCATAGCCTGGATCTTCTGATCTGCAGAGCAACATTCTACATCCCACATAGCTCTTTTCACCCAAATCCCTCTCCTGTTCACAAAATAGAGATAAAAGGAGATAACATTTCTCCATAGTTTGATACTGGTTTTGATAGCAGAGTTCAAACGTTCTTTATTTCTAAGTCTAGACCAGGTATCCTATTTCTCTCTATATACCAAACTTTACTTCCTTATATACTCATATATTACCACTTGACAGGCTAAAGGCTAAAATTAAGTGTTCATTTAAAACTGGGGGATTTAATCAGGATCCCATAGGGTAAAGAACACTAAACTGGAATAAGTTCTGGGTTTGGGAGTCACCTCTGTTACTAATATGTTGTGTGATTTTGAGAAATCACTTTACTTCTCTGAGCTTTATTTTCTGACTTGTAAATTAGGAGTACCTATCTCTGACCATCCCACAGTCTGGTTTTTAAAACCTGGATGAGAAAATAGAGATGAACAAACACTGTAAATGGTGTAACACTTTGGAAATAGGAGTTAACGGAGGATGAGATCTAATAGGTAGATTGGGAACCTCACTTCCTGGATCCTCTAAGAGCTGTATCATCACAATGATTATATAACTGAATTATAATAAGAGGTTTCCTCACCTTCAATCAGCTGGAGAATGAGTCGCCAGGAGTAAATGTGGTTATGTGCCCCGGAGTATTCCTCAGGATAAATATCTTGCTGTCAGAATTTAGAAGGCATGTGTTTGAGCATCAGCTTTGTACCCAAGTCACTATTATAACCATGATATTATATATCAGTTAAAAATAATAGCAGCTACCATTTACCTAGCACTTCTGATAGGGTAGTCATGAGCTAATCGTATTATATGCATTCTATCATTTAATCCTCACATACCCTCTGAGAGGGACTATTTTTATCAATCTCTTATAAATTAGGTAATCAAGACACAGAGGTAATAGAACATAGAACAGCTGGAACATGAACCTTGGACATTTTAACACAAAGTACATTGTCTTAAGCCTATGTAATACCACCTATCCCCTCTCTGAAACAAAAAGAGCCTGAAAGGCTTCTTAAGGACTCCTCCAGCTCCAACACTCTGAGGTTCTATGTTTCTGTATTTAGAAGAGCAAGAATTAAAGCACAGTGATAGGAAAGAGATGAGGTAGAACTGCTTTGTAGTTTCCCTCTGAAATCATCCTCTGAGTGGCAGCAATAGTGGATAAATAAAAGGAATTTTTAAAATGCATTTATTATCAGATATTTACATAGTAATTTTATGTCAGGCACTTTTCTAAGCACCTTACAGATAGTAAATTATTTTTTTAAGATTTTATTTATTTTTTCATGACACACACACACACACACACACACACACACACACAGAGGCAGAGACACCGGCAGAGGGAGAAGCAGGCTCCCTGTGTGGAGACCAATGTGAAACTCAATCAATCCTAGGACTCCGGGATCACTACCTGAGCTGAAGACAGATGCTCAACTACTGAGCCACCCAGGCGTCCCAGTAAATAATTTAATAACTTAATTCTCATGATAACCATCAAAATGAGGTACAAATGCCCATAATCTTACAAATAGAAAATGACAGAGCCAGGACTCAAAGAAGCAGTTTGGCTTTAGGATGTGTTTGCTCTTAACCACCATGCTACACAGTCTATTTAGTAGCTACCATATGTCAATTACTCTACTAGATGATTTCTATAAATAATCTTTGACAATATTATTCTTTTCACAATTTTTTATTCATAGAGTGTCTAAACCTAAAACTAAACTCAAAGGATTAGGTTCTAGCATTGGCTCTGCTTCAGAGTTGCTGTGTTACCTTCAGCAATTCCTTTTCCCTCTCTGGGCCTGTTTCCTTACCTGCCAAGTAGAGAGACTTGACCAGGTGGTCTCTGCTTTTCTAGAATTCTTAGCATGATTGTAGAGTTTATATTTATTTGGTTTGTAAAACAGAGGTTTTTTTTCCTCATGGCCTCTCTGAAGGTCTTACCTTTTGGCTAAGGGTGCTCTCTGATCAGAGGGCAATTACAGCCTAGTCAGCCTTCTGTAAAAAAACATTTTCCCTACTCACCAGGCCACATGGGCTTAGTCATTATCATCTGAAGTGAATTATGCCAACTCTCACCTCAGCAACCCTGCTCCCACCATTCCTTGCAGCTATTTCCCAAATCCTTAAACATCTCATTCTTCAAGACTCAGTTCAAAAACCAATTTCTACAGGAGGCCATCATCCCAGACTCAGTCAGAATTTGACTCTCAGTTAGAATTTGACTCTCAGTTTTGCCTTTCCTGGTGTGAGCTCTCTGAGGTATATCTCTTTTTATTTAGTTTTTATTTAAATTCCAGTTAGTTGACATACAGTGTAATGTTAGTTTCAGATGTACAATATAGTGATTCAACACTTCCATACAACACCTGATCATCATCACAACAAGTGTATTCCATAATCCTTATCACCTATTTAACACCCCCCCCCCACCTCCTTTCTGGTAACCATCAGTTTGTTCTCTATAATTAAGAGTATATTTCTTGGTTTGCCTTTATCTTTTTTTCCACTTTGCTCATTTGTTTTGTTTCTTAAATTCCACCTTTTTCATTGAAGTATACTTGGCATACACTGTTATATTAGTTAGGTGTACAACAAAGTGAATTGGCAATTAGTTAGGTGTACAACAAAGTGAATTGGCAATTCTAAACATTACACAATTCTCACCACAATAAGTGAATTTACCATCTGTAACCATACAATGTTGTTATAATATTACTGACTCTATTCCCTATGCTGTACTTTTTATACACCTGACTTAATTATTTTATAACTGGAAATTTGCACCTCTTAATCTCCTTCATCTATTTTACCCATCTACTCACTCCCCTCCTCTCTGGAAACCACCAGTTTGTTCTCCGTATTTATAAATATGTTTCTGTGGGTTTTTTAGTATCTTTTTTTATCCCTAATTTCTTATCACGGTGACTATCACAATGCCTGACAGATGACCAGGTCATTCACTGAGGATTTGTTAAAAAGAACCTCATACGACAGACTATTAACTATGGGAAAGAAACTGAGGGTTGCTGGAGGGGAGATGGGTGAGGAGATGAGGTAACTCGGTGATGGGCATTAAGGAAGACACATGATGTGATAAGCACTGAGTGTTACATGCTACCAATGAATTACTGAACTCTACATCTGAAACCAATGATGGCTAATGTGTTGGCTAATTGAATTTAAATAAATATATACATACATACATACAAACCTCATAAGAGTCTTCCTAATGTCATCATGCCCCCACCTCATGGCTTGACAGGGTCTGAAATGCATATCCCCTGCCCTCCAGTTAATGAGCTCCTCAAGACTCCATTCTTATTTTATCTGGTACTCTGAGATTAAAAACAGACACTCCATGACTTCCCTTATTTAGAATACTTGCATGGCCTAGGCTTAAGCAATCAAGTTTATTCCTATATGAATTTGCTTCCTTCATGCAAGAGAAATCAATGAGATCTGAGTATGGAGCAAGATTTGTGCCTAGATTATATCCAAAGCACTTGAGGCTGGTTCAGAAGCTCATTCTCCCTTGCTAGATTTTCTGTGGTCCTGGACTCTACAATTAAGAGTGGTGAAGCTGGCTACACTATTTTTCTATAGCCAATGGGGTGCAGATGTTTAAATAATTTAATGGAAGCATTACAGAGATTGTATGAATGGAGACAATGTTGAGAAAGACTGACTCCCTACAAAATCAATGGAAAGGGGATGTCTAGGAAAAAAAGAACATTCAAATTCTTATTCTTTTACCTTCCAGCTGAACATATTTGATATGTTTAATCAATTTATGTTAAGTACTTACTATGTTGCAGACAATTCATTACAAACTTTGAAGAGGTTAAAGCAAAGGAAGTCACAGCCTTAACTCTTAAATTAGCTAGTAGAATCTTCCTTGTGTTCTCTTCTCAGATGGTATGGCTGGAATTGCCCATCCCCTCCAGTCATCCTGCCTACCTACCAAGCAATGTAATGTATTGCAGCTTTCCAGAACAGCATAATTCAAAGTCAAATTTAATCTGTGGTCTATGACAGGATTCTGAACCTCTCCCACATATTTTTGTGGCTTTGGCATCTTATTTTTTCTCTCCAACTGAGTGAGTTTGGACTTCTATAAGCAATATAAATGTGCTTTCACTTTCTACGATATCCCCTTTCATTGTTTCAGATAACAACAATATGGTACGTGGAATGATTGGGGCTCTGGAATCAGAAAGACAGAAGTCAGACTCCTAGCTCTGCCACATATCAACTGTGTGACTCTAGGCAGATCACTTAACCACACTGAATTTCAGTCTTCTTCTCTATGAAACATAGGCTGTGGATCTATCTCACAAGGATAATTCAAAGAGATCATGCTTGTAAAGCACTGCACTAATTTAGATACTATAACATGACAGGGCATTATAAATAATTCTCTAGCTCATTCATCTATTTGCTTTTCCTATTAAATTTTAGGGAAAAGGATAAGTAACTTCTAACTTTTATCTGTTTTTTGAGGATGAATTTGAGGTTCCAATGGAAAGCACTTTTAAGCTGTTAGGTGTTATGCACAGAAGAGTAACTACATGCCATCATATTTTGACAATTTTTTTTTGTTTTTTCCTACTACCTCTTGCACCATTACTGTTCTAGCTCTTTTATCTTTACCGATTTTCATTTCTTCCTGCTGGGCCCCATGAAGGTGACTGTTTCTCAACTTTATGCTTTTTTCTTATTCAATTAACTGATTTGCCTTCAATATTCAACTGTCACTTTAGCAATTATAAATCAGGGCTGTGTCCTGCCTCATTAGGGTGTAGGAAGGAGCAAAATATCAAGCTTTCAGAAAACAGTGAAGTACTTTAAGAATCTTAATTGTCAGTATTACCACAAGTACAGATGGCAAAGCTAGATGTTGTTGCCCAAATAACATGATGTGGAAAGAAGGGCCAGGATTTGGAGTCAGAAATCCTAAGCTCAAGACACTCATTAACTCTGACAAAATAACTCAGATTTATATAGTGTATTACAGCTGAAAAATGCTTTCACATAAATTCTCTCATTGATCCTCTCAATTGGCTTCTCTGTTCCAAGTTCTCAATGCTCCAATCCTGTCAGCGAGAGTAAACTTCTTGAAACACAGGCCGAGTCAGGTTACATCCATTTTCTAAGTTCTTCAAGGGCATCCTACTACTTATTGAATAAAATATGGTATATCTAGAAAAAAATACCATGCAGCCATGAAAATGAAAGAAGTGATTTTATATGTACCGATATGGAACAATTTTCAAGACATGGCAAGTAAAATAATAATGACAATAAGACGCATAACAGTATAGAGTATGCAAGCATTTATATTTTAAACAGGAAATTATATGTTTTAGATTATTTATTTATTTATTTGGCAGAGATAGAGAGCATGCATAAGCAGGAGGAGCAGCATGCAAAGGGAGAGGGAAAAGCAGGCTCCTTGAGCCTGATGCAGGGCTCAATCTCAGAACCCCGGGATCATGACCTGAGCAGAAGGCAGATGCTTCACTGACTAAGCCACCCAGGTGCCCCAGGAAATGATACTACTATATTGTATTAATATATTATTGTCTCACTTCTCAGCCTTTTGGTTAAGATCAAGTGTAAATATATTAGTGTATAATTATGGAAAGGAAACTGGCAGGCTTGGGTGTTAAGTATTTTCCATACATTTTCATTTCATTGATTACATTTACTATCATACGCATGTTATTTTTTTCAAAAGGTAAGAAAATTAAAATGCCATAGAATTCTCAACATATTTATGATTAAAATACAAACTCTTTAGTCTCTTAAAGACCCAATAATCTGCACTAAAAGAGCTTTTGTAGCTGGTATCCAACTATTCTGTTTTGTGTACCCTATATATTTTTTAAAGCTATTTATTTGTTTATTTATTGAGCAGGGAAGGGGCAGAGGGAGAGAGAGTCTCAAGCAGACTGCACTGAGTGTAGCTCATGATATGGGGCTCAATATCATCACCCTGAGATCATGACCTGAGCTGAAATCAAGAGTTGAATACTTATCTGAGGTACTGCTTATGTACCCTATATTTTGAGCAAGTCAGAGTTAATCACTGTTTTTTTAATATATCCAACAGTTTCCTAACTCTATACCTCTGTTCATCCACTCCTACCTTTCAGGTATCTGAAAACAGAGTGTGCTTCCTTGAGTATTCACATAAAATAGTTCTATCTCAACAACCATTCCATACTCCTAGGATTTCAGATCCAGAACCTTTACAAATTGCAAACTCTCCCTGGAATGCTCCATTTGCTTCTTTTTTATTGTCTTTATTTTCATTCCAGTAGAGTTAACATACAATGTTATATTAGTTTCAATGTACAATATAGTGTTTCAACAGTTCCATACATCACCCAGTGCTTATCACAAGTACATTCCTTAACTCCCATCACCCATCCTCTGACCATCATCTCTCTGATAGCCATCAGTTTGTTCTGTATGATTAAGAGTCTGTTTCTTGGGGCACCTGGGTGGCTCAGTTGGTTAAGCATCCACCTTTTTATTTTGGCTCTGATCATGATCTTAGGGTTGTGGAATTGAGCCCCGCATCAGGTTCCACACTGCCCATGGAGACTGCTTGAACTTCTCTCTGTGTCTCTCCTCTGCCCCTCCCCAAAACTCTCTGTCAAAAAAAAATGAGTCTGTTTCTTGATCTCTCCCTCTCTTTTACATTTGCTTATTTGTTGTGTTTTTCAAATTTCACATATAAGTGAAATCATATGGCATTTTTGTCTTGGATTGACTTATTTTGCTTAACTTTATACTCTACCTCCATTGATGTCATTGCAAATGGCAAGGTTTCATTCTTGTTATTGCTTTTTATGGCTGAATTGATATACCGCATAGTCTTTATTCATTCATTCATCTATTGATGAACCTTTGGACTGCTTCCATAATTTGGCTGTTGTAAATAATGCTGCTATAAATATGGGGGTATATGCATCACTTTGAATTAGTGTTTTTGTATTTGAGGGTAAATACCCAGTAGTGAAATTACTGGATTGTAGGATAGTTCTATTGTGAACTTTTTGAGGAAACTCCATGCTGTTTTCCAGAGTGGCTGCGGCAGTATGCATTCCCACCAACAGTACAAGAGTGTTCCTTTTTCTCCATATCTTCATCAACAGGCTTCAAGTTATATTATAAAACAATAGTAATCAAAACAGTATGGTGTTGGCACAAAATAGACACATAGATCAATAGAAGAGAATAGAAAACCCAGAAATGAACCCACAATTATATGGTCAGTTAATCTTCAACAAAACAAGAAAGTATATCCAATGGAGAAAAGTCTCTTCAACAAATGGTGTTGGGAAATCTATTTGGCTACATTCAGAAGAATGAAACTGGTCCACTTTCTTACACCATACACAAACATAAAGTGGATTTTTTAAAAAAAAAAAAGATTTACTTATTTCTTTTAGAGTGAGAGAGCATGAGTTGAGGGAGGCATAGAGGGAGAGGATCTTTCAAGAACACTCCCCACTGATGTGGAGCCCAACACAGGGCTTGATCTCACAACCTATGAGATTACACATGACCTGAGCTGAAATCAAAAGTCAGATGCTTAACCAACTGAGACACCCAGGCACATCTAAAATGAATTTAAGACCTAAATATGAGACCTGAAACCATAAAAATCCCAGAGGAGAATACAGGCAGTCACTTTGATATTGGCTATAGCACCTTCTTCTACATATGTGTTCTGAGGCAAGGGAGCAAAAAGCAAAAATAAACTACTAGGACTACATTAAAATAAAAAGCTTCTGCACAGTGAAGGAAATAATTGACAAAACTAAAAGGCAACTTTCTGAATGGGGGAAGATATATCTGGTAAAGAGTATCCAGAATACATAAAGACTTAAAAACTCAACACAGTCTGGTTAAGTATCTGACTTCAGCTCAGGTCATAATCCTGGGATCCTGGGATCTAGCCTCTCTTCTGGCTTCCTGCTCAGCAGGAATAAAACCCACTTGATCGTGGTGTATAGCCTTTTTAATGTATTCTTAAATTTTCTTTTCTAATACTTTTGAGGATTTTTGTATTTATGTTCATCAGGGACATTTGCTTGTAATTTTCTTTTTTTGTGGTGTTCTTGTCTGGTTTTGGTATCAGGGAAATGCTGTCTTCATAAAGTGAGTATGGAAGTGTTTCTTCCTCTTCAATATTTTTAATAATTTGAGAAGGATAGGTACTAACTCTTCTTTAAATATTTGATACAATTAACCTGTGAAGCCACCTGGTCCTGAAATTGGGGGGGAGGCAGTTTTTAAATTACTGATTCAATTTTATCACTTGTAGCTGGTCTATTTAGATTATCTCTTTCTTCATGATTCAGTCTCGCTTGGTAGGTTGTTTGTTTCTAGAAATTTATCCATTACTTCCAGGTGTTCCAATTTGTTGGTGTAAAATTTTTCTAGTAGTCTCATAATCCTTTGTGTTTCTGTGGTATCAGGTGTAACTTCTCCTCTTTCATTTCTGATTTTATTTATTGGGCCCTCTCTCTTTTTTTCTTGATGAGTCTGCCTAGAGGTTTATCAATTTTGTTCACTTTTTTCAAAGAATTAGATCTTAGTTTTATTGAGCTTTTCTAGTTTTTAAGTCTATATTTCTGTTATGATTTTTATTTCCTTCCTTCTACTAATTTTGGCTTTGTTCTTTTTTTAGTTCCTTCACGTGTAAAGTTGGATTCTTTATTTGGGATTTTTCTTGTTTCTTGAGATAAGTCTGTATTGCTATGAGCTTCCTTTTTAGAATTGTTTTTGCTGTGTCCACAGAGTTTGGAAAGCTATGTTTACACTTTTATTTGTCTTAAAGTATACTTTGATTTCCTCTTTGATCTTTTCATTGACCCACTGATTGTTTGGTAACATGTTTAGTCTCCATGTTTTTGTAGGATTATTTTTCCAGTTTTCTTCTTGGATTTGATTTCTAGTTTCATACTGTTGTAGTTCAAAAAGATGCTTTATGTTATTTCAATCCTATTGAATTTATTGAAGCTTGTTTTATGATGTAACATATAATCTATCTTGGAAAAATGTTCCATGTCCACTTGAAAATAAATTCAACATCCATTTATGATAAAAAATATCAAGAAAGTGGGTATAGAAGAAATGTACCTCAATATGATAAAGGTCATATACAACAAGTATACAGCTAACATCATACTCAATGGTGAAAACCTGAAAGCTTTTCCTTTAAGATCAGGAACAAGACAAGGAAGTCTACTCTTGCCACTTTTATTCAATGTGGTATTGGAGGTCCTAGTCTCAACAATTAGGCACAAAAAGGAATAAAAGACATCCATATTAGAAAGGAAGAAGTAAAACTGTTACTATTTGCAGATGACATGATACTTCATATAGAAAACCCTAAGACTCCACCAAAAAACTTTGAGAATTTATAAATGAATTCAGTAAAGTTGTAGAATGCAAAATTAACATACAGAAATCAGCTGTGTTGCTATACACTAATAAAAAAATCAGAAAGGTAATTTTAGGATTTTTTTTTCTACTGTGAAAAATGCCATTGGAATTTTTATAAGGATTGCATTGAATCTGTAGATTGCTTTAAATAGTATGGATGTTTTGACAATATTTATTCTTCCCATCTGTGAGCACAAGCTATCTTTTCAATTTTTTGTCTCTTCACTTTTTTCACCTTCTTGGTTAAGTTTATTTATAAGTATTTTATTTTTTTTATTCTATTTTAAAGGAGGTGGCTTTATTTTTCAGATAGTTCGCTGTTAATATATAGAAATGCAACTGACTTTTCTATGTTGATTTTGCATTCTGAAACTCTACTGAATTTAGAGCTTATTAGCTTTAACAATTTTTTTGGTGAATTCTTTAGGATATTCTGTGTTAAAACCATCTCTCTTTTTTATTCTTTCTTTTGATTTTTGACCATTTGATTATAATATGTCTCAGAGATGTCTTAGATTAACCCTGTTTGGTTATCTTTGAGCTTTATATGACTATGTGTCCATATCTCTCTTTAGATTTGGGAAGTTTTCAGCCATTATTTCTTTAAATAAGCCTTCTGCTTCTTCTGACTATTCTTCATCTTGGAGTACCATCGTGTGTGTATGAGTTCTTTTGATGGTGTCCACTAAATTCCATAGGCTTTTTTCATTCTTTTCCATTCTTTTTTTCCCTTTTTCTTCTCTGACTAGATAACTAAAATGAACTCTGCCAGGGTTCATAGATTCTTATTTCTGCTTGATCAAGCCTACTGTTGATGTTCTCCATTGTATTTTTATTTTATTCATTGTATGCTTCAGTTCCCAAATTTATGTCTGTTTTTCATGACATCTATCCATTTGCTGAACTTAAAGTTTGTTCATGTATTGTTTTCCTGATTTAATTGAGTTGTGTAACTGTTCTGTTGTAACTTTCTGAGCTTCTTTAAAACAATTATTTTGAATTCTTTGTCTAGAAATTTGTAAATATCTATTTATTTGGAGTCAGTTACTGGAAAATTATTATGTTCTTTTAGTAGATTCATGTTTCCTTGATTTTTTTTATGTTCTTTGAAGTCTTATGTTGCTGTCTTTGCATTTGTAGAGGTTTTTTTCCCAGTCTTTACTGACTGGCTTCAGGAAAGCAATAGTTTCACTATTCAGCCTGGCTAGGGATTCTGAGGCTCTCTCAGCCACATTCTGTTCATGTGCATGCTCTACTCCTCTTTTATCCTCTTTCGGAGGAATTGATGACATCATGTGCCTTCTCTTGATCCTAGAAAGCCAAGCTGTGTTCTGTTACTTGTCTGTTTTCCCCAGAGTTGTTCACTGAAATGCTCAAGTTTGTGTACATTCTCTCTATCCCACAGAATCAGGATGGTTTCTGTACATGCTTATAAGCTATTTGCAGAGACTTGCACTTGATGTCCGTGGAGGTGCACACAGGGAGCGAGCTCCAAGGGGGTGGGTAAAATGCGTGGACCATTGGGGGTGCTCATGGGTTATTTTGGGGTTTACAGGTGAGATGTTCTATACAGCTAATCAATGGACTTCATAATGGTATCAATGAAGTAGTTAGGAGTGATCTGCAGCCCTTTGATAACTTCTGATCCCTGGTTGCTAGTTCCCATTATCTCTCAATGCCTTTGCCATACCTATTACCTTACTATTCTCTGTGAGATGAGAAAAGAAGTGGATCCTTAGGCAACATCCCACATGGCTAGGGAAGACAGTCACTCACCATGCTATACTTACTCCTATAGGGAAAATTATGGGCCATAGGAGTCTATCTTAGCACTGAGCTATGCCACCATAGGAAGTGATGTGAGTAAGAGAAAACTGTTCTTCTTACTTTCTTAAATATATCTATTCTTAAATTTTTTGCTCCAATTATGTGCTTGAACTTGTCCAGTGAAATAATGGACCCCCACAAAGGTACTTTCACAGAAGAGATGTTGTCAAAATTAATGTTTCATGGGGAAACAGTAGTTGAAAACTATTCTGCCATCTTGCTAATGTTGCCTGGATGCTTACCTCAAATTTTAATTTTAATGTAATCTGAAGCTTGTGAAACTAGAAGATGTCAGCAGAGTAGGAGAATCTTAGGCTTATCTTGTCCCATGAACACAACTAGAAAACTATCAAATCATCCTAAATACCCCAGATATCAACCTAAAGGATGACAGAACAAACTCTACAATTAAATGGAGAGAAGAGTCCACATAGAAAAAGGTAGGAAGAGCAGAGCCATGGTTTAGGGGAGAAATAGATTGTGACTTCTGCATAAGGGAGGGAGCCATTGCTTCAAAGAAGGGCAAGAGAGAGAGGACCTTGTGTGCAAGAGAACACACAAGGAAAACATTTCCCAGAGCCATTGACTTGGAAAATGAAAGAGGCTGAATTTCCTGAGTTCTTGCAACCAGTGGGGCTTAAAACATGGAGTTTTAAAGGTCAGCAAGCTTGGCTGGGATAGTGCCAGGAGGGCACTTCCCTACTCCTGGGTTCTCGAAGGCAGGCAAACAACCTGGGGCAGAAACCATGGAAACAGTGATCTTAAAACTGCTTGGGGCACACTGAGGGAAGATTATTCACTCTTCTTAGAATGAGTCCTTGATAGACAGCATTCCAGGAGACACCTCTTTGGGAACAAAGAAGTTGGCTGATGCCATTTTTCTCCCGCAATGCTCAGCATAAACACAGAGCCACCTGAGGGAAGCAGTTCAGCAGTGACACTGGCAGCCGAAGCTGCTCACACCAAACCCTACCCCTCTATGATATTGTGGAACTGTCTTTCTAAGTCAAGTTTACCTCAGTCCCAGCATAGTGAGCTGCTCTGCCAGAAGACCAGTACAAAGCCCTGCCCGCACCAGATCTCCTGATAAAGGAATTCTTCAGGGCCTCTGTTCTGGTGGACTTGGTTTCAAGTCTTATTTCACGAGCAGATCAGAGAAAACCCAGTTAAAACTCACCAGATTCAGGCCAGCAAGCAAAAACTATACACAGAAGGCAAAGAAAGCCTCTGCAGACAACAGGCATGAAGTATAAAGCAGCCACAACACAATACCAGAGCACACAGAGCACACACCAGAGACACACTCTGATGTGCCAATCCTGAGCATTAAAAGAACTCTTCTTCATAATGCCATAACATTCAGGAGAAGGAGATATGGCTTTTCCAACATAAAGAAGAAGGCACAGATTTAGACAAAATGCTAAAATGAAGCAATTTATCCCAAATGAAAGAACAAGACAAGGCCACAGCCATAGATCTAAGCAAAACAGATATAAGTAACATACTTGATGAAAAATTTAAAGCAACAATCATAAGGATATTCGCTGGGCTTAAGAAAATAATTGAGGAGATTAGGGATCCTTACCACAGAGATGAAATAAAGAGTTAAAAAAAAAGAATCAATCAGAAATGGAGAGTGCAATAAATGAGATTGGAAACAGGCTTTATGAAATGAACAGCAGGCTTGAAGAGGTAGTAATATACATAGTAACATAGAACAAAATAATGAAAACTATTGAAGCTGAACAAAAGAAATAAAGAATTATAGAACAGGAGTCTAATTATAGACTTAGAGAACATAGTGACTCCATCAAAGTGGCTCAGTCAATCAAGCGGCTGACCCTTGATTTCAGTTCAGGTTATGATCTCAGGATCATGACATCGAGCCCTGTGATAGGCTTCATGTTGAGTGTGAAATCTGCTTAAGATTCTCTCTCATACCTCCTTCTGCCCCTCCCCAACCACTAACTCTTGCATATAGTCTCTCTCTCTAAAAAAATAAAATAAGATAAGATAAAGGGACTCTAAGAAGAAGAGAGAAAAAGGGGGACAAATAATTTATCTGAAAAAAGAATAGCTGAAAACCTCCCTAATCTGGGGAAGGAAACAGACATTGAGATCCAGAAGTGAAGGGAGAAGAAATGTGTGGGAAATATCAGAAAGGGAGACAGAACGTAAAGACTGCTAACTCTGGGAAACGAACTAGGGGTGGTAGAAGGGAAGGAGGGCGGGGGGTGGGAGTGAATGGGTGATGGGCCCTGGGGGTTATTCTGTATGTTAGTAAATTGAACACCAATAAATAATTTTAAAAAAAGAGATCCAGAAGTGAGAGAGAATTCCCATCAAAATCAACAAAAGCAAGCCAACATAAATGCATATTGTAATTAAATTTGCAAAGTATAATGATAAAAAAAATCTTAAAGCAGCAGGAGAAAAGAAGTCCTTAAATTACAGGGGAAAACCCATTGAAATATCTGGAGATTTCTCAATAAAAACTTGGCAAGATAGATGGGATATAATTATACACATACACACACTTTCATGACATATGAAACTGCTGAAAGAAAAAAAACCTATGCAAGAATACACTATCCAGCAGGGCTATCATTCAGAATAAAAGGAGAGATAAAAAGTTTGCCAGACAAACAAAAACTAAATGAGTTCCTGACCACTATACCAGCCCTACAAGAAATATTAAAAGTGACACATTTGCTGCAAAGGAGAGACTATAAGTAACAAAGACAAGAAAGGATCAGAGGAAATCTCCAAAACAATGTAGAGACAAGTAATAAAATGGCACTGAATACATATCTATCAATAATTACTCTGAATGTAAATGGAGTAAAAGCTCCAAGCAAAAGACATAGGATGTCAGACTGCATAAAAACACAAGACCCATATATTATGCTGCCTACAAGAGACTCATTTTAGACCTAAAGACACCTGCAAATTAAAAATGAGGTGAGAGAGGGGGTGGGGCAGGATGGTGGAGGAGTAGGGTCCTCAAGTCACCGATCCCTACCAACTTACCAAGATAACCTTCAAATCATCCGGAAAACCTACGAATTCGACCTGAGATTTAAAGAGAGAAGAGCTGGAATGCTACAGAAAGAAGTTTGTGCTTCTGACAAGTACAACTCGTTTTTAGCCACTCTGCACTGAGCAAAAAGACTAGAAAGAAGAACTCACCACAAAAGAATCAGAAATAGTCCTCTCTGCCACAGAGTTACAGAAATTGGATGACAAATTCATGTCAGAAAACTAATTCAGAAGCCCAATTATAAAGTTACTGGTGGCCTTGAAAAAACCATAAAGGATTCAAAGGACTTCATGACTACAGAATTTAGATCTAAACAGCCTGAAATAAAAAAAAAATCAATTAAATGAGATGCAATCCAGGGAAACGCCGGGACACGTGCACCACAATGTTTATAGCAGCAATGTCAACAATAGCCAAACTATAGAGGGAGTGTCGGTGTCCATTGAAAGATGAAAGGAGAGGAGGGGCAAGATGGTGGAAGACTAGGGTCCCCAAGTCACCTGTCCCCACCAAATTACCTAGATAACCTTCAAATCATCCTGAAAATCTACGAATTCAGCCTGAGATTTAAAGAGAGAACAGCTGGAATGCTACAGTGAGAAGAGTTCACACTTTTATCAAGGTAGGAAGAAGGGGAAAAAAGAAATAAAGAAACAAAAGGCATCCAAGGGGGAGGGGCCCTGTAAGGAGCCAGGCTGAGGCCGGGGCGAGTGCCCCCAGGACAGGAAAGACCTGTCCCAGAGAAGCAGGAGCTTCACCAATCTTCGGAGGCACAAAGGCACTCCCAGGGAGTTAGAGCAGGACCCCAGGAGGGGCGGGGATGCCCTCAGGCACCCTGGGACACTAAAAGACACCTGCGTCCCGGGGAGAGTGCACCGAGTTCCCTAAAGGGCTGCAGCGCAAACACGGCTGGAACCGGGAGGAGCTCAGAGGCGGCTCTGGCAGAGGAAGAGGCTCCACGCGGAGGCGGCTGCGGGGCCCTGGGAGCAGATCCGAGGGGCTCAGGTGGCAGCTCCACGGAGAGGGGGCTGCCCGGCCGGAGCATGAATCCAACAGCGCAGGCCCGGGAGCACAGGGCGCCGGGGACACAGCCCAGGATCCGACCTACCCCCAGGACAGGCAGAGGCCAGGAGGGCCCAGGACAGCTAGGACACTCCTGCCCCGAGCTAGGCAGATCAGCGGCCCCGCCCCCGGAACACCCAGGCCCCTCCAGGCTGAGAGCTCTGCAGTTCCTGCGGGAAATGAATCCAAGGCTCCAGAGCTGGCCGCCGCCACTGTGGTTGTTCCTCCTGGGGCTTCATACGGTAAACAACCACCACTGAGCCTCACCGTGGCCTCAACAGAAAAACAGGATAAACATTACTCACTGAGCCCTGTACCAGGCAGGGGGCTGAGCACCTCCCCCAAGTGCTAACACCTGAAAATCAGCACAAGAGGCCCCTACCCCAGAAGACCAGCTAGACAGACAAGTTCCAGGGGAAGTCAAGGGACTTAAAGTATACAGAATCAGAAGATACTCCCCAGTGGTTTTTTTTTTGTTTGTTTTGTTTTGTTTGTTTGTGTTTTGATTTGTTTGCTTCCCCCACCCTTTTTTTCCTTTCTTTCTTTTTATTACTCTTTTTCTTCTCTTTTTTTTCTTTTTTTCCTCCTTTTTTCTTTTTTCTTTTTCTCTTTTCTTTCCTTCTTTTTGTCCTCTCTTTTTCTTCTTTTCCCAATACAACTTGTTTTGGCCACTCTGCACTGAGCAAAATGACTAGAAGGAAAACCTCACCTCAAAAGAGAGAATCAGAATCAATCCTCTCTCCCACAGAGTTAAAAAATTTGGATTACAATTCAATGTCAGAAAGCGACTTCAGAAGCACTATTATAAAGCTACTGGTGGCTCTAGAAAAAAGCATAAAGGACTCAAGAGACTTCATGACTGCAGAATTTAGATCCAATCAGGAAGAAATTAAAAATCAATTGAATGAGATGCAATCCAAACTAGAAGTCTTAACAACGAGGATAACGAGGTGGAAGAACAAGTGAGTGACATAGAAGACAAGTTGATGGCAAAGAGGGAAACTGAGGAAAAAAAGACAAAAACAATTAAAAGACCGTGAAGATAGATAAAGGGAAATAAACGAAAGCCTGAGGAAGAAAAACTTACATTTAATTGGGGTTCCCGAGGGCGCCGAAAGAGACAGAGGGCCAGAATATGTATTTGAACAAATCATAGCTCAAACTTTTCTAATCTCGGAAGGGAAACAGGCATTCAGATCCAGGAAATAGGGAGATCCTCCGCTAAAATCAATAAAAACCATTCAACACCTGGACATTTAATAGTTAAGCTTGCAAATTCCAAAGATAAAGAGAAGATCCTTGAAGCAGCAAGAGACAAGAAATCCCTGACTTTTATGGGGAGGAGTATTAGGGTAACAGCAGACCTCTCCACAGAGATCTGGCAGCTAGAAAGGGCTGGCAGGATATATTCAGGGTCCTAAATGAGACAAACATGCAACCAAGAATACTTTATCCAGCAAAGCTCTCATTCAGAATGGAAGGAGAGATAAAGACCTTCCAAGACAGACAAGAACTAAAAGAATATGTGACCTCCAAACCAGCTCTCCAAGAAATTTTAAGGGGGACTCTCAAAATTCCCCTTTAAGAAGAAGTCCAGTGGAAAATTCCACAAGAACAAAGACTAAATAGATATCATGATGACACTAAACTCATATCTTACAATAGTAACTCTGAACGTGAACGGGCTTAATGACCCCATCAAAAGGCGCAGGGTGTCAGACTGGATAAAAAATTAGGGCCCATCTATTTGCTGTCTACAAGAGACTCATTTTAGACAGAAGGACACCTACCATCTGAACATAAAAGGTTGGAGAACCATTTACCATTCAAATGGTCCTCAAAAGAAAGCAGGGGTAGCCATCCTTATAACAGATAAACTAAAATTTACCCCGAAGATGGTAGTGAGAGATGAAGAGGGACACTATATTATACTTAAAGTATCTATCAAACAAGAGGACTTATTATCAATATATATGCCCCGAATATGGGAGCGGCCAAATTTATCAATCATTAATAACCAAAGTTAAGACATACTTAGATAACAATACACTTATACTTGGTGACTTCAATCTAGTGCTTTCTACACTCAATAGGTCTTCTAAACACAAAACCTCCAAAGAAACGAGAGCTTTAAATGATACACTGGACCAGATGGATTTCACAGATATCTACAGAACTTTACATCCAAACTCAACTGAATACACATTCTTCTCAAGTGCACATGGAACTTTCTCCAGAATAGACCACATACTGGGTCACAAATCGGGTCTGAACCGATACCAAAAGATTGGGATCGTCCCCTGCATATTCTCCAACCATAATGCCTTGAAATTAGAATTAAATGTTTGGAAAGACTTCAAACACATGAAGGTTAAGGACCGTCCTGCTCAAAGATGAAAGGGTCAACCAGGAAATTAGGGAAGAATGAAAAGGATTCATAGAAACTAATGAGAATGAAGATACAACCGTTCAAAATCTTTGGGATGCAGCAAAAGCAGTCCTGAGGGAGAAATACATCACAATACAAGCATCCATTCAAAAACTGGAAAAAACTCAAATACAAAAGCTAACCTTACACATAAAGGAGCTAGAGAAAAAACAGCAAATAGATCCTACACCCAGCAGAAGAAGAGAGTTAATAAAGATTCAAGCAGAACTCAACGAAATCAAGACCAGAAGAACTGTGGAAGAGATCAACAAAACCAGGAGTTGGTTCTTTGAAAGAATTAATAAGATACATAAACCATTAGCCAGCCTTATTAAAAATAGAGAGAGGAGACTCAAATTAATAAAATCATGAATGAGAAAGGAGAGATCACTACCAACACCAAGATAATACAAACGATTTTAAAAACATACTATGAACAGTTATACGCCAATAAATTAGTCAATCTAGAAGAAATGGACACATTCCTGAAAAGCCACAAACTACCAACACTGGAACAGGAAGAAATAGAAAACCTGAACAGGCCAATAACCAGGGAGGAAATAGAAGCAGTCATCAAAAACCTCCCAAGACACAAAAGTCCAGGGCCAGATGGCTTCCCAGGGGAATTCTATCAAACGTTTAAAGAAGATACCAGACCTATTCTACTAAAGTTATTTGGAAAGATAGAAAGAGATGGAGTACTTCCAAATTCTTTCTATGAGGCCAGCATCACCTTAATTCCAAAACCAGACAAAGACCCAACTAAAAAGGAGAATTACAGACCGATATCCCTGATGAACACTGATGCAAATATTCTCAACAAGATACTAGCCAATAGGATCCAACAATACATTAAGAAAATTATTCACGATGACCAAGTAGGATTTAATCCCGGGACACAAGGCTGGTTCAACACTCGTAAAACAATCAATGTGATTCATCATATCAGCAAGAGAAAAACCAAGAACAATATGATCCTCTCATTAGATGCAGAGAAAGCATTTGACAAAAGACAGCATCCATTCCTGATCAAAACTCTTCAGAGTGAAGGGATGGAGGGAACATTCCTCAACATCTTAAAAGCCATCTACGAAAAGCCCACAGCAAATATCATTCTCAATTGGGAAGCACTGGGAGCCTTTCCCCTAAGATCAGGAACAAGACAGGGATGTCCACTCTCACCATACTATTCAACATAGTACTGGAAGTCGTAGCCTCAGCAATCAGACAAAAAAAAAGACATTAAAGGCATTCAAATTGGCAAAGAAGAATTCAAACTCTCCCTCTTCGCCGATGACATGATACTCTACATAGAAAACCCAAAAGATTGCTAGAACTCGTACAGCAATTTGGACACTGTGGGAAGATACAAAATCAATGCCCAGAAATCACTGGCATTTCTATACACTAACAATGAAACTGAAGAAAGAGAAATGAAGGAGTCAATCCCATTTACAATAGCACCCAAAAGCATTAGATACCTAGGAATAAACCTAACCAAAGAGGTAAAGGATCTATACCTGAAAACTACAGAACACTTCTGAAAGAAATTGAGGAAGACACAGAGATGGAAAAATATTCTATGCTCATGGATTGGCAGAATTAATATTGTGAAAATGTCAATGTTATCCAGGGCAATTTACACATTTAATGCAATCCCTATCAAAATAGCATGGACTTTCTTCAGAGAGTTGGAACAAATTATTTTAAGATTTGTGTGGAATTTGAAAAGACCCCGAATAGCCAGGGGAATTTTAAAAAAGAAAACCATAGCTGGGGGCATCACAATGCCAGATTTCAGGTAGTACAACAAAGCAGTGGTCATGAAGACAGCGTGGTACTGGCACAAAAACAGACACATAGATCAATGGAACAGAATAGAGAATCCAGAAGTGGACCCTCTACTTTATGGTCAACTAATAATTGATAAAGGAGGAAAGACTATCTACTGGAAGAAAGACAGCCTCTTCAATAAATGGTGCTGGGAAAATTGGACATCCACATGCAGAAGAATGAATCTAGACCACTCTCTTTCACCATACACAAAGATAAAGTCAAAATGGATGAAAGATCTAAATGGGAGACAAGATTCCATCAAAATCCTAGAGGAGAACACAGGCAACACCCTTTTTGAACTCGCCCATAGTAACTTCTTGCAAGATACATCACGAAAGCAAAAGAAACAAAAGCAAAAATGAACTATTGGGACTTCATCAAGATAAGAAGCTTTTGCACAGCAAAGGATACAGCCAACAAAACTAAAAGACAACCTACAGAATGGGAGAAGATATTTGCAAATGACGTATCAGATAAAGGGCTAGTTTCTAAGATCTATAAAGAACTTATTAAACTCAACACCAAAGAAACAAACAATCCAATCATGAAATGGGCAAAAGACATAAACAGAAATCTCTTAGAGGAAGACATAGACATGGCCAACATGCATATGAGAAAATGCTCTGCATCACTTGCCATCAGGGAAATACAAATCAAAACCACAATGAGATACCACCTCACACCAGTAAGAATGGGGAAAACTAGCAAGGCAGGAAACAACAAATGTTGGAGAGGATGTGGAGAAAAGGGAACCCTCTTACACTGTTGGTGGGAATGTGAACTGGTGCAGCCACTCTGGAAAACTGTGTGGAGGTTCCTCAAAGAGTTAAAAATAGACCTGCCCTACAACCCAGCAGTTGCACTGTTGGAGAATTACCCCAAAGATACAGATGCAATGAAATGCCGGGACACCTGCACCCCGATGTTTCTAGCAGCAATGCCCACAATAGCCAAACTGTGGAAGGAGCCTCGGTGTCCATCAAAAGGTGAATGGATAAAGAAGATGTGGTTTATGTATACAATGGAATATTACTCAGCCATTAGAAATACAAAACCCACGATTTGCTTCAACGTGGATGTAACTGGAGGGTATTATGCGGAGTGATATGTGTCAATCGGAGAAGGACAAACATTATATGTTCTCATTCATTTGGGGAATATAAATAATAGTGAAAGGGAATAGACGGGAATGGTGAAGAAATGGGTAGGAAATTTTAGAAAGGGAGACAGAACATAAAGACTCCTAACTCTGGGAAACGAACTAGGAGTGGTAGAAGGGGAGGAGGGCGGGGGTTGGGGGTGAATGGATGATGGGCACTGAGGGGGGCACTTGACGAGGTGAGCACTGGGTGTTATTCTGTATGTTGTCAAATTGAACTCCAATAAAAAGTAAATTTATATAGAAAGAGAAGAAAGATTAAAGGATAAAGAAGATGTGGTATATGTATGCAATGGAATATTACTCAGGCATTAGAAACAGCAAATACCCACCATTTGCTTCAATGTGAATGGAACTGGAGGGTATTATGATGAGTGAAATAAGTCAGAGAAGGACAAACATTATATGGTCTCATTCATTTGGGTAATTTAAAGAATAGTGAAAGGGAATAAAGGGGAAAGGAGAGAAAATGAGTGGGAAATATCTGAGAGGGAGACAGAACAGGTGAGATTCCTAAATCTGGTAAAAGAACAAGGGGTGGCCGAAAGGAAGTTGGGCAGGTGGTGGGGGTGACTGGGTGACGGGCACTGAGTGGGGCACTTGATAGGATGAGCATGAGCACTGGGTGTTGGTATATGTTGGTAAACTGCACTCCAATTAAATAAATAAATAAATAAATAAATAAATAAATAAATAAATAATACACAGTCTTACAATAAAAAAAAAGTGAGATGCAATCCAAACTGGAGGTCCTAATGATGAGGGTTAATGAGGTAGAAAAACAGTGACATCAAAGAAAACTTGATCGCAAGGAAGAGAGCTGAGGAAAAAGAGAAAAAGTATTAAAAGACCATGAAGAAAGGTTAAGGGAAATAAAGGACAGCCTCAGAAGGAAAAATGTACGTTTAATTAGGGTTCAGTGGGCGCCGAGAGGGACAGAGGACCAGAAACAATATTTGAACAAAACATCGCTGAGAACTTCCTTAATTTGAGGAGGGAAACAGGCATTCAGATCCAGGAGACAAAGAGATCCCACCCCTGAAATCATAAAAACTGTTCAACACTTCGACATCTAATAGTGAAACTTGCAAATTCCAAAGATAAAGAGAAAATCCTTAAAGCAGCAAGACACAAGAGATCCCTAACTTATATGCGGAGAACTATTAGGTTCACAGCAGATGTCTCCACAGAGACCTGGCAGGCCAGAAAGGGCTGGCAGGATATATTCAGGGTCCTAAATGAGAAGAACATGCAGCCAAGAATACTCTATCCAGCAAAGCTTTCATTCAGAATAGGAGAGGTAAAAAGCTTCCAAGACAGGCAGAAACTGAAAGAATATGTGACCACCAAACCAGCTCTGCAAAAAATACTAAGGGGGAATCTGTAAAAGAGAGAGGAAGCCCAAAAAAATAATCCACAAAAACAGGAACTGAATAGGTATTATGATGACACTAAACTCATATCTTTCAAGAGTAACTTTGAACACTGAGTGTTATGCTATGTGAATGGGCTTAATGATCCCATCAAAAGACACCAGGGTTTCAGACTGAATCAAAAAGCAAGACCCATCTATTTGCTGTCTACAAGAGACTCATTTTAGACCCAAGGACACCTACAGCCTGAAAATGAAAGGTTGGAGAGCCATTTATTATTCAAATGGTCCTCAAAAGAAAGCAGTGGTAGCAATCCTCATATCAGATAAATTAAAGCTTATCCCAAAGACTGTAGTAGGGATGAAGGGGGACACTATATCATACTTAAAGCATCTATCGAACAAGAGGATATAATGTGGGAGCTGCCAAGTATACCAATCAATTAATAACCAAAGTAAAGACACACTTGCATAATAATACACTTATACTGGGAGTCTTCAACACGGAGCTTTCTGCAAATGACAGATCTTCTAAGCACAATATCCCCAAAGAAAGAAGAGCTTTAAATGATACACTGGACCAGATGAATTTCAAGGATATTTACAGAACTTTTCATCCAAACTAAACTGAATACACATTCTTCTCAAGTGCACATGGAACTTTCTCCAGAATAGACCACATACTGGGTCACAAATCGGGTCTCAGCCGATACCAAAATATTGGGATTGTCCCCTGCATATTTTCAGATCATAACGCTTTGAATCTTGAACTCAATCACAAGAAGAAATTTGGAAGAAACTCCACCACGTGGAGGTTAAAGAGCATCCTGCTAAAAGATGAATGGGTCAACCAGGAAATTAGAGAAGATTTAAAAATATTCATGGGCACTAATGAGAATGAAGATACAACCTTAAAATCTTTCGGATAGAGCAAAAGCAGTCCTGAAAGGGAAATACATCGCAATACAAGCATCCCTCAAAAAATTGGAAACAACTCAAATACACAAGTTAACCTTGCACCTAAAAGAACAGGAAAAAGAATGGCATATAAAACCTACATCCAGCAGAAAAAAGAGAGATAATAAAGATTCGACCGAAACTCAGTGAAATAGAGACCAGAAGAACTGTAGAACAGATCACAACACCAGGGGTTGGTTCTTTGAAAGAATTAGTAAGATAGATAAACCATTAGCCAGCCTTATTAAAAAGAAGACTCAAATTAATAAAACCACGAATGAAAGAGGAGAAATCACCACCAATACCGAGCAAATACAAACGATTTTATAAACATATTATGAGCAGCTCTATGCCAATAAATTAAGCAATCTAGAAGAAATGGGCAAATTTCTGGAAAACCACAAACAACCAAAACTGGACCAGGAAGAAATAGAAAACCTGAACAGGGCAATAACCAAGGAGGAAATTGAAGCCGTCATCAAACACCTCCCAAGACACAAAAGTCCAGGGCGAGATGGCTCCGCAAGGGAATTCTATAAAATATTTAAAGAAGAAAAAAATACCTATTCCACTAAAGCTGTTCCAAAAGTTTGAAAAGGATGGAATACTTCCACATTTGTTCTCTGAGGCCATCATCACCATAATTCCAAAACCAGACAAAGACCCCACCGAAAAGGAAAATTATAGACCAATATCCCTGAGGAACACAGATGCAAAAATTCTCAAAAAGATACTAGCCAATAGTATCCAACAGTATATTAAGAAGATTATTTAACATGACCAGGTGGGATTTATCCCTGGGACGCAAGGCTGGTTCAACACTCATAAAGCAATCAATGTGATAGATCCTATCAAAAAGAGAAAAAAACAAGAACCCTAATATCCTCTCAATAGATGCAGAGAAATCCTTTGACAAAATACAGCATCCATGATCAAAACTCTTCAGAGTGTAGGAATATAGGAAACTTTCCTCAGCATCTTAAAAGCCATCTACGAAAAACCCACAGCAAATATCATTCTCAATGGGGAAACACTGGGAGCCTTTCCCCTAAGATCAGGAACAAGACAGGGATGTCCACTCTCACCCCTGATATTCAACATAGTACTAGAAGTCCTAGCCTCAGCAATCAGGCAACAAAAAGAAGTAAAAGGCATTCAAATTGACAAAGAATAAGTCAAACTCTCCCTCTTCACAGATGACATGATACTGTATGGAGAAAACCCAAGACTCCACCCCAACATTTCTAGAACTCATACAGCAATTTGGCAGTGTGGCAGGATACAAAAACAAGTCCCACACATCAGTGGCATTTCTATACACTAACAATGAGACTTAAGAAAGAGAAATGAAGGAGTCAATCCCATTAACAATTGCACCTAAAAGCATAAGATACCTAGGAATAAACCTAACCAAAGAGGTAAAGGATCTAGACCCTGAAAACTGCAGGACACTTCTGAAATAAATTGAGGAAGACACAAAGAGATGGAAAAATATTGCATGCTCATGGATTGGCAGAATTAATATTGTGAAAATGTCAATGTTACCCAGGGCAATTTACACATTTAATGCAATCCCTATCGAAACATCATGGACTTTCTTCAGAGAGTTGGAACAAATCATCTTAAGATTTCTGTGGAATCAGAAAAGACCCCGGATAGCCAGGGGAATATAGAAAAAGAAAACCAGATCCGGGGACATCACAATGCCAGATTTCAGTTTGTACTACAAAGCTGTGATCATCAAGACAGTGTGGTACTGTTACAAAAACAGACACATAGATCAATGTAACAGAACAGTGAACCCAGAAACGGGCCCTCAACTCTATGGTCAACATATATTTGAGAAGCAGGAAAGACTAATCACTGGAAAAAGGAGAGTCTCTTCAATAAATGGTGCTGGGAAAATTGGACATCCACATGCAGAAGAATGAAATTAGACCATTCTCTTACACCATACTCAAAGATAAACTCAAAATGGATGAAAGATCTAAATGGGAGACAAGAATTCATCAAAATCCTAGAGGAGAACAGAGACAACACCCTTTTTGAACTAGGCTACAGCAACTTCTTGCAAGATACATCTATGATGGCCAGGGAAACAAAAGCAAAAATGAACTATTGGGACTTCATCAAGATAAAAGCTTTTTCATAGCAACAGAAACAGTCAACAAAACTAAAAGACAACCTACAGAATGGGAGAGAATATTTGCAAATGACCTATCAGATAAAGGGCTAATATCCAAGATCTATAAAGAACTTACTAAACTCAACAAACAATCCAATCATGAAATGAGTAAAAGACATGAACAGAAATTTCTCCAAAGAAGACATACACATGACCAACAAGCACATGAGAAAATGCTCCACCTCATTTGCCATCAGGGAAATGCAAATCAAAACCACAATGTGATACCACCTCACACCAGTGAGAATGGTGAAAATTAGCAAGACAAGAAGCAACAAATGTTGGAGAGGATGTGGAGAAAGGGGAACCCTCTTGCACTGTTGGTGAGAATGTGAACTGGTACAGCCACTCTGGAAAACTGTGTGGAGGTTCCTCAAAGAGTTAAAAATCGATCTGCCCTATGACCCAGCAATTGCCCTGCTGGGGATTTACCCCAAAGATACAGATGCAGTAACATGGCAGAACACCTGCACCCCGATGTTTATAGCAGCAATGTCCACAATAGCTAAACTATGGAAGGAGCCTCGGTGTCCATCGAAAGATGAATGGATAAAGAAGATGTGGTCTATGTATACAATGGAAGATTACTCAGCCATTGGAAATGACAAATACCCACCATTTGCTTTGACGTGGATGGAACTGGAAGGTATTATGCTGAGTCAAGTAAGTCAGTCGGAGAAGGACAAACATTATATGGTCTCATTCATTTAGGGAATATAAAAAATACTGAAAGGGAATAAAGGGAAAGGAGAGAATATAAGTGTGAAATATTAGTGATGGTGACAGAACATCAGAGACACCTAACTCTGGGAAACGAACAAGGGGTAGTGGAAAGGGAGGTGGGCGGGGTGGGGTGACTGGGTGATGGGCCCTGATGGGGGCACTTGATGGGATATGCACTAGGTGATATGCTATATGTTGGCAAATTGAACTCCAATTAAAATATAAATATAAATATAAATATATATATATATATATAACAAAAAGACTAGGAAATAAATTGAAAGAAAAATACAACAGGCCAAAATTTGATATGCATCGAAAGTAGTACTAAGAGAACAGTATATAGAAATTCAGGCCTACCTCAAGAACCCAGGAAATGTCAAATAAACAACCTAAAGAATCTATGAAAAGGAGAACAAACTAGGCCTCATTCTAAAAGAAGGAAAGAAATTGGAAATATAGAAATAAATGACATAGAAACAAATAAACAAACAAATAAATAACAATAGAACAGATCATTGAAACCAGGTTCTTTGAAAAAATATTGATGAATCTATACTCAGACTTATCAAAATTAAAAGGTAAGGGACCAAAAAAATAAAATCACTAATGAGAGAGAATAAATAACATCCAACACTACTAAAATTCTAACAATTATAAGAGAATATATTGGAAAACTATATGCCAACAACTTGGACAACCCGGAAGAAATGGATAAATTCCTAGTAACATACAAACTACGAAAACTGAAAAAAGAAGAAATAGAAAACATGAAGAGACTAATAACCAGCATAGAAATTGAATCAATAACCAAGAAACTCTCAACAAACAAAAGTCCAGACCAGATGGCTTCACATGCAAATTCTACCAAACATTTAAAGGAGAATTAATATCTATTCTCTTTAAACTACTCCAAAAAATAAAAAGGAAGGAAAACTTCCAAGTTCATCCTATGAGGCCAGCATCACCCTGATATAAAAACTAGATAAAGACTCCACAAAACAAATACAGAACTACAGGTCAATATCCCTGATGAGCATAATTGAAAAAATTCTCAATAAAATACTACCAATCCAAATCCAGCTATTCATCAAAACATTCAACACAATCAAGTGGGATTTATTCCTGGGTTGCAAGGATGGTTCAATATTTCCAAAACCATCAACATAATATACCACATTAATAAAGAAATAATAAAAACCATATGATCTTATTGTAGATTGTATTTGTAGATCTACATAATAGATATAGAAAAAGCATTTGACTAAGTCCAACATCCATTTATGATAAAAAATAAACTTAAAAAAGTAGGTGTAGAGGGAACATACTTCAACATAATAAAGGCCATCTATGAAAAACCCACAGCTAATATCATCTTCAATGGGAAAAAAGCTGAGAGTTTTTCTACTATGGTGACAAACAAGACAGGGCTTTCCACTCATACCACTGTTATTTAAAATGGTACAGGGGTCTTAGCCACAGCAATCAAACAACAACAACAAAAGACAGCATCTACATTGGGAAGGAAGAAGTAATACTTCCACTATTTGCAGATGACATGATACTTTATATAGAAAACCTAAGAGATTCCAACAAAATACTGCTAGAACTGATATATGAATTCAATAAATTTGCTAAATCAATGTACAGAAATCTTGCATTTCTCTCCACCAATAATGAAGCATCAGAAACAGAAATTAAGTGATCAACCCCATTTACAACTGCACCAAAAACAGTAAGATACCTTGGAATAAACCTATCCATAGAGCTGAAAGACCTGTACTCTAAAAAGTATAAAACATTGGTGAAAAAAATTGAAGATGACACAAAGAAATGGTAAGACATTCCATGTTCATGGATTAGAAGAACAAATATTGTTAAAATGTCTTTACTGCCCAAAGTAATCTACATATTTAATGCAATCATTATCAAAATACCATCAGTATTTTTCACAGAGCTGGAACAAACAATCCTAAATTGTGTATGGGACCACAAAAGACCCTGCATAGCCAAAGCAACTTTGAAAACAAAAGGGAAAGCTGGAGGCAACACAAATCTGGACTTCAAGTTATATAACAAAGCTGTGGTGAACAAAACAGTATGGTACTGGCACAAAAATAGACACATAGATCAATAGAACAGAATAGATAACCCAGAAGTGAACCCATAACTATTTGGTCAATTAGTCTCCAACAAAGCAGGAACAAATATTCAATGGGGAAAAGACAGTATCTTCAACAAATGGTAGGAAAACTGGACAGCAAAATGCAGAAGAATGAAACAAGCACCTTCTTACACCATACAAAAAATAAATTTAAAATGGAATAAGACCTAAATATGAGACCTAAAAGCATAAAAATCCTAGAAGACAGCACAGACAATAACTTCTTTGACATCAGCTGTAGCAACTTCTCTCTAGATATCTCCTGAGGCAAGGGAACAAAAGCAAAAATAAACTCTGGGGTTACATAAAAACCAAAAGCTTCTGCACAATGAAGGAAACAATCAACAAAATTAAAAAGCAACCTATAGAATGGGAGAAGATATTTGCAAATGACATATTTGATATAATGTTAGTATTCAAAATGTTAGTATTATATAAAGAACTTATAAAACTCAACACCCTAAAAAGGAAAACTCCAATTAAAAAATAGGCAGAAGGCATGAGTAGACATCTTTCCAAGAAAGACATACAGATAGCTATCAGACACATGAAAAGATACTCAACATCACTGATCATCAGGGAAATATAAATCAAAACTACATTTAGATATAAACTCACACCTATCAGAATGGCTAAATATAACAATACAAGAAACATAAGATGATGGTGAGGATGTGGAGAAAGGGAAACACTCTTGCTCTGTTGCTGGTAATACAAATGGTCCAGTCTGTCTGTAAAACAACATACGGGTTCTACAAAAAGTTAAAAATAGAACTACCCGGGGATCCCTGGGTGGCGCAGTGGTTTGGCGCCTGCCTTTGGCCCAGGGCGCGATCCTGGAGAGCCAGGATCGAATCCCACGTCGGGCTCCTGGTGCATGGAGCCTGCTTTTCCCTCTGCCTGTGTCTCTGCCTCTCTCTCTCTCTCTGTGTGACTATCATAAATAAATAAAGAAAAAAAATAGAACTATAACCTATAATCTAGCAATTGCACTACTTGTTACTTACCCAAAGAATACAAAATTTCCAGTTCAAAGGAATAAATTTATCCCAATATTTATAGAAGCATTATGTACAATAGCCAAAATATGGAAACTGTCCAAGTGTCTTTTGGCTGATGAATGGATACAAAGATGGGTATAAATAGAGAAAGGAATATTTTCCAGTGATAAAAAATGAAATCTTGCCTTTTGCAAGGACATTGATGGAACCAGAGAGTATAATGCTAAGCAAAATAGTCAGACAGCGAAAGACACAATAATATGATTTCATTCATTTGTGGAATTCAAGAAACAAAATAAATGAGCAAGGGAAAAAAGGAGAGGGAGGCAAGCCAAAAAACAGAATCTTAACTACAAAGAACAAACTGATGGTTACCAGAGGAGAGAGAGGTAGGTAGATGTGTAAAATAGGTGGTAGGCATTAAGGATCACAGTTACTGTGATGAGTACTGGGTGTTGTATGGAAGTATTGAATCACTATATTGTACACCTAAAACTAATATTACACCGTATGTTAATGAGCTGGAATTTAAATAAAACAACAGATTTTTAAAAATAAAGTCCGTGAAAATATACTGGAATGATTATATGAAATTTGAGACCTCAAAAATTTCTAAAGTGGCAATGTCATTTAGAATAAATACTCTCAGGATAAGTAGTTTCCAGATTTCCAACCTTTAGTCCAAAATTCTCTCTCTGTCTCTTTCTCTCTCTCTCTCTCTCTCACACACACACACACACACACACACACACACACACACACCAAAACAACTGATAGTACATTTTTACCCAAGATCCAGAAAATAGAAAGTTTCCAGCAATAACTATACCTTCCCTTTTTCTGGACAGCTATGTATGTTCCTGAAAGTGCTACAATCATTTCGCCACAATGAGAAAATTCAGATTGAAAAAAGTGTTAACATACAGAGGATGTACAACAAAGAAACATATGGAGAAAACAGAACCAGAGAAGTGTCCTAATAGACACCAAAATTTCCAGCTTAAGTGACTGGATCATTGGTGCTACTATTGGCAAGCAAGGCAAAAGGTGAGGTAGAGTAGATTTGGATAAAAGCTAGCTAATAAGATTTCGGGCATGTTGAATTTTAAAAAGTAATATTTTTCAAAAATAATTTGTTTAAGTAAAGTACCTAAGACTGGATAAAACCAACCCTGAAGCTGAACCTAATATCTTTCTACTTAATACAAACCTACATATTTAATCTAGCTTCTTTGAGTCTGTTTTTAATTCTTTCAGTGAAAACAACTATTACATGGTTCCACAAGGCACTTCCTTTCTTTGCGTTCTTACAAGGTCTTCATGCATTTAGGTCTGCAATAACATATCATGTTGCTATTGTACCTGGCAAACTCCAGCACCAAAAATAGTCACTTAATATGGCAAGATGGGTTTTTTCTATGAACACTTCGTATTCTTCCTTTTCACTCCTACAGCTCCAGCAATACAACTGAAAAGGAGAAATAACTTTCATATGAGGTTGACATTTGTTATCAAGCCACAAAGCCAGAGATAGAGGAGAAATGGCAGCAGAATAGGAGGACCCTAGTATTGCTTCATCTAATGATTACAACTAGATAACTATCAAATCAATCTTAAGCTTTGCAGAACAAACTCCACAACTAAAGGGAAAGAAGAGGCCATATTGAAGAAGGCAGGAAGTGCAGAAAAGTGGTTTGGGAGAGAAACAGTTCATGATTGCTCCAATAGGGAGGTAGCCATGGTCACAGAGAAGGGCATGAGACAGATTAACACACAGGGGAGCACAGGAGAAAAATAAGTTCCCATAGCAATTGGCTTGGAGAGTGAGAGGAGCTGAATTTTGTGAGTTCTTGCAACCAGCAGGGCTTAAAACCTAGAGTTATAAAAATCAGTGGGCTTAGCTCAGGGATAGCCTGGATGTATAGGGGCTGTTCTTGGAGAAAAGGCAGAGCAAACATTCTGTACACATACAGACTGGAAACAGCAATCTGAAGATCAACTGGGGCACACAGTGGAGAGGTTATTTGTTCATCTTGAAGTGTGTTCCAGAGATCAAGGAACTAGCAGGCACAATTTATCTCCCCTGCACTTCAGCATAAACACAAAGCCACCTTGGAAAACAGCTCAGTGCCCACACTCACTACCTAACTTGCTTATATCAAGCCCCAACCCCAAGCCCTTACCCCTCACCCCCACAATCAGGTAGTTCTGCCCTTCCCAGTCATGCTTGCTTTAGCCCCAGCACCATTGGTCCCTTCCCCAAAAGAGCCATCCTAAATCCTAGCCCACGGTGTGTTTCCCAACCCAGGAGTTTTGCATTGCCTCTGTTCCAGTGGCAATGGCAACAGGTCTCATTACACAAACAGATCAGAGCACAGCTAGTTAAAGTGCACCACATTCAGGCCAAGGACCAAGCACTGTCCAAAATAGTCAAAGAGAACCTCTGCAGACAGCTGGCCTGAAGGATGAAGCAGTCAGGTCACAATAGCAGAGCACATGTAGCACCTATTAGAAACACTTTCTGAAATGAAAGACCTTGGGGAACAGGGAACACAACAGGGCAGGGCATTAATTACCTGTTCTTCATAAGGTAGTTACCCTCAAGAATAGGAGACATAGCCAGCTTTCCCAACCCTCAGTAACAGGCACAGAAACTTAGACAAAATGAGAAGATAGAGGAATTTCTCCCAAATGAAGGAACAGAACAAGGCCATGGCCAGAGATCTAAGTGAAGTAAATATAACTAACATACCTGATAGAAAATTTAAAGTAATAACCATAAAGATACTCAATGGACTTGAGAAAAGAGTGGAAAACATGAGTCAGACACTTAACAAATAGATAAGGAATAACATAGAAGACATAAATGGTTCAATAGATGTAATAAGAAACAAACTGGATGGAATGAAAAGCTAGCTGAAGAAGCAGAGGAATTAATTAATTAATGACCTAGAAGTCAGAGTAATGGAAAGTAACCAAGCTGAACAATAGAGAGAAAAAAAAGAATTATGCAAAACAAGAGCAGACCTAGGGAACTCAGTGACTCCATCAAATATAATGACATTTACATTATGGGAGTCCCAGAAGAAGTAGAGAAAGGAAAGAAGGCATAAAATTTATTTGAAGAAATAACAGCTGAGAACTTCACTAATCTGGGAAAAGAGTTATTTAATTTAGATTTAGAAGGCATAGAATACTATCAGTGAAATCAACAAAAGCAGGTCCACATCAAGAAATATTATAATTAAAGTGGCAAAACATAATGATAAAGAAAAAATTTAAATCAGCAATACAAAAGATGACAGTTACATCAATAAAAACCCATATGCCTAGCAGGATAGTGTTCAGCAGAAATTTTCCAAGCCAGAAGAGAGTGGCATGAAAAAGCAAAGAAACAAGTGGGAAAAATGCAGGTAGAATATCCAGAAAGGCTATCATTCAGGATAGAAGGAGAAGTAAAGAGTTTACCAGACAAACAAAAGCTAAAGGAGTTTGTGACCACTGTACCAGCCCTTCACAAAATATTAAAGTGAATTCTTTGAGTGGAAAAGAAAGACCAAAAGTGGCAGTATCATTGTAGGAACACAGAAGCCTTAAAAATGAATATTTCTATAAAATCAGTCAAGGAACTCTCAAAATAAAAGGATGTAAAATATGACACCATATACCTAAAATGTGTGGAGAAGAGGAATAAGAATGGGTTCAAACTTAAATGATAATTTAATATAGACTACTATATGAATAAAATATTATATACAACCCTAATAATAACCACAGATCAAAACTACTAAGTATGCAAATCATAAAAAAGAAGAAATCCAGATATATATTTTCTTTGGTGATATTACCAAAGAAAACCAGCAATCCATGAAAGAAAAACAAGAAAGGATCAGAGAAAATCTTCAGAAACAACCATAAATAGGTAATAAAATGGTAATAAATACAGTCTATGAATAATTATTTTCAATGTAAATGGACTAAATGTTCCAATCAAAAGACCTAGGGTGAATGAATGGATAAGAAAAAAATAACATCTAGATGCTGCATACCAAAGACACATTATAGACCTAAACACCTGCAGGGAATGGAGAAATATCTATCATGCAAAAGGTTGTCAAAAGAAATCTGGAGTAGCAATACTTATATTGGACAAAATAACTTTAAAGCAAAGACTGTAACAAGAGACAAAGAAGGACTTGTATAACAATAAAGGCAACAATCCAACATAAGATGCAACACTTGTAAATATTTATCATCCAACATGGGAACACCCAAATATAGAAAATAATTTAAAACATTACATAAAGACACTAAATGATAATGATACAAAGCAGGAAATAATATCCAGTGGGCAAAACATAGTTTCTTCAACAGATGGTGTTAGTAAAACTGGTTATCTACATACCAAAAAATGACAATAGACCATTTTCTTACATCATACACAAAAATAAATTCAAAATAGATTAAAGACCTGATTGTGTGACCTGAAACCATAAAAATCTTAGAAAAGAACACAGGAAGTAACCACTTTGACATAGGATGTAGCAACTCCTTTCTGGATATATCTTTTGAGGCAAGTGAAACAAAAGCAAAAGTAAGCTATTGGTACTACATCAAAATAAAAAGCTTCTGCACAGAGAAGGAAATAATTAATAAAACTAAAAGGCGACCTATGCAATGGGAGAAGATATTTGCAAATTACATATCCAATAAATTGTTTAAGAAACTTATAAAACTCAACACCCAAAAAGCGATCGAAACAAAAATGGCAGAAAATATAAATAGACATTTCTCCAAAGAAGATGTACAGATGACCAACAGACACATGAAAAGATTTCCAACATCATTTATCATTAGAGGAATGTAAATCAAAACTACAATGAGGTAGATCACCTCACATCTGTTGGTATGGCTAAAATCAACACAAGAAACTACAGGTGTTGGCGAGGATGTGGAGAAAAAGGAAATTTCATGCAACTGTTGGGAATGCAGCCTAGTGCAGCCACTGTGGAAAACAGTATGGAGGTTCCTCAAAAAGTTCAAAATAGAACCATCCTACCATCCAATAACTAAATTACTGGGCATTTACCCAAAGAATACAAAAACTCTAATTCATTTTTTTGGTATTTTTTTTTATTGGAGTTCAATTTGCCAACATATAATACCCAGTGCTCATCTCGTCAAGTGAAAACCCTAATTCAAAGGGATACATTCACCCTTATGTTTATAGTAGCATTAATGACAATACCCAAACTATGGATACAGCCCAAGTGTCCATCAGTTGATGAGTGGACAAAGAAGTGATTATATATATAAAATGGGATGTTATTCAGCCAGAAAAGTTATGAAGTCTTGTCATTAGCAACCACATGGATGGAGCTAAAGAGGTAATCTAAGTGAAATATGTCAGTAAGAGGATGACAAATACCATCTGATTTCACTCATATGTGGAATTTAAGAAAGAGAGAGAAATCAAGAAACAGACTCTTAATTGTAGAGAACAAACTGATAGTTACCAGAGGGCAGGTGTGTCAAATGATGGGCAAACTAGGTGATGGAGTTAAGGAGTACCCCTATCACAATGAGCACGGGATCACATATGGAAGCATTGAACACCTGAAATTAATTGTACACCTGAAATTAATATAACACTATATGTAAACTAGAATTAAAATTAAAAATTAACAGTATAAAATCCTTAAAAAAATAAAACAAATGATAAATTGTTTTGAAAAACCTAAAAAAAAGCAAAAATGTAAAACATAGGGGTACCTGGGTGCATTAGAAACAAATAACCAAAATTGTCAAACCCAGAAGTAAACAGTAGAATTGTGGCTGTCAAGAGTTAGGGAAGGAGGAAGTAAAGAGTTAAAGGTTAAAGAGCACAAAGTTTCAATTATGTAAGATAAATAAGTTTTGGAGATATACTACTATACAGATGGTACCATAGATAATAATACCACATTGTATACTTAAAATTTGCTAAGAGGGTAGATTTTATATTAAGTGGTCTTATACAAAAACATAAAAATAGTAAAGGGAATGGGAAAAAAACTTTAGGAGATAGTAGATATATCTGGCATTATGGTGGTAATGGTTTCAGATATGTCTTTATCCCCAAAATCACTGAGTTGTGTATATTAAATATTTACAGCTTTTTTACATGTCAATCATACCTCAATAAAGTGGTTTAAAAAATAAAATCTACCATTGTGGTAAATAGTAAATTCATCATAAAATAGCAAATAACCATATTCATATAATCTACTATTTATTGAATATCTACAATGAGCCAAGCAACCACTCAACTTTTGAGACCTCATTCTAGCCCTTCTCTAGTTGTGTTCTTACCCACAGAGTGAAGATTCTACAAGGCCAAGGTTGCAGGTCCATCAAAAGCCTGCATGTCTATTTTCAGACCACATTCTAGGGGCCCATGCATGCACATTCAATCCCCTCTCAGTCAATAATGGAAAGACAACAAGGATGTACTGAAAGTTGGGGTATAGCTCTTCCACAGGCCAGAATATTTTGGCATGGAATTCTCACAAGTCTGAGAATTCTACATTGTTATAAACATATATTTGTCAAAGTAGAAGATTAACATTTTAGTTAAGAGTCAACTTGATTAATAACTTGTAAATATTTAGGCATATGACATATGGGCCTCCATGTGTACTCTTGCCCCAGGCTTTACAAATGTTAAAGGCACAGCACCTGCGATATCAAAGCCTGTGCATATATGTGGTTTCATCTAAACCTCATAACTAACTATGCTGTGTGGTTAAGAGTTAGTAACCATTTTACATTTTATAAGGGAAGAAAGTATGAAGGACAAGGGTTATCCACACTGTTAAATACTGCAAAGAACATAAAGAGAAAAAGGATCAAAATATGACACTGAACTTGTCAAGAAGACCTTCAAGAATGATGATTCATTTGATTAGTGGAACTTGCACCTAGGTTCTATAACAGAAAGAACACAGGCGGCAGGAAATAGACATATCAAGTTGGGGATTCTTTTGGAAATTTGGCAATAAAAGGAGAAAGTGTGTTGGCCCAGCATAGAGACTGAATCATAGGTGAAGTTAAAGGAACAGGAGTCACTGTGAAGGGAAAAAGTGGAGACAATGGAGGAAATAGAAATAAATGCTAGAAGTTATAACTTCGCAGAGTGGGAGTATATGCAAAAAACACTAAGTGCCTCATCTGCTTGAGACTATGGGGCCTCTGGAGATGTACATATGAATGGCATGGTCCTAGTTCTTGAGAGCAGTGGGAAATAAAAATTTGAGCGGGAAAAGGCCAAGTAAATAGACAATTACAGTACAGGCTAATGAGTATTTTAATGAGGGTAAGCAGGAAAAAGAGAGTGAGCTGGCTCAGGTGATATTGCTGTCTCAGGTGATATTACAGCTCAAAACTAGGCTACTCAGAAGACAATGTTAGTAAATATAAAAATAATATATCTCATATTTTGCTACAGAGTTGAAAAGTTGAGGAAACAGCTGTAGTATTGAGGTAGAACTCAATGGCTAAATTTACAAAGTTCTTATGACCCAAATCATACTAGTGTAGATAATGTTCTATAAAGTGGAAGTGTCAGGCTAAATTTCAAGATTCTCTTACAGATTTTATACATGTCCTCAACAAATATTTACTGAGTTAGGCCCTCTGTGAGGGCCAACCCTTCAGTGGGACAAGACAGGCTAGGAAACAGAAGAGAACCAAATAGTGTGATTAATGCTCTGAGAGAGAGAGGCACAGGAATTATGGAAGCTGTAGGGACTTGCAGAACCCTGGTACTCAAATATCTCCTCATTCATATGTTTCCATGTCATAGCCTAGGTAAGTTAAGCAAGTCTTTTCCCACATAAACCCCGTATTCTTAGAGAAAAAAGCTAAACACAGATCTTTGCAAATATTTCCTGAGTTGGCCCCTGGAATGATGGTTACTAGGCTGTGAACTCAGTGCCCTTATAGATCCTTGAGATTTGCTACAATGCAGCTACATCTTGGGGAGCTGAGTGGTAATTCCAATAACAGTTCAAGTGGATAGGCTTCCCATATTTAGAATCAGTGATCAGAGTAACAAATCAGGATTAGAGCTTGAGTCTTAGGTTTCCTATCTGTAATATGGGGGGGGCAAATGTCCTCACCTTCCCTAGTGCAGAGATGTTTATGGCTAGTGAGGTAATAGAAGTGAAAGGGCTTTTTAAAAATGTAAGTTAGAATATATCACTCACCTGCTCAAAGTTCCCCAGTGGAGATATTATCTTCCTCACAGGGTTGTTCACAGATTTAGTAAAAAAGTAGGTATCAAAATAAGAGTTCTGTCCTATCGCTACCTACTAATCTGTCCTACTATATCTATCCCAAACTATATCTTGATTCTGAATGCTTCTATCTCCTCCACCAGTTCTGCTGTCTATTACCACAGTATTCTGATTGGTCCCTCTGCTTCCACTTTTTCTCACTCCCAACATGCAATTTCCATTGCAATTCTATATATTTTATTTTAAGCATTTTAAATATTATTCTAAGAAGAGTCGTTAGGCTTCAGCAGACTGCTAAAAGTGTCAATGGCACAAAATAACTAAGGAAATTATTTACTAGTTTAATTTTTAAACCACGGTGAAAAGAACAAAAAAATGCTGAAAGGGAGTGATAGAAAATAAAACAGAATAGGCTATTTGCATTTAATTCATCTTCCAAACTTTCTCCCTTCTCCACCAATATGTAATTGTCTTTGTGATGTCCACAAATTCCTTCACCCAGACAAGGTTGTATACGCTAAATATCTATGAAAGAAAAGGGGAGGGATCCCTGGGTGGCGCAGCGGTTTAGCGCCTGCCTTTGGCCCAGGGCGCGATCCTGGAGACCTGGGATCGAATCCCACGTCGGGCTCCCGGTGCATGGAGCCTGCTTCTCCCTCTGCCTGTGTCTCTGACTCTCTCTCTCTCTCTCTGTGTGACTATCATAAATAAATAAAAAATAAAAAAAAAATTTTTAAAAAAAGAAAGAAAAGGGGAAAAGAAAAAATATATTTTACACCTTAGTATGTGCCCAGCACCTTCAGATACCATGTCAATTAATTCTCTCAACAACTCTGAGAGGAAGTGTGATTTTTTTCCTCCATTTTATCTTTCTCCGTACCCTTCTACTGTCTGTAAAACTGAGCCACATGAACTAGGTCAACTGAGATACCTTGACTTTTGGCTTCTTTCAGGGTTCATTAAAGAAGAAAATAGTAGAAGGGTGGGAGAAGAGAGAGATCAAAATATTTATTCCTTCAACTCCCTTGCCAGGCTGCATTTTGGCAGTGGCTACATTCCTCTAAGAAGGCTCTAGTAGGATTGTCCTTTTCTATTACTTCTTTCTGTCTCTATCTCTCTGGAACTGTGTGTGTGTGTGTGTGTGTGTGTGTGTGTGTGCGCGCGCGCGCGCGCTCGCATGTATCTCTTTTTGTTATGGTAACTGCTCTACCCCTTCCCTTAGGAGTGGTAAATTCAACCAGCTGTTCTAGCACCAGAGTATTTCAACATTCCTTGTTGTTTCTCTTCACCCTGTCCACAACATTGGAAATAGAACTTCCATTAAACTCTCTGTAAGTATCCAGTTTGAGTGAGGCATCTGTGCCCTGCATCCAAATAAGAAAAACTGAGGCTCAGAAAGGTGAAGTAATTGTCTCAATTACACAGTACCCTTGTGCTACTGGGTAGCAGTAGCTACCTACACAAGTGCTACCCTTGTGGCACAAAAAGTTTCACCTTAGCAAATCAAAAGCCAGCATTTCTTGCAGTACAACTTATGGCTTTGGGTCTTATTACTGCTATGCCTCTTTATTTATTTTTTATTATTTTTTAAAAGATTATTTTATTTATTTATTTATTTATTTATTTATTTATTTATTTATTCATGAGAGACACACAGAGAGAGGTAGAGACATAGGAGAGAGAGAAGCAGGCTTCCCGTGTGGAAGCCCAATGCAGGACTCGGTCCCAGGATCCGAGGACCCCAGGATCACCACCTGAGCTGAAGGCAGCCGCTCAACCACTGAGCCACCCAGGCATCCCTTCTATGACTCTTTATTTAGCTCACAACAAAACTGGCTATTGACACAAAGGGAGGCATTTACTTGGGAATTCCAAAGGACTTGTTAGGGTACCATCTGCCTTTGTTAAAACTGTCATCTATAAGGAGGTTTAATAAAATGGAAAATTGAACTTAGAACTGCTAAGAGGTTCAACCTAAGGAAGATGAGAATGAGAGGGACTTGGTAACAGGCTTCCAACAAAATAAGGATTATTATGATGAAGACACCAAGCTTTTCTTTCCATTGATTCTTAGTGAAAAGTGAAGTTTATACACCTTAATATATGGCAAAACATATTAAATTTTGCTATAAGCAGAACTTTGTTCCTCAGTGTCAGTTGTTAATAATAATGTCAGCATTATAACTTTCATTTAATAAGAGGTTAATAAGTGCCTGATAATATTGTAAGTGCTTTGCTTACATTCTCTTAATTTAACCCTCACAAAGACTTTTCAAGAAAATTATCGTGGTCCCAATTTGAAGAGAAATGATTCTGGGTCTTAGAAAGATTAATTAACATTCCTGAGGCCACATCTTCAGTAAGCTGCATGAGATTGAGAGCCAGTATTATCTAATGTCAAAACCCATTTTTGAAAGTCATTCCATTAGTGTCAAACAACAGGAAAAATCATGGATAAAGAGTTGTGCAGCTCATTCAAGTGCTAGTGACAATGAAGCCATAGTACTGAGTTTCTCATTTATCAGGATATTTTATCCAGCAGTTCCCCCACCTGCACCCCAGGGCCAAAGATTTCTACAAGTAAATTCAGGCTGTGGAGGTGCTGGCCATAAGATGGACTGAGTAAGACTGTGGGGTTAAGTCACTAAGATCAGTTCTCCTGTTGGGAACTCCCTGTGTACCATACTGGTAACACTAAAAAGGATTCTAGAGTGCACCAACAAGAAAAATTTCCCTTGGGCCTCTAAGCCAGACTCCCTCTTTCCCATACTCAAAATACTCAAGCTACTCTGTCTTCTACTTAAATATCACAGTGGTAGGGAGGCTCCAATTGGAAAGGACCTTAAACTTTGGGTTGCAAACTCTGGATTGGTATCCTTGTTTGGCCACTTACTTATGTATCTGTTCCTTCTTCAGAGTTAAATGAGGAAATTGGACTCAGGAAACTGTGATATACCCTACTGTTCTGACATTCTTTGATTCTCTAATATTGCCATCTGACCACCCTGGTTACTAAACTAGAATTGTTTGGCATAAAAATATAAGTAAGCCCCAGTTACACCTATACCTTATACCTATGCCTATATATATACCTAGCCTATGTCTATCAGAATATCTATTGAATCCTGGTTCTGAAATTTATAAGCTGTGTGACTAGCATGTGTTACTTATTGCTTTGTGCTTCCATTTACTAGGACTTATCAAGGAGAACTAAGTCCACACATAGTAAACCAGTGATAGCACTCAGCTCCTTACCACATAATCTGCCTAGGAAACTACATGGCATTCCCTCCATGTGCAGCAATGCAAAGTGTAACAGCATGTTATATTTATTTTATTCTCACTTCAAAAATTCTTGCTGTTCATGTCAATATTAACAAAAAATAAAAGAAATTAACCATTCAACCAGATACTATGTTAAGTACAATTATCTACACTACACTACACCTACACTTTAATCCCTACAATAATATTGTGAGAACACTACAGATACGGATAACCACTTAGGCATGAATATAGGCATGGATTCTTGGTCAAGGATTCACAGTTAAAACTGTGTGAGGATGGCAGAACTGACAGAACGGGGAACTGAATTTAAGTCCATTTGATTTTGTAATTCAAGCTCATTTCTTAATAAGGTGCTGTTAGATATTTTCTTTTTGTGTTTTGTTAAGGATTTAAAGTACAATTTAATGGACATCTTTTGCATTTACTGCAAATACAAATATAGTTAAATTTATATAGTGTGTCCCTAGAAATTATCTTAATCTCTAAATACATTTTTTAAAATTTTATTCGGTATTTAATTTTAATTCTAGTATATTAACCTACAGTATTATATTACCTTTAGGTGTACAATATAATGATTCAACATTTCTATACATTGTTCAGTACTCATTATGATAAGGGAATTCTTTAATCCCTATCACCTATTTCACCTATCACCCCACCCACCTCCTCTCTAGTAAGTATCAGATTGTTCTCTATAGTTAAGAGTCTGTTTTTTGTTTGTCCTTTTTTCCTTTGTTCATTTTTTTGTTTCTTAAATTCCACATTTAAGTGAAGTCATATGATATGGTATTTGTCTTTCTCTTTCTCTGTTTTTTACTTAGCATTATACTTTCTATCCATGTTGTTGCAAATGGCAAGATTTTATTCTTTTTCATGGCTGAATAATACTTCATTGTATATATACCACACATCCTTATCCATTCATCTATCAATGGACACTAGGCCTGCTTCCATAATTTGGCTATTGTAAATAATGCTGCAATAAACATAGAGGTGCATGTATCTCTGAATTAGTGCCTTTGTATTCCTTGGGTAAATTCCCAGTAGTGCCGTTACTGGATTATAGGGTAGTTCAATTTTTAACATTTTGAGGAAACTTCATACTGTTTTCCAAAGTGGCTGCACCACTTTGCATTCCCACTAACAGTGCAAGAGAGCTCCTTTTTTCTCCACATCCTCAGCAACACTTGTTTCTTTTTTTATTGTAGCCATTCTAAAAGATGTGAGGTAATATCTCATTGTAGCTTTTTTTTAATAAATTAATTTTTTATTGGTGTTCAATTTACCAACATACAGAATAACACCCAGTGCTCATCCCGTCAAGTGCCCCCCTCATTGTAGCTTTTTTTAAGATTTATTTATTCATTCATGAGAGACACAGAGAGAAAGGCAGAGACACAGGCAGATGGATAAGCAGGTTCCCTGCAGGGACCCCAATGCGGGACTTGATCCTGGATCCTGGGATCATGCCCTGAGCCGAAGGCAAACCACTGAGCCACTGAAGCATCCCTCTCATTGTAGTGTTGATTTGCATTTCGCTGATGATGACTGATGTCAAGCAACTTTTCATGTTTCTGTTGACCATCTAGATGTCTTCTTTGGAGAAATACCTGTTTATGGCTTCTGACCATTTTCACTGGATTATTCATCTTTTAAGTGTTGAGTTGTATCCATTTTTTAATGTATTTTGGGTACTGACCCTTTATCAGATCTGTCATTTGCAAAAATCTCCCATTCTCTACGTTACCTTTTAGTTTTGTTGATTGTTTCCTTTATTGTGAAGAAGCTTTTTATTTTTATGTAGTCCCAGTAGTTTATTTTTGCTTTTGTTTCTCTTGCCTCAAGAGATATGTCTAGAAAAATGGTCTAATATTATGTCCTTCCTTCTGCTGGTTTCGGGTTTTGTTTGTTCTTTTTCAAGCTCCTTTACACGTAAGGTTTAATCTCTAAATTCTTAATGTTCCACTTGAAACATTAGATGATGACTACTTGTATCCATTGTTTTCCATAGCAGTGTGGGCAAACAATATAGAGATAGAAGACCTGAAATGCAGCACTGGTTCTGTCACACTAAACTTGAATTTCCTGGAGCACCTGGGTGGCTCAGCAGTTGAGCATCTGCCTTTGGCTCAGGGCGTGATCCCGGAGTTCCACAATCAAGTCCCACATCAGGTCCTTATATGGAAACTGTTTCTCCCTCTGCCCGTGTCTCTGCCTCTCTCTCTCTCTCTCTCTCTCTCATAAATAAATATACTTTTAAAATTAACCTGAATTTCCTTACCTGCTTTTCTTATCTCATAGGAGTGTAACAGTCAAATTTGAATTATGTAAAATTTCTCTGCAAGCTTTGAGAGTATTAAAATAAGTGTAATTCTGCCCTTGATTATTAAAGCACAGATTAATTGGTTTGTAGGTTAAAATTGGTTAAAAAATACACGTATATATAAGTTCATAAAAGTTTTCATCATAGAAGGCACATTTACATATTGAAAGATAACTGTTTTGGAATTACATACTTATGGACTTTATTGTGGGAAATTTCTAACTCTTTTCCTTTTTTAAAAATTTAAGTATAGTTGACACACAAAGTTATGTTAGTTTCAGGTAAATAGCACAGTGATTCATATTCTCTATCCATTATGCTATGCTCACCACAAGTGTAGCTACTAGTTATTATTTGAATGGTTTGATGTCCTAAAGGAACTTAAATTGGGAAAACTCCACTTTAAGCTTGGAGAACAAGGGAAGTTTTACAAAGAGATGAAATTTGAGTTGAGCATTGGAGAATGGGTAGGAAGGTTAGCTTCCCTTGCAAATGCCATTTCTTCTCTTTCTATTTATTTTCATTTATTCTGCAAATATTTACTGAGTACTTAAATCAGACAAAATGCTGGGGCAGACTCAGGATGGTGTCAAGTGATACTGGCACTAACAAACCAGACACAAAAAGTTCTACATCTTTCTAGAACTCACTGCTCATAGAAAAAGGCTGTATTCTACAAGATGTTAAGAATTAACGAGATAAAAAGAGCTCTCCAAAACAAACACTTTGGAATTGTAAGCAAAAGTTATATTAGTCAACTGGCTTGCTTTTCTCATTTCCTTAAAAATAATCATGCTACTTGAATTATAGATGAGGAGGTTGAACTAGTACAAGGGTGAAATCCCATGGAAGGAATTTAAAATATTTCAACTGGATATAGCTTAAAAAATGACTTCTACATGCTTTCTGAGGCATATGCCTATTGTTACCTATAGTATATCTTTTGAACTGAGATTGAAATATGCAAGTCTTACTGACTCAATTTTTGTGGGAACCATTAAGTCAATAAAGTACCCTAAAGTACTGTAAATAATGCTGCAATAAGCATAGGAGTGCATATGTCTTTTCAAATTAGTGTTTTCATTTTCTTTGGAATTATTGGATCATATTGTATTTCTGTTTTTAATTTTCTGAGGAACCTCCAGACTGTTCCCTACAGTGGTTGCACTAATTTACATTCCCACTAACAGTGCACATGGGTTCCTTTTTCTCCACAATCTCACCAACACTTGTTATTTCTTGTCATCTTGATTTTAGCTATTCTAACAGGTGTCAGATACTATCTCATTGTGGTTTCAGTTTGCATTCTCTGATGATCAGTGGTGTTCAATAATTTTTAGTGTACCTAATGACTTCCTTAAAAAACTAGCTATCAAAATTCTAGCTGAATATGAGCTAAAATATCAGAGATGTCAATGCGCATACATGAAAAAATATTTTTGCAAAAATAGTTTGAAAAGTCTCAAAATAAATGGACTATAGAGAGTTAATAAAAAAATCAAATGGTAAGAGGGATTATAATTTTCATGTATTTCATTATATTAATCAAATGTGTAATTTTCAACAAAAAATTACAAAACATATAAAGAAATAAGGAAAGCATGGTACATTCAAAGGAACAAAATAAATTAACAGAAACAATTTGCATAAGAGCCTAGACAATGGATTTACTAAACAAAAACTTTAAAACAATTGTCTTAAATATACTCAAAGAGCTAAGGGGAAACAGGTTAAAAAACTAAAGGAAATCAACACCAAAACACAAATAATCCAATTAAAAATGAGCAGAGGATCTGATAGATATTTCTTTCCAAAGAAAATATACAATTGGCCAACACTTAAATGAAAAAAAAGTGTGTGTATGTGTGTGTGTGTGTGTGTGTGTGTATAACAATGGAATATTTTTCATCCATAGAGAGAATGGTGTTTTGCTATTTGCAACAACATGGATCAACCTAGAGGATATTATGCTAAGTGAAATAAGTCAGAAAGAGAAAAACAAATACCATATGATTTCACTTATATGTGAAAACTAAAACCAAAACAAATGAAAAGCTGAAACAATGAAATGCAGAGAACAAACTCTTGCTTGCCTGAGGGGAAAAAGGTGATGGGAAGTGGACAAAAATGAGTGAAGAGAAGTGGGAGATACAGGCTTCCAGTTATGGAGTAAATAAGACAGAGAAATAAAAACCACAAGATAGGGAATATAGGCAATGGTGTTGTAATAACATTGCATGGTGACAGAAAGTAGCTACACTTATAGTGAGCACAGAATAATGTATAGAATTGTTGAATCACTATGTTATATACTTAAAACTAATTTAACATTATTGTCAACTATACTCAAATTTAAAAATACTAAAGTAAATCCTTAAAACATTCTATGAGCAAAATAAGAGTATCAACAAATAGATAGAGATAATAAGAAGGAACCTAACAAATTCTGGTGCTGAAAATTATAACTAAAATGAAATATTCACTAGAAGATTTCAATAGCAGATATGAGTGGGGGGGAGAGGAAAAAGTATCAATGAACTTGAAAAAAAAAACACAACTAAATTGATCAAGTCAGAGGATCAGAGAATAAGACTGAAGAAGATGGAAAAGAGTCCAAGATATTTGTAGAACACCATCAAACAGATCAAAATACACATTAGAGTGGCAGTCATGGAAAAGAGAGGAGTGTAGACAGATTATTTGGAGAAATAATGACTGAAAATTTCCCAAATTTAAGGAAAAACAATGTACAACTTCAAGATGCTCAACAAACTTCAAGTAGGATAAATCAAAGACAACCACAGAAAGATATATTATAAGCAAACTGTTCATAAACAAAATCAAAGACAAGATCTTGAAAATACCAAGAAATAAGAGATTCATCACATAGAAGTGATTTTATGTATATAACAACATAAACACTACAAAATATATGAAGCAAACATACAATCTGCAAAGAAATAGAAATATAAATCGAGAAATAAATAATAGTTCTATAATAATAGTGGGACACTTCAATACATCACTTTCAGTATTGAATAAAAAAGCAGACAAAAGATCAACAAGGAAATACTTTATTTATTCATGAGAGACACACGCAGAGAGGCAGATACATAGGCAGAGGGAGAAGCAGGCTCCCTGTAGGGAGCTTGATGCAGGACTGGATCCCAGGACGCTGGGATCACCACCTGAGCTGAAGTCAGTTGCTCAACAACTGAGTCACCCAGGCATCCTGATTAATACGGAAATAGAAGACTTGGACAGCACTATAAAGCAAACAAACCTAAAAGCCATAGAAAGCACTCCACAAACAACAGCAGAATACACATTTTTCTAAAGTATACTTAAAACATTCTTCAGGATAGGCAATATGTTAGGCCACAAAACAAGTCTTAACTAATTTTAAAAGATTAAAATTATGCAAAGTATCTTCTCTAATCATAAGTAATTGTAGCTAAAAATAGATGACAGAAGGAAAACTGGAAAATTCATAAATTTTTGGAAATAAATTATACACTCTGAAACAAGTGATGAGACATAGAACAAATTAAAAGGAAAATTAGAAGGACCTTGAGACAATCCAAAATGAAACCACAACATACCAAAATTTAATGGGGTACAGCAAAAACGGTGCTAAGTGTAAATTTATAGTTGTAAACACATACATTAAAAATGTAAAATGTATAAAACTAAAAAAAAATGTAAAATGAGGGCAGCCTGGGTGGCTCAGTGGTTTAGTGCCTGCCTTCAGCCAAGGGCATGATCCTGGAGACTGATTGATTGATTGATGTGGGGATTGATTCCCACATCAGGCTCCCTGCATGGAGTCTCCTTCTCCCTCTGCCTATGTCTCTGCCTCTCTCTCTCTCTGTGTCTCTCATGAATAAATAAATAAAATTTTTAAAAGTATTTTTTAAAAATGTAAAATTATCTCAATCAATACCAAATTTTGCACATTAAGGAACTATATAAAGAACAGCAACTAAATCCAAAGCTATCAGAAAGAAGGAAATAATAAAAATTAGAGTGGAGAAAAAGAAAAATGAGAATAGAAAACAACACAGAAAATCAATGAAATTAAATGTGTTTTATTTTAAAATATCAAAAAAATGGAAATTTAGCTAGATTGAGGAAGAAAAAATAGAAATCTCAAATTACTCAAACTAGAAATGAAACTGGAGACATTATTACAGATATTACAGAAATAAAAGAGGTTATGATAGAATGCTATGAACAACTGAACACCAACAAACTGGATGATTTAGTGGAAATGAACAAATTCCTAGAAACACACATACTAACACTGAATTATGAATAAATAGAAAATCAGAATTGACCAATAACTGGAAAGGAGGTTGAATCAGTAATCAGAAACTTAACAACAGCAACAAACAAACAACAACAAACGCCCAAGGCCAAATAATTTCACTGGTGAATTCTATCATGTATTTAGTGAATTAACACCTTTTCTCCCCAAACTCTTACAAAAAAATAAAGAGAACTCCAAGACTAATTTTATGAGGCCATCTCATACCATACTCATCAGATACCCTGATATCAAAGCCAGACAAAGATACTACAAGGAAAAAAAAAACACTAAAACCCAATATGTCTTATGAAGAGTGATGAAAAACTCCTCAACAAAATACTAGCAAGACAAATTTAGTATTATATAAAAAAGATTCTGTGTGACCAACTGGAATTCATTCCTGGACTATAAGAATGTTTCAACATGCAAATGTCAAACTATGTAATACACCCACATTAATAGAATGAAGGGAGGGAAATGATCATTTCAATTTATGCAGAAAATGCATTTGTTAAAATTAAAAACCCTTTCAAGCCCCCCCACCCCGCAATAAACTAGAAATAGAAGAAATCTTCCTCAATATGATGAAAGCCATATATAAAAGGCCCACAGCTAACATTATACTCATTGGTAAAAGACTGAAAGTTTTTTCTCTAAGATCAGTGATAAAGCAAAATGCCTTCTTTTGCCACTTCTATTCAGCATATTACTGTAAATTCTATCCAGAACAATTAGGCAAGAAAAAAAAAATAAAAGGCATCCAAATTGTTCATAGATAACTTGATGTTGTATATAAAACTCCTAAATATTACACACACACACACACACACACACAACTGTTAGAGGCAATACATGAACTTATTAAGTTATGGGGTGAAAAATCAACACACAAGTCAGTTGAATTTCTATTTACTAACAATGAAAAATCTAAAAAGGAAATTAATAAAAATACACTTACAATAGCACAAAAATAAAATACGTAGGAATAAATTTAATCAAGGAAGCAAAGACTTGTGCACTAAAAACTACCAAACATTTTTTAAAGAGATTAAAGAAAACATAAATAAATGGAAACACCCCTGTATTAATAAATTGGAATAATTAATGTTGTCAAGATGACAAAACTATTCAAAGGGATCTAATGAAATCACAATCAAAATCACAATGGCATTTTTGCAGAAATAGAAAATTCATCCTAAAATTCATATTGGAATCTCAAGAGATCACAAAATACCAAACGATTTTGAAAAGAAGAAAATTGGAGAACTCATTTCTTGATTTCAAACCTTACAGCAGAGCTACAGTAATCATACAGTGTGGTTATGACACAAGAATAGACATATAGAGCAATAGAGGAGAAGAGAGAGCTCAAAAATAATCCCTTGCATATATGGTCATTTGATTTTCAGCAAGAGAGCCAAGACCATTCAATGGGGAAAGGAGGGAATTTTCCAAAATTGGTGTTTGAAGTGGATATCTACATAAAAAAAAGAATTTGGACCTTTATCTTTTCCAATGTACAAAAATTAACCCCAAATGGATGAAATGTCTAAACATAAGAACTAAAACTCTAAAATTCTGAAGGGAAAGATTGGGATAAAATCTTTATGACATTGGATTTGGCAAAGGATTTCTTGTATATTACATTAAACACAAAAGCAACAAAAGAAAAAATTGTAAAGATTAGACATCATCAATTTTTTAAAAATTGTTACATCAAATGAAACTATGAACTCAGTGAAAAAGCAACCTGTAGCCTAGGTGAAAATATTTGCAAATCATATATCTCATAAGGCATTAATATCTAGGAAACATAAAGGACTCCAAAAATAAAAAACAACAAAAACCCAAACAACTTAATTCATATATATTCAACAAATTGGAATAGTTCTTCTAAGAAGATATACAAGTGGCTAATAAGCTATAAAAAATGCTCATCTTCACTAGTTATTATGGAAATGCAATTCAAAATTTATACACACTACAGTGGCCATTATAAAATAAAATAAAACAGAAAATAGGATGTGTTGATAGCATTTGGAGAAATTAAAACACTTGTACCTTGCTGATAAGAATGTAAAATGGAGGGATCCCTGGGTGGCGCAGCGGTTTAGCGCCTGCCTTTGGCCCAGGGCGCGATCCTGGAGACCCGGGATCGAATCCCACTTCGGGCTGCCTGCGGGGAGCCTGCTTCTCCCTCTGCCTATGTCTCTGCCTCCCTCTCTCTCTCTCTGTGACTATCACGAATAAATAAATAAAATCTTAAAAAAAAAAGAATGTAAAATGGGATAAACACTATGGAAAACAATATGAAAGCTCCTCAAGAAGTCAAACATAAAATTACCATATAGATTCTACAGTTCTATTTTAGACATATACCCCAAAGAATTAAAAGCAGGTCCTCATAAACTTGAATAGCAATGTCCTTAGCAGCAATTTTCATAATAGCCAATTAGTAGAAAGAGCTCAAATTTCCATCAATAAATGAATTAGTAAACAAAATATAGCATATACATACAATGGAATATTATTCAACCTTAGAAGAAAGGTAATTCTGAAACATATTCAACATGGATGAACCTTGAAAATATCCTTAGTGAAATATACCAGACACAAATAGACAAATATTTTATAATTCCCCTCATATGGGTACCTAGAATATGAAATTTTGTAGACACTGAAAAGAGAATGGAGATTACCAGGGCTAGGGGGGAGAAATTGGGAAGTTATTATTTAATGGCTACAGAGTTTATGCTTAGGATAAATGAGGTTCTGGAAAATGGATAGTAGTAATTGTTGCACATTATTGTAAATATACTTAATGGCGCTAAGTTATAAATGGTAAATCTTATGTTATTTGTACCATGATAAAAAGAGAGAAAAATATGCCCTAGGATTCTGGAAGTCAAATGATTATCAGTCTTCTCTACATTATCTCAGAATGCCTAAGAATTATATTTATAATTATATTTAAAAAAGACCAAGGTTCAGACCACATTTTATCCCAGGTGGCCTTTGAAGCAGCTGAATCATACACAGAAAGACTTTGGGAGTTGCTCAGGTTCATTCACAGAGACAGCTACAAAAATAGTGGTTCAACCAGATAAAAAATGTATTTGACTGGCTGAGTTTGGTCTCAATGTGCCTGGTTTCCTTCTTGGAGTACTTTGTAATCAGGGGATCCCCAGATTATATTTTCCTTTTTTTCCCTGTGTAATTGGAATTGCGATCTACGTATCTTTTTCCTTCCCATAATATCAGCATTGACTGAAGTCAAGAGAACTCAATTATAATTTCTCTCCCAACAGGTTTTGTTTTGAGATGCACTCCTGGGGGCTGCGCTAAGGCCAAAGGTCCAGTGTTACAGGGGAAAATACATGCATCAACAAGAATCAAGCAAACCTGAGACTAAAGTCAGGTTCTGCTTACTAATTGATCAAGTGAGTTAGACCAGAAAATTTCCATTTTGACCTTGTTTTTTGATCTATAAATTGGGCATCATTAGAATAATGACTACCCTATAGTCTCTGTGAAGAGTAAATGAAATAATGGTTGTAAAGTATCTATCACATTGTAAGCACTTAAAAATTAGCATCTTCAAGTACTATAAATTATAATGTAAAGTGACCAGAAAATTGTCTAACCATAGTAATTGTGTAATACATCTAAGTTTCCCTATACTCTTTTCCCTTTATCACTATAGATAGTTAGGGTTCTACTGGTACTCCCATAAGATAAGTTCCATTGCTCTACCAAGCCCCTGTTTTGGATGCACAATCTTAGAGCCAATGCTGAAGACAAAGAAAAGTAGGATATTATGACTAGGCCCAATAAGTCACATTTCTCTGAGAAGTAATGATGACTGGTGAATCAAAGTTGGTACAATGTGTAACTGTCCTTTGAGCCCTAAGGTGGTCTTTCAATGTACTTTTTTTATTCCCATCCCTAAATATTTTCTTTTCTCTTTTATAAAGAATACATCCCTTATAACCTTATGCCAAAGATCAAGGATAGAAAGCCTCTGCTAGGGCAGCCTGGGTGGCTCAGTGGCTTAGCACCACCTTCAGCCCAGGGCGTGATCCTGGGGTCCCGGGATAGAGTCCCACGTCGGGCTCCCTGCATGGAGCCTGCTTCTCTCTCTGCCTCTCTCTCCCTGTGTCTCTCATGAATAAATAAATAAAATGTTTAAAAATAAATAAATAAAATAAACAAGAATCTTGAACCGTGTGGTCTCTAGGCTCCCATCCACCCCCTGGATGACATGAATCCCCCAACTCATCTCCTGCGTCCTTCTTTAAAAAAAAAAAGCCTCTGCTAAAAACGGGTTCAAAGAAACAATGTACAAAAACAGTATTCATATAGGAACCAAATATCAAACCATTATCTGCCACTAAATCAGAAAATGAAAATAATTTAACCAATTTTCATTATCTTATAACCAAACAGTAGTAATGAGAAAAGTGGCAATGAGTCTTGATCACAAGACCAAACCAAGTTTAGGCTGATGGCCTACTCAAGAATCATTCTTTACAGAAAAAAAAAAAAATGTTGCATTAGCAATAGTCCTGGCTTTAGAGCCTTGAAGACATGTTATTGTTCTAACTCTGATGTTAGCATCATCTATAGTGCTACCAGGAAGGTAACTATGTATACTTCTTTCCTTTTGTTTACCTTAGTTATCTCATTTTAATAGTTACCAAAGGTTAAGGTGATTTGTTTCAAAGGGCCTTGTTAGGTCTGAAAGTGTGTATTCTCAATTTTCCCTCAATTGACTTGTCAAGTGCGATAATACAAAATAGCAGAAATAAACTGAATGGATTCTTGGAGACCATCTACTGTAGCAACAGTATCTCATAGATCAAATCTGAATCTGAAGAGAGAAAGAGAATGGGGCATGGTCACATAGCCAGTCAATGGCAACCCCTGGAAAGAACCCATTTATTGATCCAATGTCTAGTGGTTGCTCATTAGGCTATGCTATCCTTTATATCATGCTCTTTTCCTGAGCAGATATTTTTAAGTCTTCATTTGACTAGCAGTCCCCAGTTTTAGATCTTGTGTTGCCTTCCATGTTTTAGTGTGTGCCTCTTCCATATATTTAACATTTAATACGAACTCCTTATTCAGTAATGACTCCCTGTTTGGTATGGGGCTACCAATGAAGAAAAGCTTCATAACCTTTTTTTTTAATTTTTATTCATTTATGATAGTCACACACAGAGAGAGAGAGAGGCAGAGACACAGGCAGAAGGAGAAGCAGGTTCCATGCACCAGGAGCCCGATGTGGGATTCGATCCCGGGTCTCCAGGATGGCGCCCTGGGCCAAAGGCAGGCGCCAAACCACTGCGCCACCCAGGGATCCCCATAACCTTTTTTCCAATAATGATGCAACCTTCACTTCAGAAAAACTTCCATTCTCATGCCCTTTATTGGATGACTGACATAAGAGGCCCAAAAACTCTTCTGGTCAGAGTCATTCCCAAGTGTTTGTTACACACCTGCCATCTGTGAAGTACTCTTGTATGTGCTATCTTCATTGGAGTCCCATAGCCCAGATCCTACAAACTAAAACTTACAGATAAGTAATACTGGCAGGATGGTATAAAATATATATTCCTCCAAAAAGTGCTTATAAGTGCCTATTTTGAACAAAATACTCTAGTAGGTAGTATGAGCTAACACAGAGAAAAATACCACAGTTATTGGTCTCAAAGGAGCTCAGGGTCTAATTATGTTTGTCTTTCTCTTTCTATCCCCACTACCACTCTCTGGCTTTTATACATGCAACTTCCTTTCCCCAGGTGGCCCCCTACTTGTCACCTTGGTAACACATCCAGAAAGTCTCCCTTAACCTTAAATTCTGAACTTCTTATCTGCTCTTTTCCAGAAGCCTCTTCTTAATTATAAGATCAAGTCCCACATCTGGCTCCCTGCAGAGAGCCTGCTTCTTCCTCTGCCTCTCTCTGTGTGTCTCTCGTGAATAAATAATAAAATCTTTAAAACTATATGTATAAATTTAACCATCAAAGTACAAAGAATTTTATACCCATCTAAATGGTTGTTCAAAATTAATACAAGCGACCTAATTTTTAAAAGACATTAACTCAGAGAATAACTCCCCTTCACCCTTTTTGAGGAAACTTTTTTTAAAGGATGAAATACAAGTAACCAGGGACAGATGGAGAAACAATATAAAAGGTATCGGCAATGAGCAACGAATTCACTTGGGTCTGGGAATATATTTAAAACAATTGTGGGAATTGTAGTCATGGAATTGAATGCAAATGTTATAAGCTGTTAAAATATATGGAAGAAAAAGAGAAGAAATGGAGAAGACAGATGAAAGTGTAAAAAGCCTGAAAGTTGAAAGATCATAAGCATATTTCAAGGTATAAAACTAAGCTCTAGAACTAAAAATAAAATGTAACAAAACTGCATGGTGAAGGGAAAGTAGGAGAAGGTAGAAGTTTAAAAGAAGGAAGGAAATAATGAAGATTAAATAAAAATACATTATATAGGGATCCCCGGGTGGTGCAGCGGTTTGGCGCCTGCCTTTGGCCCGGGGCGTGATCCTGGAGACCCTGGATCGACTCCCACGTTGGGCTCCCGGTGCATGGAGCCTGCTTCTCCCTCTGCCTGTGTCTCTGCCTCTCTCTCTCTCTCTCTGTGTGACTATCATAAATAAATAAAAAATTTATAAAAAAAAAAACATTATATAAACCCTAAGAAAAAAATAGAACAAATTGATGAAACCAGGAGGTGGTTCCTTGAAAAAAAATCAGTAAAATTGATAAAGATCCACCCAGACTTATAAAGAAAAAAGAGCAAAGACTCAAATAAAATCACAAATAGGAGAAGAGAAATAACAACCAACACCATGAAAGTAAAATTATAAGGGAATTGTAGGAAAAACTATACACCAACAAGTTGGACAAAGTAGAAGAAATGGATTAATTCCTAGAAACATATAAACTACCGAAATTGAAACAAAAATAAATAGAAAATTTGGACAGACCAGCAAAGAAATTGAATCAATACTCCAAACATTCCCAAAAAACAAAATACAGACCAGATGGCTTCATGAGTGAATTCTACCAAACATTTAAAGAAGAGTTGATACCTATTCTTCTCAAACTATTTCAAAAAATAGAAAAGGAAGGAAAACTTCTGAGTTCATTCTGAGGCCGGCATTACCTTGATAAGAAAACCAGATAAAGATGCCACAAAAAATGAAAACTACATGTCAATATCCTAGATGAGCATGTATGCAAACATTATCAATAAAATACAAGCAATCTGAATCCAATAATACATTTAAAAAATCATTCACCACGTTCTAGTGGGATTTATTCCTGGGTTGCAAGTGTGGTTCAATAGTCACAAATCAATCAACATAATATATCACATTAATAAAAGAAAGGATAAGAACTATATAATCTTTCAATAGATGCAGAAAAGTTATTTGACAAAGTGCAAAATCAATTCATGATAAACCCCTCTACAAGGTATGTTTAGAAAGAATATACTTCAACATAATAAATGGCATAAATGAAAAATCCACAGCAAATATCATCCCCTATGGAAAAAAAAGAGGGTTTTCCTCTATGATCATGAACAAGAAAAGGATGTCCACTCTCATCACTGTTATTTAACACATCAATAAGACAATAAAAAATAAATAAAATTCATTCAAATTGGCAGGAACAAGTAAAAACTTTCACTACTTGCAGATATGATACTGTATACAGAAAACCTGAAAGACTACTCCAAAAACTACTATAATGATAAAGGAATTCAGTAAACTTTCAGGAAACAAAATCAACATCCAGAAATCTGTTGCATTTCTATACACCAATAATGAAACAGAAAGAGAAATCAAGGAATCAATCCCATTTACAATTGCACCAAAAATAATAAGATACTTAGAAATAAATCTAACCAATGACATGAAAGCCCTGTACTGGAAAACTATGAAATGCTGATGAAAGAAATAGAAGATAACACAAGGCAAAATATTCCATGTTCATGGATTGGAAGAACCAATATTGTTAAAATATCTACATTACCAAAAGCAATCTACATATTTAATGCAATCTACACATTTAATGCAATCCCTATCAAAATACTGACAGCATTTTTTCACAGAGCTAAGACAAAAAGTGCTAAAATTTATATGAAGCCATAAAAGACCACAAATAGCCAAAGCAGCTTTGAAAATAAAAGCGAAGCTGGAGGCATCACAGTACTGGACTTCAAGCTGTATTACAAAGCTGTGGTGATCAAAAGAGTATGGCACAGGCACAAACATAGAATCAAGAGTCGTACACTTAACTGACTTCACCACCCAGGTTCCTCTATATAATTTATTTCTGCTCTATAATATTTCCCTTCTTCTGCTGGCTTTAGGCTTCATTTATTGTTCTTTTTCTAGCTCCTTTAGGCAAAAGGTTAGGTTGTATATGTGATATTTTTCTTGCTGCTCAAGATAGGCCTCTATTATAATATGTTTACCTCTTAGGACCACTTTTGTTGCATCCCAAAGGTTTTGGACTATCATGTTTTCATTTTCATTTGTTTCCATGTATTTTAAAAAATTAATTCTTTAACTTCCTGGTTAACTCATTCGTATTTCAGTAGGATGTTCCTTAACCTCCATGTATTTTTGGGCTTTCCAAATGTATTCCTGTGGTTGACTTCAAGTTTCATAGCATTGTGGTCAGACAATATGCATGATATGATCTCAATTTTGGGGGGGATTTGTTGAGACCTAGTTTGTGACACAGTATGTGATTTATTCTGAAGAATTTCCCATGTGCATTTGAAAAGAATATATATTTTGCTACTTTAGGATGAAATGTTCTGAATATATCAATTAAGTCCACGTGGTTCAGTGTGTCATTCAAAGCCATTGTTTCCTTATTGATTTTCTGATTAGATGATCTGTTCCTTGCTGGAAGTGGGGTGTTAAAGTCCCCTGCAATTATTTTATTATTATAAAATGAGTTTCTTTATGATCATTAATGTTTTATGTATTTGGTTCCTCCTATGTTGGGAACATAAATATTTACAATTATTATATCTTCTTCTTGGATAGACACCTTTATTATAACATAGTGCCCTTCTTCATCTCTAGTTGTTTAAATCTAGTTTGTCTGATATAAGTGGTTCTCCATCCCCTTGCTTATAATCTGCCGGTGTCTTTCTGTCTGAAATGAGTCTCTTATAGGGAGCATATAGATGGGTCATGGGACTTTTTTAGCCATTGTGACACCCTATGTCTTTCATTGGAGGATTTAGTCCATTTATATTGAGAGCAATTATTGATAGATGTGAATTTAATGTTATTGTGTTGCCTGTAAAGTTGGTGTTTCTGGTGATGTCCTCTGTTCTTTTGCAGTCTTTGTCACTTTTCATATTTCTGAATTGTTTTTCCTTATAAATAAAGGACATTTATCTCTAATTACTTTCAATTTTTTTCTCCAGTTGTTTCCAGATGTTAAACCACAATGTTTCTTTTTTTCTAAATTCAGTTAGGAAACATATAGTACATACTTAGTTTCAGATGAAGTGTTCAATAATTTATCAGTTGTGTATACAATGTTTCTTGATATGGATTTATTTTAATTTATCCTGTTTGATTCAGATTCTTGAATATGTGGATTTATACTTTCTGTCCAATTTAGGAAATTTTCAGCTATTATGTTTTCAAATATTTTTCAGACCACACTATTTCCTATCTCCTTCTAGGACTCTAATTACATGAGTGTTATGTTACAGGCTATTGTAACATAGGTGGCTCCTGAGGCACTTTATATTTTTTATATACTTTCTCAGATTGTCTTCTATTTATCTTTATATTTACCAACTCATTTCCTTATCATTTACATTTTATCAAGCCCATTCTTTGAGGTTTTATTTAGTAATTTTATTTTTCAGTTGGAAATGATGATTTATCTTCTATTCCTTTCCTGAGACTTCCAATTATCTTCATTTATTTCAAACATATTTTGTAATTTCTTTATGAAGCAATTTTATTAGGCCTGCTTTAAAATTCATGTGAAATAATTCCAGTATCTCTTTAATTTCAAATGTGATATCAGTTAATTATTTTTTCTCATTGATTAGATTTTACTATCGTTTTTGTGGTTATTGTTCTTGTTGTTTTGCATGGTGAATTATGTTTAGTTGTATGATGAACGTCCTTATACTATGTTATGAGATTCTGGGCCTTATTTGAATCCTCCATTTTAGAGGTCTCTATGTGCCAGGAGAAGAATGGAGGAGCCATCTCATTATGACTGAGGAGATGAAAGTACAGGCTCCCCACTCAACTTTTACTGACACCACCGCAAAAGAGAGAGAAATAAATACGTTCCTACCACTAAGCAATGGTAGATGTCAAGGTTCCTTACTGAACTCCACTGATATTAGATGGAGAAAAGGTGTAGGGTTTTCCATGATGTGTCTCTGGAGATATTGCTAAAGGAATCCCTGTATTTCTAAATCACTCCTTTCCAAATCCTTTAGCTAAAAAAGGAAGGCTACCCTGGGGAATATTCTTTTCTGTGTCTATTTTTGTTTTCAGTTTGTGGGCTTTTTTATAATTCAGTATGGGATACATAGGACACAAAATAAAATCCAGAGAACTTACCACTAGTTCATTACTTGAGTCTGAAAGTATGTAACCAATCCAATTTTTCTCTCCAACTTTCACAGTTTATTGTTGTTGTTGGTAATGTTATATATGATGTCTAGTGGTTTTGGTTGTACTTTGTAGAAAAAATAGAAAGAAATATTTCTATTACATCTTGTCCAGAAATTAATTTCTAACACTGATTTTTTTTTAACTGATGGTCTAATGTGATAGTTATTTATAAGTTTGTTAAAAATCTCTTCTAAAGGGGAGGAGGGGCAAGATGGCTGAAGGGGGAGGAGGGGCAAGATGGCTGAAGAAGAGGGTCCCCAAGTCACCTGTCCCCACCAAATTACCTAGATAACCTTCAAATCATCCTGAAAACCTACGAATTCGGCCTGAGATTTAAAGAGAGAACAGCTGGAATGCTACAGTGAGAAGAGTTCGCACTTTTATCAAGGTAGGAAGACGGGGGAAAAAAGAAATAAAGAAGCAAAAGGCATCCAAGGGGGAGGGGCCCTGCGAGGAGCCAGGCTGAGGCCCGGGCGAGTGTCCCCAGGACAGGAGGGCCCCATCCCGGAGAAGCAGGAGCTTCACCAACCTTCCTGGGTGGAAAGGCGCCCGCAGGGAGTTAGAGCAGGACCCCAGGAGGGACGGGGATGCCCTCAGGCTCCCTGGGACACTAACAGACACCTGTGCCCCGCGGAGAGTGCACGGAGCTCCCTAAAGGGCTGCAGCACACACGGCGGGACCCGGGAGCAGCTCGGAGGGGCTCGGTTGGAGGCTCCAAGCAGAGGGGGCTGCGCGGCCCTGGGAGCACCTCAGAGGGGCTCGGGCAGAGGAAGAGGCTCCGCGGAGGGAGCTGCGCGGCCCCAGGAGCAGTGTGGAGGGGCTCGGGCTGAAGCTACGCAGAAGGGGCTGCGCGGCTCCCAGGGCAGCTCAGAGGGGCTCGGGCAGAGGCTCCGCAGAGGAGGCCACACCACCGGGAGCGCGAATCCAACAGCGCAGGCCGGAGAGCCCAGGGCGCCGGGGACACAGCCCCGGATCCGGCCTCCCCCCGGGACAGGCAGAGGCCGGGAGGGCCCAGGACAGCAAGGACGCTCCTGCCCCGAGCTGAACAGATTAGCGGCACCGCCCCAGAGCATCCAGGCCCTGCAGACGGAGAGCTCCGGAGTTACTGCAGGAGCTGACTCCAGGGCTCCAGAGCTGGACGCCGCCATTGTGGTTGTTCCTCCTGGGGCCTCACGGGGTAAACAACCCCCACTGAGCCCTGCACCAGGCAGGGGGCAGAGCAGCTCCCCCAAGTGCTAACACCTGAAAATCAGCACAACAGGACCCTCCCCCCGAAGGCCAGACAAGTTCCAGGGAAAGTCAAGGGACTTAAAGTATACAGATTCAGAAGATACTCCTCCGTGTTTTTTTGTTTTTGTTTTGTTGTTTTTTTTTTTTTTTGCTTTTTGATTTGTGTTTGCTTCCCCCACCCTTTTTCCCTTTCTTTCTTTTTCTTTCTCTTTTTCTTCTCTTTTTTCTTTTTTTCTTCCTTTTTTCTTTTTTCTTTTTCTCTTTTCTACCTTCTTTCTCTCTCTTTTTCTCCTTTTCCCAATACAACTTGTATTTGGCCATTCTGCACTGAGCAAAATGACTAGAAGGAAAACCTCACCTCAAAAGAAAGAATCAGAAACAGTCCTCTCTCCCACAGAGTTACAAAATCTGGATTACAATTCAATGTCAGAAGGCCAATTCAGAAGCACTATTATACACCTACTGGTGGCTCTAGAAAAAAGCATAAGGACTCAGGAGATATAATGACTACAGAATTTAGATCGAATCAGGCAGAAATTAAAAATCAATTGAATGAGATGCAATCCAAACCAGAAGTCCTAACGACGAGGGTTAATGAGGTGGAAGAACGAGTGAGTGACATAGAAGACAAGTTGATGGCAAAGCGGGAAACTGAGGAAAAAAGAGACAAACAATTAAAAGACCATGAGGTTACATTAAGGGAAATAAAAGACAGCCTGAGGAAGAAAAACTTACATTTAATTGGGGTTCCCAAGGGTGCCGAAAGGGTCAGAGGGCCAGAATATTTATTTGAAGAAATCATAGCTGAAAAATTTCCTAATCTGTGAAGGGAAAAAGGCATTCAGATCCAGGAAATAGAGAGATCCCCCCCTAAAATCAATAAAAACTGTTCAACACCTCGATATCTAATAGTGAAGCTTGCAAATTCCAAAGATAAAGAGAAGATCCTTAAAGCAGCAAGAGATAAGAAATCCCTGACTTTTATGGGGAGGAGTATGAGGGTAACAACAGACCTCTCCACAGAGACCTGGCAGGCCAGAAAGGGCTGACAGGATATATTCAGGGTCCTAAATGAGTAGAACATGGAGACAAGAATACTTTATCCAGCAAGGCTCTCTTTCAAAATGGAAGGAGAGATAAACAGCTTTCAAGAGAGGCAGGAACTGAAAGAATATGTGACCTCCAAACCAGCTCTGCAAGAAATTTTAAGAGGGACTCTTAAAATTCTGCTTTAAGAAGAGGTTCAGTGGAACAATCCACAAAAACAGGGACAAAATAGATATCATGACGACACTAAACTCATATCTTTCAATAGTAACTGTGAACGTGAACGGGCTTAATGACCCCATCAAAAGGCGCAGGGTTTCAGACTGCATAAAAAAGCAGGACCCATCTATTTGCTGTCTACAAGACACTCATTTTAGACAGAAGGACACCTACAGCCTGAAAATAAAAGGTTGGAGAACCATTTACCATTCAAATGGTCCTCAAAAGAAAGCGAGGGTAGCCATGCTCATATCAGATAAACTAAAATTTACCCCGAAGACTGTAGTGAGAGATGAAGAGGGACACTATATCATACTTAAAGGATCTATCCAACAAGAGAACTTAACAATCCTCAATATATATGCCCCGAATGTGGGAGCTGCCAAATATATAAATCAATTTTTAACCAAAGTGAAGAAATACTTAGATAATAATACACTTACACTTGGTGACTTCAATGTAGCTCTTTCTATACTCCATAGGTCTTCTAAGCTCAACACCTCCAAAGAAACGAGAGCTTTCAATGATACACTGGACCAGATGGATTTCACAGATATCTACAGAACTTTACATCCAAACTCAACTGAATACACATTCTTCTCAAGTGCACATGGAACTATCTCCAGAATAGACCACATACTGGGTCACAAATCAGGTCTGAACTGATACCAAAAGATGGGGATCGTCCCCTGCATATTCTCAGACCATAATGCCTTGAAATTAGAACTAAATCACAACAAGAAGTTTGGAAGGACCTCAAACACGTGGAGGTTAAGGACCATCCTGCTAAAAGATGAAAGGGTCAACCAGGAAATTAAGGAAGAATTAAAATGATTCATGGAAACTAATGAGAATGAAGATACAAGCATTCAAAATCTTCGGGATGCAGCAAAAGCAGTCCTAAGGGGGAAATACATCGCAATACAAACATCCATTCAAAAACTGGAAAGAGCTCAAATACAAAAGATAACCTTACACATAAAGGAGCTAGAGAAAAACAGCAGACAGATCGTACACCCAGCAGAAGAAGAGAGTTAATTAAGATGCGAGCAGAACTCAACGAAATCGAGACCAGAAGAACTGTGGAACAGATCAACAAAACCAGGAGTTGCTTTTTTGAAAGAATTAATAAGATAGATAAACCATTAGCCAACCTGATTAAAAAGAAGAGAGAGAAGACTCAAATTAATAAAACCATGGATGAGAAAGGAGAGATTACTACCAACACCAAGGAAATACAAACGATTTTAAAATCATATTATGAACAGCTATACGCCAATAAATTAGGCAATCTAGAAGAAATGGACGCATTCCTGGAAAGCCACAAACTACCAAAACTGGAACAGAAAGAAATAGAAAACCTGAACAGGCCAATAACCAGGGAGGAAATTGAAGCAGTCATCAGAAAGCTCCCAAGACACAAAAGTCCAGGGCCAGATGGCTTCCCAGGGGAATTCTATCAAACGTTTAAAGAAGAAACGAGACCTATTCTACTAAAGTTATTTGGAAAGATAGACAGAGATGGAATACTTCCAAATTCCTTCTATGAGGCCAGCATCACCTTAATTCCAAAACCAGACAAAGACCCCACCAAAAAGGAGAATTACAGACCGATATCCCTGATGAACATGGATGCAAAAATACTCAACAAGATACTAGCCAATCGGATCCAACAATACATTAAGAAAACTATTCACCATGACCAAGTAGGATTTATCCCTGGGACACAAGGCTGGTTCAACATTCGTAAAACAATCAATGTGATTCTTCATATCAGCAAGAGAAAAACCAAGAACCATATGATCCTCTCATTAGATGCAGAGAAAGCATTTGACAAAATACAGCATCCATTCCTGATCAAAACTCTTCAGAGTGTAGGGATAGAGGGAACATTCCTCAACATCTTAAATGCCATCTACGAAAAGCCCAAAGCAAATATCATTCTCAATGAGGAAGCACTGGGAGCCTTTCCCCTAAGATCAGGAACAAGACAGGGATGTCCACTCTCACCACTGCTATTCAACATAGTACTGGAAGTCGTAGCCTCAGCAATCGGACAACAAAAAGACATTAAAGACATTCAAATTGGCAAAGAAGTAGTCAAAATCTCTCTCTTCGCAGATGACATGATACTCTACATAGAAAACCCAAAAGACTCCACCCCAAGATTGCTAGAACTCATACAGCAATTTGGCAGCGTGGCAGGATACAAAATCAATGGCATTTCTATACACTAATAATGAGACTGAAGAAAGAGAAATGAAGGAGTCAATCCCATTTACAGTTGCACCCAGAAGCATAAGATACCTAGGAATAAACCTAGCCAAACAGGTAAAGGATCTATACCCTAAAAATTATAGAACACTTATGAAAGAAATTGAGGAAGACACAAAGAGATGGAAAAATATTCCATGCTCATGGATTGGCAGAATTAATATTGTGAAAATGTCAATGTTACCCAGGGCAATTTACACGTTTAATGCAATCCCTATCAAAATACCATGGACTTCCTTCAGAGAGTTAGAACAAATTATTTTAAGATTTGTGTGGAATCAGAAAAGACCCCGAATTGCCAGTGGAATTTTAAAAAAGAAAACCATATCTGGGGGCATCACAATGCCAGATTTCAGGTTGTACTACAAAGCTGTGGTCATCAAGACAGTGTGGTACTGGCACAAAAACAGACACATAGATCAATGGAACAGAATAGAGAATCCAGAAGTGGACTCTGAACTTTATGGTCAACTAATATTCGATAAAGGAGGAAAGACTATCCATTGAAAGAAAGACAGTCTCTTCAATAAATGGTGCTGGGAAAATTGGACATCCACATGCAGAAGAATGAAACTAGACCACTCTCTTACACCATACACAAAGATAAACTCAAAATGGATGAAAGATCTAAATGGGAGACAAGATTCCATCAAAATCCTAGAGGAGAACACAGGCAACACCCTTTTTGAACTCAGCCACAGTAACTTCTTGCAAGATACATTCACAAAGGCAAAAGAAACTAGAGCAAAAATGAACTATTGGGACTTCATCAAGATAAGAAGCTTTTGCACAGCAAAGGATACAGTCAACAAAACTAAAAGACAATGGGAGAAGATATTTGCAAATGACATATCAGATAAAGGGCTAGTTTCCAAGATCTATAAAGAACTTATTCAACTCAACACCAAAGAAACAAACAATCCAATCATGAAATGGGCAAAAGACATGAAGAGAAATCTCACAGAGGAAGACATAGACATGGCCAACTTGCACATGAGAAAATGCTCTGCATCACTTGCCATCAGGGAAATACAAATCAAAACCACAATGAGATACCACCTCACACCAGTGAGAATGGGGAAAATTAACAAGGCAGAAAACCACAAGTGTTGGAGAGGATGCGGAGAAAAGGGAACCCTCTTACACTGTTGGTGGGAATGTGAACTGGTGCAGCCACTCTGGAAAACTGTGTGGAGGTTCCTCAAAGAGTTAAAAATAAACCTGCCCTACGACCCAGCAATTGCACTGTTGGGGATTTACCCCAAAGATTCAGATGCAATGAAATGCCAGGACACCTGCACCCTGATGTTTATAGCAGCAATGTCCACAATAGACAAACTGTGGAAGGAGCCTCGGTGTCCATCGTAAGATGAATGGATAAAGAAGGTGTGGTTTTTGTATACAATGGAATATTACTCAGCCATTAGAAACGACAAATACCAACCATTTGCTTCAATGTGGATGGAACTGGAGGGTATTATGCTGAGTGAAGTAAGTCAATCGGAGAAGGACAAACATTATATGTTCTCATTCATTTGGGGAATATAAATAATAGTGAAAGGGAATATAAGGGAAGGGAGAAGAAATGTGTGGGAAATATCAGAAAGGGAGACATAACATAAAGACTCCTAACTCTGGGAAACGAACCTGGGGTGGTGGAAGAGGAGGAGGGCGGGGGGTGGGGGTGAATGGGTGATGGGTACTGAGGGAGGCACTTGACGGGATGAGTACTGGGTGTTATTCTGTATTTGGTAAATTGAACACAAAATAAAATAAATTTATTAAAAAAAATAAAAAATAAAAAAAATGTTCCAATCAAAAGACAGAGTGTCACAATGGACAAAAAAAAAAAAAAAACGCCCATCTATACGCTACCTACATGAGACTCTATTTTAGGCCTAACACACTTGCAGATTAAAAGTGATGGAATGGGGCAGCCCGGGTGGCTCACCAGTTTAGCGCCGCCTTCAGCCCAGGGTGTGGTCCTGGAGACCCGGGGTCGAGACCCACGTTGGGCTCCCTGCGTGGAGCCTGCTTCTCCCTCTGCCTGTGTCCCTGCCTCTCTCTATGTCTCTCATGCATAAATAAATAAAATCTTTAAAAAATAAAAATAAGAAAATAAAAGTGATGGAATGAAGAAATATTTGTTATGCAAATGGATGTCACAGTAGCATTACTTGTATTGGAAAAACTGTACTTTAAAATGAAGACAGGAGACAAACAAGGGCACCGTATAATAATAAAGGGGACAATAGAACAAGAACTAACTATTGTAAATATTTATGCACCCAACATAGGAGCACCCAAATATGTAAAACAACTAATTACAAACATAAAGGAAAAAATAGATAATAATAAAATAATAGTAGGGTATTTTAACACCATACTTGCAGCAATGGACGACTCAGGAAAACAGAAAAGAAACAAGGAAACAACGGCATTGAATGACACACTGGAACAGATGGACTTAACAGATATATTCAGAACATTGCATTCTAAAACAGCAAGACACACATTAATGTACACATGGAACATTCTCATAATAGATCATATATTAAGTCACAAAACAGGCCTCAACAAATACAAAAACATTGAAGTCATACCATGCAACTTTTCAGACCACAAGGTTATGAAACTAGAAGTCAACAAGAAAAAATCGGGAAAGATGACAAATATATGGAGGTTATAATCCATGAGCTTGGAACATTTTCCCATCTCTTTGTGTCTTCCTCAATTTCTTTCAGAAGTGTTGTGTAGTTTTTAGGGTATAGATCCTTTACCTCTTTGGTTAGGTTTATTCCTAGGTATCTTATGCTTTTGGGTGCAATTGTAAATGGGATTGATTAAATTGATTGATCATTTCTCTTTCTTCAGTCTCATTGTTAGCGTATATAAATGCCACTGATGTGTGGGACTTGATTTTGTATCCTGCCACACTGCCAAATTGCTGTATGAGTTCTAGAAATCTTGGGGTGGAGGCTTTTGGGTTTTCCATGTTTCATGTCATCTGCAAAGAGGGAGAGTTTGACTTCTTCTTTGTCAATGTGAATGCCTTTTATTTATATTTAGCAGCAGCAATCAGTCTGAATCCTGAGCCTAGGACTATCTAGTACTATGTTGAATAACAGTGGTGAGAGTGGACATCCCTCTCATGTTCCTGGTCTTAGGGGAAAGGCTGTCAGGTTTTCCCCATTGAGAATGATATTGGCTGTGGGCTTTTCGTAGATGGCTTTTAAGGTGCTGAGGAAAGTTCCCTCTATCCCTACATTCTGAATAGTTTTGATCAGGAATGGAAGCTGTATTTTGTCAAACGCTGTCTCTGCATCCATTGAGAGGGTCATATCGTTCTTGTTTTTTCTCTTGTTGGTATGATGTATCATGTTGATTGCTTTATGAGTGTTGAACCAACCTTGCATCCCAGAAATAAACCCAACTTGGTCATGGTGATTAATCCTCTTAATGTACTGTTGGATCCTATTGGCTAGTATCTTGTTGAAAAATTTTGGATCTGTGTTCATCAACGATATTGGTCTATAATTCTCCTTTTTTGGTGGGGTCTTTCTCTGGTTTTGGACTCAAGGTTAATACTGGCCTTATAAAATGAGTTTTGAAGTATTCACTCCCTTTCTATCCTGTGAAACAGCCTTAGTAGAATAGGTATTATTTCTTCTTTAAAAGTTTGATAGAGGGATCCCTGGGTGGCGCAGTGGTTTAGCGCCTGCCTTTGGCCCAGGGCGCGATCCTGGAGACCCAGGATCGAGTCCCACGTCGGGCTCCCGGTGCATGGAGCCTGCTTCTCCCTCTGTCTGTGTCTCTGCCTCTCTCTCTCTCTCTCTGTGTGTGTGACTATCATAAAAAAAAAAAAGTTTGATAGAATTCCCCTGGGAAGTCAACCTGCTCTGGACTTTTGTGTCTTGGGAGGTTTTTTATGACTGTTTCAATTTCCTTGCTGTTTATTGGCCTGTTCAAGTTTTCTGTTTCTTCTTCTTCCAGGTTTGGTAAGTTGTGGTTTTCCATAAATGAATCCATTTATTCTAAATTGCCTAATTTTTGGCATATACCTGATCATAATACATTTTTAAAATCATTTGTATTTCCTTGATATTGATTGGGATCTCTCCTCTTTCATTCATGATTTTATTAATTTGAGTCTTTTCTCCTTTCTTTATAATGAGGCAGTCTACTGGTTTACCTATCTTATTAATTCTTTCAAAGAACAAACTCCTGGTTTTGTTAATTTGTTCCACAGTTCTTCTGGTCTCTATTTCATTGAGTAGTGCTCGATTCTTTATTAACTCTCTTCTTCTGCTCGGTGTAGGTTTTATTTGCTGTTCTTTCTCCAGTTCCATTAGGTGCAAGGTTAGCTTGTGTATTTGAGTTTTTTTTCCAATTTTTTGAGAGATACTTGTGTTGCAATGTATTTCCCTCTTAGGACTGTTTTTGCAGTATCCCGAAAATTTTGAATGGTCGTACCTTCATTCTCATTAGTTCCCATGAATCTTCTTACTTTTCTAATTTCCTGGTTTACTCATTCATCTTTTAGCAGGATGCTATTTAACCTCCTTGTGTTTCAGTTTCCTCCAAAATTCCTCTTGTGACTGAGTTCTAGTTTCAAAGGATTGTGGTCTGAAAATATGCACGGGACAATCCCAATCTTTTGGTATCTGTTGAGAGTTTGCGTCCCAGTATGCGGTCTATTCTGGAGAAAGTTCCATGTGTACTTGAGAAGTATGTGTATTCAGTTGTGTTTGGATGTAAAGTTTTGTAATTATCTGTGAAATCCATCTGGTCTAGTGTATCATTTAAATCCCTTGTTTCTCTGGTGATGTTGGGCTTATACAATCTGTCATTTGCAGAAAGTGCCGCATTGAAGTCTTCTACTATTAGTGTATTATTAACTAGTATGTCTTTACTTTGGTTATTAATTGATTGATAAACTTGGCAGCTCCCACATTAGGGGCATAAATATTCATGATTGTTAGGTCTTATTGTTGGATAGATGATACATTAATCATGATATAGTGTCTCTCTTCATCTCTTACTACAGTCTTTGGGATAAACTTTAATGTTCTGATATGAGGATTGCTACTCCAGCTTTCTTTTGAGGACCATTTGAATGGTAAATGGTTCTCCGACCTTTCATTTTCTGGCTGGAGGTGTCTTTAGGTCTAAAATGAGTCTCTTGTAGAGAGAAAATAGATGAGTCTTTCTTTTTTATCCAGTCTGAAACTCTGTGTCTTTGATAGGATTATTTACCCCATTCATGTTAAGAGTAACTACTGAAAGATATGAATTTATTGTCATCATAATACATATTCAGTTCCTGTATTTGTGGATTATTTCTTTGGGCTTCCTCTTTCTTTTACAGGCTCCCCCTTAATATTTCTTGCAGAGCTGGTTTGGTGGTCACATATTCTTTCAGTTTCTGCCTATCTTGGAAGCTCTTTATCTCTCCTTCTATTCTGAATGAGAGCCTTGCTGGATAAAGTATTCTTGGCTGCATTTTCTTCTCATTTAGGACCCTGAGTATATCCTGCCAGCCCTTTCTGGCTTGCTAGGTCTCTGTGGAGAGGTCTGCTGGTAATCTAATAAATCTCCCCATATAAGTTAGGGATCTCTTGTCTCTCACTGCTTTAAGGATTTTCTCTTTATCTTTGGAATTTACAAGTTTCCCAATAAAATGTTGAGGTGTTGAATGGTTTTTATTGATTTGGTGGGGGGGACTTCTCTATGTCCTGGATCTGAATGCCTATTTTCCTCCCCAAATTAGGGATACTCTCAGCTATGATTTGTTCAGATATGCTCTCTAGCCCCCTCTCCCTCTTGGTGCTCTCTGGAACTCCAATTATATGTAGATTTTCCCTTCTCAGGCTATCATTTATTTCCCTTAACCTTTCCTAATTGTCTTTTAATTTTTTTTCTTCTTTCTTCAGCTTCCTTCTGTGTCATCAACTTGTCTTCTATGTAACTCACTCTTTCTTCCACCTGATTAATCCACGTCATTAGGACCTCCAGTTTGGATTTCATGTCATTCAATTTAATTGAAAATTAAATTTTTAATTTTTGATTTTTGATTTTGGCCTGATTAGATCTCAATTCTGTAGTCATGAAGTCACTTGAATCCTTTATGCTTTTTTCCAGAGCCACCAGTAGCTTTACAATTGTGCTTCTGAATTGGCTTTCTGATATCGAATTGTAATCCAAATTCTGTGGATTTGGCAGAGAGTGGCAGAGAGTACAGTTTCTGATTCTTTCTTTTGTGGTGAGTTCTTCTTCCTAGCCATTTTTCTTAGTGCAGAGTGACTATATGAGTTGGCTGAGTCAAGAATCTCAACCACAACCTAAGTAAATTTCACCCTAGATGATTCTGCTGAGGTCAGAGACTGGAAATTGAAAACAAAGATTAGAACAAAATAAAACAAAAGGGCCACTAAAGTAAAAAACAAAGTTTAAAACAAAGTTGTAAAGAATAAAACCCCAAGAAGCCCAAAGAAGATGAAAAAAAGAAAAGAGAAAATAGCAAAAGTAAAGAGAAAAAAGAAAAAAAGCAGGGGCGACTGGGTGATGGTGGTGGTACAAAGTTGTAGTGGAGGGAGAATGTCATCTACTTGAGCAGTCTTAGAGGGTGATCCTCTTTGTTCTGAATATATTAAGCTCTGTATGTTAGAAGATGCTCATTTCCAAACTTATATAAAACTGAAATACTTTTAGAGAGCCCCACCATTGACCACAAAAACATAAATGAGATAAAAGAGGAGGGTAGAATGGAAATGAAGAGAGAATATAATCTCACAGAATGAACCAGCATGGTATACCACTTCATTCTGGGTGCATGCTGGTCATGTTTTAGAAGGCATTAACTTCTACAATTGTAGAACAAAATGAGGCCGAGAAAACAAAAAACACAAAAATTAAAAAAAAAACATATCTTGTGTATCTTCCAAATTATGTTGAGTATGTTGAAGGAAATCTAGAAGTGGAAAATATATCTAAGACCTGTAATTACAGAAATATGAAAGTCAAAAAGGAAGAAACTTAAAAATGAAGAGGTGGTAAAATATTGTAGTTAAGGTGGGAAAAGAGAAAACAGAGATTTATAGTCTGATATGAAACCGAGTTTTGCTGGAAAAAGGAACAAAAAAGGACGCCTACCCTCTAGTTCTATATCCTGTAAATCCTTCGACTTCCCCTGGAGCTTTTCAGCCCTGCTTGATCCAGAACTTGCACTTCCCCTCTTCTTACAGCTGGTCTTCTGGGTGAGGGTGTGCTGTGCTAATTCTCAGGTGTGTGTACCTGTGGAAGCTGCCCCACCCCTTGCCAGGTGCAGGGATCAGTGGGAGCTGTTTATCCTGTGAGGTCTTTGTTCCCAGGTGGCCCGCCTCTCCCAGGCACAAGGTGAAACAAGATGGAGAAACAATGACTGTGGTCAGATTTCCAGCTCTAGAGTCAGCTCCTCCCTAGCTCCCCCCTAACACAGTCTCCCAGTTTGCAGGGGCCTAGATGCTCCCTGGGCCAGTGTGGGTGCACTGATCTGCACAGCTTGGAGGCGCCCAGTGACAGGAGAATCTTTGCTGTCCTGTGCCCTGTTTCCATCTGTACTAGGGGAGTACAGGATTGTGGGCTGTGTCCGCTCAAGCGCCCTGGGATAGGGGTCCCTGTGCTGCTAGAACCGTGCTCCCAGAGCGCACGGCCCCCAAAGGCAGCAGGGCACAGACACCTCCATCTGGAGCCACCCGCCTAACCAACTGGCTTCTCCCAAATGCCCTCCCAAGTGCTCACTCCAGCCTTTTACCAAGATCGTTCAGTCTGTGTTGCACTTTCCCCAGGGCGCACTTCCTCTATTAATGACTCCAGGAAGCTGGAGGCTTCACTGCCCCTCCTGCAATTCTGCCTCATTTCCCTGCTAAACGCTTTTCTGTCAGGGAAGAACCTGGTGAGGTTTTTGTAAAGTTCCTGCTTCTCTGGAGCTGGGTTTTCCTGTCCTGGAGGCTTTTACCTCTGGCCTTAGCTGGGTTCCTCGCAGTGCCCCTCCCCCACTTAATTCTTTTTATTTTATTTTTTTATGCCTTCCTACCTTATTAGAAGTGAAAACCCTTCTCTCTGTAGCGTTCAGGCTGTTCTCTCTCTAAATCTCAGGTCAGATTCATAGGTGTTCAAGATGGTTTGAAAGTTATCTAGGTAAGTTGGCAGAGCCAGGTGAGTTGAGGACTCCTACTCCTCTGACATTTTTCCCACCTCTCTATATGCAAGTAAATATTTGTACATTTGTATTAGCCAATGGTTCTTTATATACAAGTAGATTACAAATCAAAACAAAAATAGATACATTGAACTTCATCAAAATTAGAAACTTTCATTCTTCAAAGAACACCATCAAGAAACTAAAAATTTAAACCACTCAGCCATTAGAAACGACAAATACCCACCATTTGCTTTGACGAGGATGGAATTGGAGGGTATTATGCTGAGTGAAATAAGTCAGTCGGAGAAGGACGAACATTATATGGTCTCATTCATTTGGGGAATATAAAAAATAGTGAAAAGGAATAAAGGGGAAAGGAGAAAAAATGAGTGGGAAATATTAGACAGGGAGACAGAACATGAGAAACTCCTAACTCTGGGAAACGAACAAGGGGTGGTGGAAAGGGAGGTGTGTGTGGGGGGGGTGACTGGGTGAGGAGCACTGAGGGGGGCACTTGATGGGATGAGGACTGGGTGTTATGCTATATGTTGGCAAATTGAACTCTAATAAAAAAATAAAAAATAATTTAAAAAACATAATGGGAGGAAACACTTGCTATTCATTAATGTAATAAGGAACTGGTATCCAGAAGATATAAAGAATTTTTATAGTTCTATATAAAAAAAAAACATAAAATACCTCATTCAAAATTAGGCAATAATTTTGGATTGACATTTCACAAATGTATCTATATATATGGTTAATAAGCATATAAAATGTTAAATATAAGTCATTAAGGAAGTAAAAATTAAAACCACATTGGAGTTCCTTAGTCTTTTCTACTTGGGACAACCTATTGTCCTCCATGGACCCATTCTCCAGTGGAACAAGCAAAGATAATCAATTAAAAAAAATTTAAAGTCCACGGTAATCTCCTTAAGGACAAATGCTAAATGAGGAAACATCTAGTCATGAAAATCAACGAAAAGCCAATAATTAAGCCAAATTCTGCAGCAGTTGAGCTAGAACCCATTTACTTTCTGTCCTCCCACAGCTCATCTTTGTGGAACATCCACTAGGCAAGTGTGGCCAAGAACACGAGAATAATTCTCCCATTAGCTTCCAATCAATTTTTACTGTATCAACAAGCGGTAAAGCCTGCCAGAATTTCTCATTCATTCTAATTCCAAGTGGAAAAGGCTATATTCTTCGTGAAGGCCAAGAAATTAGGATATCTCTTCTTCCACCCAACACCAGAAGCAAGAAATCTCAAGATTACTGGGGTTTTAATTGCCTACACTCAAGCTCATTGATATAAACAAACTGAGATAATCAGAGACTGTGATCTCACTGAGCACTCAAAGAGTTGGCCCTAGGGGAGAAACAGTGTATAAGGAAAAAGATCTCCAAAGTTCTCTTAAATGAATGGAGCTTTATTTAAAACAGAATATGGGGAACTTTAAAAGTAAAGATACTCTTTAAAAACAAAATAATTCTTTTTCATTAAAAGCAACAAGCAAAATCATAGGCCAGCAAATTCACCAGAAAGAATCAGATAAAGAGACAGTTAAGAGTCCTCTTGGTGTCAAAACAAATATCAAAGACCAGCCTCAAAATCTACCCTCACCTTAACATAATTGGATTTAACTACTGAGTAGGTTGTTTCAGTGCATTGTCAAAAACGATAGAGCAATCAACCAGTAGTTGATGGAGCTTAATGGGCAGAATGTAATATCAAATTGGAAAAAACAGCTTAAAAGAGGTATCTGAAAAAGAAATAGTCAAGAAAGCCCACCTAAAAGTTACTGTCATACTGGAGTAATAGTACACACACCCAGGGTTGCATGTTGCAAAAAAATAACAACAAAATCTTCACATCATGGGGGAAATAGATTTTACTAAAATATACTCATGATGTCACAAAACAAATAAGAAAGCAAAGAGCAACAATAGCAAGACCCAGAGAAAATAGTAGGAAAATTAGTATCCAGAGTTGTTATAACATATTGCCTATAAGCTCTAGTTTAAAAAAAAGAAAAACAAGATGAACAAAGAAACAGGAATATTTAACCAATACAAAGGGGAAAAAAGCAATAGAAACTGCCTTCAGGAGTGAACAAATATTAATTCTAACAAATGAAGACTTCAAAATAGCCATCCTGTGTTTAAAAAATAAATAACATTATGCTGAAGAGGACCGCAGACCTTGGGGCCTGCACAAGAAAGGTGAGCCCTGAACATTTGGTTTTGAAAACCAAAGGGGAGTACTTTTAAGAGAACCACAGAACTGTACGGAATGGAGAACTTGAAAAAATTAATAACAAGAAAATATACAGAGTAAAAAAAAATCTCACTAGAAAAGTAAAATATAGAGTAAAGATAGTGGGCTTATCACCAATAAACCTAGCATGAATGTCTAAAGACAAAAGAAGTAAAATTAACAAAAATCATAATAGTGAAGAGATATATAAGAAGATATAAAATATGATGCCAAAAATAAGAAATGTGGGATAAGGGAGAAAAAAGGTAGAGTTTTATGATTGATCCTATGTTACAATAGACTAAAAATGGACTTTTATAGGAAAATATTTGTGAACCTCAAAGTAACCATAAAGCAAAAACTAATAACAAATACACAAAAGTAAATGAGAAAGGAATCTAAACAAAATACTAAAGAAAGTTTTCTCTCTTCTTTTTTTTTAAAGATTTTATTTACTTATTCATGAGAAAGAGAGAGAGAGAGAGAGAGGAAAGAGAGAGAGGCAGAAACACAGGCAGAGGGAGAAGCAGGCTCCATGCAGGGCGCCCCAAGAGGGACTCAATCCCAGGTCTCCAGGATCACACCCTGGTCTGAAGGCGGTGCTAAACCACTGAGCTGCCCGGGCTGCCCTAAAGAAACTTTTCAAACAAGAAAAAGAAAGAAGGGAAAAAAACTGAAGAATCACAAAAACAACCACTAACAAAGTGGCAATAAGTGTATAACTATAAATAATTACTTTGAATGCAAGTGGACTAAATTCTCCAATCAAAAGACAGAGTGTTTGAATTGATAAAAAAGAAAGAAAGAAAACAAAAACAAGGCATCTAAATGCTACTGAAAAGAGATTAACTTCAGAAGTACAGACACAAAAAGAGAGTAAGCTGGTATACTTATATCACGCAAAATAGACTTTAATACAAAGGCTGTAATGAAAGACAAAGAAGAGCATTACATAATAAAGGTGACAATCAAGAAAGAAGATATAATATTTATAAATAAATATGCATCAAACAAAAGAGCATCAAAAATATAAAGCAAATATTAACGGACCTAAGGGAAAAAATAGAAATAATACAACAATAGTAGAGGACTTTAACAACCCATTTACTTCAATGGATAGATCATTTAAACAGAATATCAATAAGGAAATATTCACCTTAAATGACACATTAGACCTGATGGCCTTAAGAAACATATATATAGAACATTCCATCCCAAAGCAGGAGAATACACATTCTTCTCAAATGCGCATGGAATGTCCTCCAGAATAGATCTATGGATTAGGAGAGACAAGTCTAAAAAAATGTAACGAGATTGAAATCATGTCAAGCAGCCTTTCTGACCACAATGGTATGAAACTAGAAAAAGATTATAAAAAGAAAGATGGCGGAAGAGGAGTCCTCAACTCACCTAGTCCCACCAACTTACCTAGATAATTTTCAAAACAATCTGAGCATCTATGAATTCGACCTGAGATTTAAAGAGAGAAAAGCCAGAATGCTACAGTGAGAAAAGTTTTTGCTTCTAGCAAGGTAGGAAGATGGAAAAAAAGTAAACAAATAAAAAAGAATAAAATGGGGGAAGGCTCCCTCGAGAAGGTGAGCTAAAGCTGAGAGGCAAAAGGCTCTGGGACAGGAAAGCCAAGCCCTAGAGAAGTGGAAACTTTAAAAATCTGCACTGGATTTTTCCTGGATGGAAAAGTGCTTAGCAAGGAAATTGAACAGAATAGCAGGAGGGGCAGTGAAGCCTCCATATTCCCTGAGTCACTAATTGAGGAAGTGTACCTCAGGGAAAGTGCACCACAAACCATGGACAGATCTGGGTACAGGGCTGGAGCGCCACAGCCCTTGGGGCATTTGGGAGAAGCCAGTTGGTTAGGTGGGCCGGCCCCAGACAGAGGTGGCTTTGCCCTGTTGCCTTAAGCAGTTGCGGACCCCTGGATCACAGTTCCAGCAACACAGGGCCCAGATACCAGGGTGCCCAAGGGGACAAAGCCAGTGATCCTGCATTACTCCTGGGACAGGTGGAAGTGGGGAGGGCATAAAACATTGAGAACTCTCCTGCCACTGGACACCCTGCAAGCTGCGCAGGTCAGAGCACCCACGCCTGCCCCTGGAGAATCTAGGCCAGAATGGACTGGGAGACTGCATTAATTACTAGTGGGGATGTGACTCCAGAGCTGGAAATCTGACCACATCCATTGTTGTTTTTCCTCCATTTTTCACCTTCTAGCAGGGAGAGGCAGGGCCCCCAGGGAACAAAGACCTCACAGGAAGAAGCTCAAACTGAGCCTAGGACCCAGCAAGGGGCAGGCATTTCCACCCAGGCATACACATGTGAGAATCAGCACAGCAGACTGCTCCCCCAAAAGTAAAGCTTGAAGAACAGGGCAAGAGCAAGTTCTTGAACAAGCAACTCTGGAAAGCTCCAGGGGAAGTCAAGGCATTTATAGTATACAGAATTAGAGGGAACCCCCTTTTTCCCCCTTTTTCCAGTACTTGTTTTTATATCAGACTAAAAATTTCCAATATTTTTCTATTTTCCCACCTTATCTACAATATTTTACCACCTCTTCATTTTTAAGTCTCTTTCTTTTTACTTTCATATTTATACAATTACATCTCTTAGATGTATTTTCTAATTCTAGTACTCAGTTTAATTTTGGGAGATACATGAGATATATGAGATATGTTATTTCTTTTGTGTTTTTTGTTTTGTTCTACAATGACAGAAGTTAATACCTTCTAAAATATGAACAGCATGCACCCAGAACCAAGTGGAATACCGTGCTGGTTGATTCTGTGAGATTATATTCTCTCTTCATTCCCATTCTACCCCCCTCTTTCATCTCGTTTATGATTTCATGGTCAATATTGGGGCTTTCTACAAGTATTGCTGGTTCACATAAATTTGAAACTCAGTATCTTCTAATGTACAGAACTTACTACACTCAGAACAAAGAGGATCACCCTCTAGCATGCCTCAGGTTGACTACATTCTCCCTCCACTACAGCTTCTTCACCGCCAACATTTCCCAGTCACCCCCAACTTTTTCCTTCTCTTTATTTTGGCTTTTTCTCTTCTTTTTTACTTTTTTTCTTTTTATTCATCTTCTTTGGGATTCTTGGCCTTTTATTTTTTGCTACTTTGTCTTAAAATTGTTTTTCACTTTAGGGTCCTTTTGTTTGATTTTGTTCTGATCTTTGTTTTCATTTTCTGATCTCTACCTTGTCAGAATCATCTAGGGTGAAATTTACTTAGGTCGTCGTTGATATTCTTCACTCACCCTACTCATGCAGCCACTCTGCACTGAGCAAAAAAACTAGAAGGAAGAATTAACCACAAAACAAACAGAAACAGTACTCTCTGCCACAGAGTTACAGAATTTGGATTACAATTCAATGTCAAAAAGCCAATTCAGAAGCACAATTGTAAAGCTACTGGTGGCTCTGGGAAAAAAGCATAAAGGATTCAAGAGACGTCATGACTGCAGAATTTAGATCTAATCAGGCCGAAATTAAAAAGCAATTAAATGAGATGCAATCCAAACTGGAGGTCCTAACGAGGGTTAATGAGGTAGAAGAAAGAGTGAGTGACATAGAAGACAAGTTGATGGCAAGGAAGGAAGCTGAGGAAAAAAGAGACAAACAATTAAAAGACCATAAGGAAAGGTTAAGGGAAATAAATGATAGCCTGAGAAGGAAGAATCTACATATAATTGGGGTTCCAGAAAACGTAGAGAGGGCCAGAGGGCCAGAAAGCATATTTGAGAAAAATCATATCTAAAAACATCCCTAATTTGGGGAGGGAAACAGGTATTGAGATCCAGGAGATAGAGAGGTTCCCCCCCGCCAAAATCAATAAAGACCGTTCAACACCTCGACATTTTATTGTGAAATTTGCAAATTCCAAAAATAAATAGAAAATCCTTGAAGCAGTGAAAGACAAGAGATTCTTAACTTATATGGGGAGAAATATCAGATTAACAGCAGACCTCTCCACAGAGAGCTGGCAGGCCAGAAAGGGCTGGCAGGATATATTCAGGGTACTAAATGAGAAGAACATGCAGCCAAGAATACTTTATCGAAAATGCTATCATTCAGAATAGGAGAGATAGCTTCCATGATAGGCAGAAACTGAAAGAATATGTGACCACCAAACCAGCTCTGCAAGAAATATTAAGGGGGATCATGCAAAAGAAAGATGAAGACAAAAGAACTAATCCACAAAAACAGGAACTGAATAGGTATTACAATGACACTAAATTCATGTATTTCAATAGTTACTCTGAATGTGAATGAGCTAAATGATCCCATTAAAAGACACAGTATTTCAGACTGGATGAATAACCAAGGCCCATCTATTTGCTGCCTAAAGAGACTCATTTTAGCCCTAAGGACACCTCCAGCCTGAAAAAAGAAAGGTTGGAGAACCATTTATCATTCAAATCATCTTCAAATGAAAGCTGGGGTAGCAATCCTTATATCACATGAATTAATGTTTATCCCACAGACTGTAGTAAGAGATGAAGATGGACAGTATATCAGATTTAAAGTGTCTATTCAACAAGAAGACGTCACAATCGTGAATATTTATGCCCCTAATGTGGGAGCTGCCAGGTATATCATTCAATAACCAAAGTAAAGACATACTTCTATAATAATACACTAATAGTAGGAGACTTCAACTAGGCACTTCCTGCAAATGACAGATAGTTAAAGCACAACATCACCAAAGAAACAAGGGATTCGGGCAGCCCAGGTGGCTCAGCGGTTTAGCGCTGCCTTCATCCCAAGGCCTGATGCTGGAGACCCAGGATCAAGTCTCATGTCAACTTCCCTGCATGAAGCCTGCTTCTCCCTCTACCTAAGTCTCTGCTTCTCTCTCTCTCTCTCTCTCTCTCTCTCTCTGTCTCTCATGAATAAATAAATTAAATCTTTAAAAAAAAGACACAAGGGATTTAAATGATACACTAGACCAGATGGATTTCACAGATAATTACAAAACTTTACATCCAAACACAACTGAATATACATTCTTCTCAAGTGCACGTGGAACTTTCTCCAGAATCAACCACACGCTGGGTCACAAATCAGGTCTTACCAATACCAAAAGATTAGAATTGTCCCCAGCATATTTTCAAACCATAATGTTTTGAAACGTGAACTCAATCAGAAGAAGAAATTTGGAAGAAACTCAAACATGTGGAGCTTAGAGAGCATCCTGCTAAAAGATGAAATGGTCAACCAGGAAATTGAGAAGAATTAAAAAGATTCATGAACACTAAGGAAAATGAAGATACAATGTTCAAAATCTTTGGGATACAGCAAAAGCAGTCCTGAAAGGGAAATACACAGCAATACAAGTATCCCTTAAAAATTGGAAAAAAAACTCAAGTACACAAGCTACCCTTGCACCTAAAGGAACTGGAGAAAAAAACAGCAAATAAAACCTACACCCAGCAGAAGAGAGTTCATAAATATTGAAGCAGAGATCAATGAAATAGGGACCAGAAGAATTGTGGAGCAGATTAACAAAACCAGGAGTTGATCTTTGAAAGAATTAATAAGATAGATAAACCAGTAGCCTGCCTACTGGTTTATTATAAAGAAAGGAGAAAAGACTCAAATTAATAAAATCATGAATAAAAAAGGAGAGATCACAACCAATACCAAGGAAATACAAACAATTTTAAAAACATATTATGAGCAGCTATACGCCAATAAATTAGGCAATCTAGAAGAAATGGATGCATTTCTTGAACACCACAAACTACCAAAACTGGAACAGGAAGAAATAGAAAACCTAACAGGCCAATAATCAGGGAGGAAATTGAAACAGTCATTAAAAACCTCCCAAGACACAAAAGTCCAGGGCCAGATGGCTTCCCTGGGGAATTCTATCAAATGTTTAAAGAAGAAACAATACCTATTCTACTGAAGCTGTTCTGTAAGATAGAAAGGGATGCAATAGTTCCAAACTCATTTTATGAGGCCAGCATCATCTTAATTCCAAAACCAGACAAAGACCCTACCAAAAAGGAGAATTATAGACCAATATCCTGATAAATACAGATGCAACAATTCCAAACAAGATACTAGCCTATAGGATCCAAGAGTACATTAAGAAGATTATTCACTATGACCAAGTAGGATTTATCCCCGGGATGCAAGGCTGGTTCAAACATAAAACAATCAATGTGATAGATCATATCAACAAGAGAAAAAACAAGAACCCTATGATCCTCTCAATAGAAGCAGAGAAAGCATTTGACAAAATGCAGCACCCATTCCTGATCAAAACCATTCAGAGTGTAGAGATAGAGGGAACTTTCCTCAGCATCTTAAAAGCCATCTATGAAAACACCACAGCAAATATCATTCTCAATGGGGAAACACTGGGGGCCTTTCCCCTAAGATCATGAACATGACAGGGATGTCCACTCTCACCACTACTACTCAGCATAGTACTAGAAGTCTTATCCTCAGCAATCAGGCAACAGAAAGAAATAAAAGGCATTCAAATTGGCAAAGAAGAAGTCAAACTCTCCCTCTTTGCTGATGACTGTACAGAGAAATCCCAAAAGATTCCACCCCAAGGTTGCTAGAACTCATACAGCAATTCGACAGTGTGGCAAGATACAAAATCAATGCCCAGAAATCAGTGGCATTTCTATACACTAACAATGAGACTGAAGAAAGAGAAATTAAGGAGTCAATCCCACTTACAATTGCACTCAAAAGTGTAAGATACCTAGGAATAAACCTAACCAAAGAGGTAAAGGATCTATACCCTAAAAACTACACAACACTTCCGAAAGTAATTGAGGAAGACACAAAGGTTTGGAAAAATAATCCATGCTAATGGATTGGAAGAAATAATATTGTGAAAATATCAATGCTACCCAGGGCAATTTACACATTTAACGCAATCCCTATCAAAATAATATGGACTTTCTTCATAGAGTTAGAACAAAGGTCTGTGTGGAAACAGAAAAGACCCCAAATAGCCAGGGCAATATTAAAAAAGAAAACCAAAGCTGGGGACATCACAATGCCAGATTTTACGTTGTACTGCAAATCTGTGGTCATCAAGATAGTGTATACTGGCATAAAAACAGACACATAGGGATCCCTGGGTGGCGCAGCGGTTTGGCGCCTGCCTTTGGCCCAGGGCGCGATCCTGGAGACCCGGGATCGAATCCCATATCAGGCTCCCGATGCATGGAGCCTGCTTCTCCCTCTGCCTGTGTCTCTGCCTCTCTCTCTCTCTCTGTGACTATCATAAGTAAATAAATAAAAAAATTAAAAAAAAACAGACACATAGATCAATCGAACAGAATAGAGAACCAAGAGATTGGCCCTCAACTCTATGGTCAACAGATATTTGACAAAGCAGGAAAGACTATCCACTGGTAAATGGACAGTCTTTTCAGTAAATGGTGCTGGGAAAATTGGACATCCACATGCAGAAGAGTGAAACTAGACCATTCTCTTACACCATACACAAAGATAAACTCAAAATGGATGAAAGATCTAAGTGTGAGACAAGAATCCATCAAAATCCTAGAGGAGAACACAGGCAACACCCTTTTTGAACTTGGCCACAGCAACTTCTTACAAGATGCATCTATGAAGGCAAGGGAAACAAAGCAAAAATGAATTATTGGGACATCATCAAGATAAAAAGCTTCTGCACAGCAAAAGAAACAGTCAACAAAACTAAAAGACAACCTACAGAATTCGAGAAGATATTTGCAAATGATCTATCAGATAAAGGGCTAGTATCCAAGTTCTATAAAGAACTTATTAAACTCAACAGCAAAGAACCAAAGAGTCCAATCATAAAATGGGCTTTCCAATCATGAAATGGGTTTCTGTTCATGAAACATGAACAGGAATTTCACCAAAGAAGCCATAGACATGGCCAACAAGCACATGAGAAAATGCTCTGCAACACTTGCCATCAGGGAAATACAAATCAAAACTGCAATGAGATACCACCTCACATCAGTGAGAATGGTGAAAATTAACAAGCCAGGAAACAACAAATGTTGGAGAGGATGTGGAGAATGGGGAACCCTCTTGCACTGTTGGTGGGAATATGAACTGGTACAGCCACTCTGGAAAACTGTGTGGAGGTTCTTCAAAGAGTTAAAAATAAAGGTACCCTATGACCCAGCAATTGCACTAGTGGTGATTTACCCCAAAGATGCAATGAAATGGCAGGACACCTGCACCCCAATGTTTATGGCAGCAATGTCCACAGGAGCCAAACTGTGGAAGGAGCCTTGGTGTCCACTGAAAGATGAATGGATAAAGAAGATGTGGTGTATATATATATACACACACACACACACAGAGACACACACACACACAATGGAATACTTTTCAGCCATTAGAAATGACAAATACCCACCAGTTGCTTTCAGGAGGAAGGAACTGGAGGGTATTATGCTGAGTGAACTAAGTCAGAGAAGGACAAACATTATATGGTCTCATACATTTGGGGAATATAAAAAAATAATAAAAGGGAATAAAGGAGAAAGGAAAGAAAATGAGTGGGAAATATCACAGAAGGTGACAGAACATGAGAGACATCTAACTCTGGGAAACGATCAAGGGGTAGTGGAAAGGGAGGTGGGCAGGGGGATGGGGGGGCCTGGGTGATGTGCACTGAGGGGGGCACATGACCTGATGAGCACTGGGTGTTATGCTATATTTTGGCAAATCAAACTCCAATAAAAAAATATACAAAAAAACCCTGCCTGTAGGAATCTACTCCAAAGGCATGCTCATATGTATGTGAAGTGATGAAATGTCCAGTGCAGTATAAATGAGAAAATGTTGAAAAACCATCCCCGCCAATTGGAAACATTTAAAGATTTAAATGTGATCTATCTGCATAATGAAATTTTAAACAGCTTTAAAAAATAATGAGGATACTATCTAGGGACTTATGGGGTAGCCTTTGGAAGGGAGAAGACAAAGCAATGTGCAGAGCAGCATAGACAATGGTTGAATATCTGTGCATAAAGTGGTGGTAGTAAATACACATATTTCCCCAGGTGTACATTAAGGATCTCTGGAAAATTACAATATTGGTAACATAGGTTCTACTACGGGAAAAAAAACACTAGATGTCTGGGAAAAAAACAAGAAAGGGGACTTTAAGTGTACATTTTTACACCTTTTTCCACTTTTGTCTTTGAATACTTTAAATTTACTATCTACTCAAATAATTTATGCAATTTGAATTAAAATATTTTGAAAAAATAAAAAAGTGATTAACAATTGGATGCATCTCCAGATGATGAGAATCAGCACAAATCAATATAATATTTTAGAAATAGGATATCTTGCTTCCAATTGCCCCTACTTAACCTTGTGTAAGTTATTTCCCTTCACTTGATCTCAGTTTCTTCATTATAGGTTGGACTATAACTTTAATGTCTCTTCTAGCCCTGACATTCTAGACCCCAATGATTTTACATACAGTTGTGGCTCAGCAGAAGCATTCATTTCTCTTTCAGAACCTTCTCAGTAAACCAGAGATCCTGTAGCATATAAGTATAGGGAGATCCTTAGGACTCATCTAGCCCCTTTTCTGAAGCCTGGAGAGATGACTTTCTATAATATATCCTTGCTTTTCTCTAAGCTCCTTTAATAGGCAAAATAAGTGTAGGACTTCTATTTTACCCCTGAGGTCTAATTGAGGACTCTTCTACTGCTTGAAGAATCTCCAATCTTCTTTTAATCTCAGTTGTGAACCCTGTATATGATTAAAGAGATTTTCCAAAATCTTATTGAAGCTCTTTCTTCTGCTTAGTCTTCTTAAGGTCCTATTTTCCAATCTTTTAGTCATATTCTTTCTTCCCTGCATGCTTCCCAGGAATGGTCTGGGAATCAGAAAATTGAGGGCTTAAATCCTGGCTCTACCACTACTTTTCTGGGTTATTATGGGGAGGTTATTTAATCTTTTGGGCACAACTTTCCCAATTGTAATGTGAAGCTAATACTGTCTGCCCTGCATATGGATTTGAAGGGAGTTTTGCCTATCTGAAGGACACAAAGTAGTGAAGCAATATCTACATCATGACTTTGAAAGCTTCATAAAGATGCAAGGCATATGTCATTCCCAAGAACTGGCCACAAAAATTCCAACAACAACACAATTAATCTGAAATGTAGAAATAAACTGTGGTACACCCATATAATGGAATACTATCCAAAGGTTAGTGAATATTAAATGCATTTTGTTAAGTGAAAAACATCATATCCAAAAGGCTACTTATTGGAAGAATCCTTTATATAACATTCTGGAAAAGGTAAAATTATAGAAATGGAAAACATATCAGTGGTTGTCAGAGGTTAGGAGTAGAAGAAGAAGTTGACTTCAAAGGTGCAACACAAGAGGATTTTTAGAATGATGGAATTGTTCTGTATGGAATTGTGATAGTAGACACCCTGGTCTATGTAATTACCAAAACTCATAGAATTGATACTTCTGATCCAGGAAAGATGATGGCATAAACTTCTCTCCATTCCCTTTCCCACTGATTACAACTATAAATCCTGGAAATAACTTAAGAGACAATAAAAAGAGAATGCTAAAATGTGGAAAGAGGAAGGAGAACTCATTAGAAACCTCAGTACCAGAGGAAAATACATCGACAAGATTTCTTACTATTTCCTACACAGTAGAAGGTAACCTAGGCCTGGCATTTATCTACCCCAAACCTAGTAATAGAAAGTGGTTCAGGTAGGCATATCTTTCCCCCGTAGCTAAAGGGATTCTTGCCTATTATACCAGGAAAAAGAAATCAATCAGAAGCCGTACTAACAAAATAGAAGTGTTCTTTCTACCTGCTGGGTCTGAGATACTCCTCTCCTTCCCCAAAATACATGAAGACTCCTCCTTCACACAAAGAACACCTGGAGAGGGTATATAAGAGTAGGGGTGATCCTTTCACAAATGCCAACCCAGGAAGCATTCTCCTTTACTGCAGGTCCTGACTTGCCCTTCTCCACCTAGAGACACAAGACTAGGGGCACAGTGTATAATGGCAAAAAAAAAATCTATCTTAGCCAGGGAAATTGTCTTTTCCACCCATATCTGGCTTCTCTCATGTACCTAGAGACATGAGTGCTAAGTGTGTGTGTGGTGTCATCTGCAAGGGAGCTCATACAAAAAATAGTGGCCCCCTACTCAAGAAAAGTTCTCTGTCACCCAAAGTCAATAGGTAACCACTATAGTAAATGCCTAGCCTAGAAAGTATTCTTTGTTCCCAAAGTAAGGAGAGTCTTTCCCCACACTTATACACATAAAATTATTGAAACTCTTTCTACATTATCAAACAGCATCATCAGGAACAAGTAGAAGCTTCACAACTATGAGATTATGAGATTAACCAAACAGTCCAGAATACCACTATAAAGGCTCAGAAAATTAGAATGTCATTGGACCACAGCCCACAAAAGTAGACCAGGATTTATATACTATACTTGAACAGGGTGACTGTCTGCTAAACTACAAGATATACATAGGACCCAGTGTCTTAATATAGTAACCAAAATGTCCTGGATGCAAGAAAAAAATTACTCATTATAAAAAGAAGCAGAAAAATTATGACTCAAATAACATAAGATAATCAACTGATACCAACACTAAGAAGATCCGATGTTGGAATGACTTTTTTATTTTTTTTTACATTTTTTTTTTATGATAGTCACACAGAGAGAGAGAGAGAGAGAGGCAGAGACACAGGCAGAGGGAGAAGCAGTCTCCATGCACCGGGAGCCCGACGTGGGATTCGATCCTGGGTCTCCAGGATCATGCCCTGGGCCAAAGGCAGGCGCTAAACCGCTGCGCCACCCGGGGATCCCCTGGAATGACTTTAAAAGGCTTTTATATCAGCCATCATAAAATGCTTCAACAAACAATTACAAATTATTTTGAAACAAAGTAGAAATTGGAAAATATCAACAAACAAATAGGAGTTTAAAAATAACCAGTTGTAAATTATAGAACAAAAATATACAGTAATTGAGATTTTTTAAATAAAGTCACTACATGTGCCCAACAGTGTAGTGGATACAAGACAAAATAGAATCAATGAACTTGAAAACAGAACAATAGAATATATACAGTCAAAACTATGGAGAAAATAATAGACTAAAAAGATCCTCAAAAACCTGTGGGGCAATAACAAAGTATCCAGCATTTGTGTCAACAGAGCCTTGGAAGGAAAGGAGAAAGTGTGGGGCTTAAGGAGTGTTTGGAGAAATAATTGCTGAAAAATACACAAATTTGATAAATAGGCCTACAGATTCAAAAAAAACTAAGCAAATTCAAAGCAGAATAAACTCAAAGATATTCAGACCTAGACATACTGTAATTAAATCTCTGAAAAGTAAAGACAAAAAGAAGTGAAAGCAACCAAACAGAAAAGATACAATACCTATAAAGGAACATTATTGAATGACAGTAGCTTTCTTATCAAAAACTATGAAAGTCAAAAGAAAATGGCACAAAATTTTTCAAGTACTACAAGAAAAGAACTGACAACTGTGAATTCAATATCCAAGAAAACTTTGCTTCAGAAATGAAGAAGAAATAAAGATATTCTGAAATGAAGGAAACCTAAAAGAACTTGTCTCTAGCACATCTACCTCTAAAGAAGTGTTAAAAGAAATTCTTTAAACAAAAAAACAAAGACATTATAAAAGAAGGAATCTTGGAACCAAAAGAAGGAAGAACAATGGAAAGAGCAAAAATATGGGAAAGTACAAGAGTCTACATTTGCCCTTATAAGTTTTCTAAATCATTTGTTATGATTAAAATAAAATTCATAATGTCATCTTATAATCAAAATAATTATATTTAAAATGGGTAGGGTAAAATGACCTCAAGGGAAGTAAAGTTTTCCAACAACTTGACTAAGCATACTATGATAAGTCATGTATATTTTAATACTCAGAACAATCATTTTAAAAACTATACAAAGCAAAACACTAAAAATATTATCAATAAGTGACTATGGAATCTTTAAAAATGTTAAAGTAACTCAGAATAAGAAAAGAAAAAGAGAAAACAAAGAAAAATCTGGCAGACAAGGCTAACATAACAATGATAACCTTAAATGTAAATCATCTGAGTACATCAAGTAAAAAATGGAGACTGGTAGGGTGGATAGAAAAGCATGATCTAACTATATTCTGTTCACTCATCATCTGGGAAATACAAATCAAATCTACAATGAGATATCACATCACACCTGTCAAAATGGCTAAAATCAACAACACTAGAAACCATAGGTGTTGGCAAGGATATGGAGAAGGGGGAACCCTCTTGCACTGTGGGTGGGAATGGAAAGTTGTGCAGCCATTCTGGAAAACAGTATGATGGTTCCTTTAAAAAGTTAAAAATAGAACTACCCTAGGAGCCAGCACTTGTTAATACTAGGTATTTACCCAAAGGATACTAAAATACTGATTCAAATGGATCATGCACCTCAATATTTATAGCAATATTATCAACAATAGGCAAATTTTGGAAACAACCCAAAGTCCATTGACTGATGAATGGATAAAGAAGTTGATTATATATATATATATATATATATATATATATATACACACACACACACATATATATACATATATATATATATAACAATATTACTCAGCCATAAAAACGAATGAAATTTTGCCATTTGCAATTATATAGATGGAGATAGAAAGTATGCTAAGTGAAATAAGTCAATCAGAGAAAGACAAATACTATATGATTTCACTTATATGTGGAATTTAAGAAACAAAATAAATGATCATAAGGAAAAGAGAAAAAGAGGCAAACCAAGAAACAGAGTCCTAATTATAGAGAACAAATTGATGGTTACCAGAGATGAGGTGATTGGAGTGATGGTTAAATAGGATTTAGGAGGATTAAGGAGCAGACTTATGATGAGCACTGGGTGTTGTATGGAAGTGTTGAGTCACTAAACTGTATGCCTGAAATTAGTATTACACCATATGTTAACTAACTGAAATTTAAATAAAATCTTAAAAAAATAAAGGAAGCTCACTTCAAATTAAACAACATAGATAATGCCATGTATATCTAATAGCACAGTCCATAATGGAAAAACAATTTATGGACCACATCAAAAATTTTAAACTTTGTTCTGTGAAGGCCCATGCTTAAAAATAAGCTACAAAGAGACATAAAAAATGGCAAACCACATATCCATAAAAGGACTAGTATATTGAATATACAGTCAACTCTCGAAATTCAACAGTAAAAAAAAAACTTGAACAATACAATTTAAAAAATAGGAAAAAGATAGGAGCAGTCATATTACAGAAGAGGGTATACAGATGGTAGATAAGAACAGGAAAAAATGTTCAACATCTTTAGCCAGAAGGGAAACAGACCACAACAGAATATCACCATACCCTTACTCAGAATAGTTAAAATAAAATAGTTGTGACACAAAGTGCTGATGAGAATGAAGATAAACCAGATTATTCATACATTGCTGATGAGAATGTAAAATGTGTCAACCACTCTGGAAAATAGTTTAGGACTTTTTTATTAAAACAAAACAAAACATTAGGGACGCCTGGATGGCTCAGTGGTTGAGCTTCTTCCTTTGGCTCAAAGAGTGATCCCAGGAATCAAGTCCGGCATCAGGCTCCTTGCAGGGAGCCTGCTTCTCCTTCTGCCTGTGTCTCTGCCTCTCTCTGTGTGTCTCTCATAAATAAATAAACTCTTAAAAAAAGAAAAAGGAAAAAAAAACATTAGGTTCCCACTGTGCACAGACCTTGCACTTGTACTCCGGGTTTGTGGTATCCCTGCTTGAACAGATCCCAAATCATAGTTCTCAATGTCTGAGTAGTTTATTGTGACATTTTAGACTACAGATACAGGTGTCTTCAGCTCAAAAAGAAACTAGATGATGAATTTTCCATACATGTGCTCATTGTGGCAAGAGGGCAGCCCAGGCCACCTAGTTCTTTGAAGTGATGATGGAGAAAAACAAGGATATGTGATGAATAATTGCAATGTAGGATCTTGAATTGGATAGTGAAATAGAAAAGGACATTAATAGAGAAACTAGAGAAGTCCAAGAAGTTTCTAGTTAAGTAAGCAGTATTGAGCCAATGTGAATCTTTTAGTTTTGATTATTATACCACAGTAATAAAAGATTTTAACATGAGGAGAAGCTAAGTGAAATATACACATGTGAACACTATGTTACCTTTGCAACTCTTCTATAAATTTAAATTTATTTCAAAACAAAATGTTTCTTAAAGTTATACTGGGGGAACTTGGGAAGATGGCAGAGTAGGGGGTCCCTGAGCTCACCCTATCCCACGCTTAAAACTAGATATCATCCACATTAAAGTCTATAGAGAATGATCTAAAGACTGGCAGAAACAAATTCCAAAACTTAAAAAAGAAACAGCTACATTGAAAGGTTAGAAATGTCAGAAAGGTGGAGAAAGGCTGCCCCCAGGAGGGAGGGATCTGTGCACCCAAAAAAGACAGAGAAACAGGTACTCAAACCAGGAAGCTCACACAGGAGAAACCAATCCCCATAACGTTTGACTCCAAAAACCAGAGGGGCTGAATTCTGTGAGTTTGTAATATCAGTGGGACTTGGAGCCTGGAGCTTTGAAATTCAGCTGACTCAGGACAGGGCAAACCAGGAGGCAAGTGATAGTTGGGTCACCACCCTTAAAGAGACAGCAGCCTGCAAGGAGAGGCAACATACAATGGGAGTTTACACAATACTGGGGACAAAGAGGACACAGATCTGTTCATACTGATTTTGGAGCATGTTGGGAGACTCTTCTGAAAATGAGGGAGCTGGCAGGTGTCATTTTCCTTCCCTGCCTCCAGCATAAACACAGGCCCATCTGCAGGAGGTGATGCTGCACAAACTCCTGCTACCTAAACTGCTAGCATTGTGCCATGCCCACAAATTCTCCTGATGACTTTCCTACTCCAAGCCTGCTTGCCTCAGCCCTGACCTCAGGGCAAATTTTGTTAAAGCTACTCATGTACTTGCCCTGAAGCAGGGTGCATGGCTGCCACCATGCACCACACCAACCCATCACACAGGATACAGCTGTGCACCCCCAGCCACCTTCATGCATTTGGCCCAGCCATGCCTTGTCATCACTGCACTCTGTGTCCAGCCTCATGCCCCTAGTTGCCCAAGCACACAGCCCTCAGCCACCACAGTCCTTTGGGTGATACAGAATAAGAATAGTAGCCCAGCACAAATTTTGTTAACTTGGTTGCCTGACTCCCAAAATCCCTGATGGGCATGCCTCTCACAACTGGCCTGCCTCAGTCTCACTAATACCACAGAGAGCAAGCACAGCCCACAAAAGTCAGAGAGTCAGTGAGATGACTGCACTGAAAGGAAAAGTGATTCAGAAACAGCAGCAGGACATAAGCATCACACATAGGATACTCTACTGAAGTGCCAAGCTCTGGGGAATAGGGGACACTGCAATACATGGCACTCCAGGACCTCTTCTTCATAAAGTCACTACTTTCAAGAGAAGACATTGTTGACTTTCTTAGCACAGAGAAACAGAGAGGCAGACAAAATGAAGAGACTGAGAAATGTATCCCAAATGCCACAATCAGAGGTCTAAGTAAAACAGATATAAGTAACATGCCTGATGGAGAATTAAAGCAATGATCATAAGAGTACTCACTGGGTTTGAGAAAAAAGTGGAACACATGAATCAGACTCTTATCACAGAGATAAGAAATAACATATAGCAGAGAATAAAGGGCTCAACAAACAAAATGAAAAACACAGGTGACAAAATGAACAGCAGGATGGAAGAAACAGAGAAATGAATTAGTGAACTAGAGGACAGAGTAATGGAAACTAACCAAGGTGAACAAAATAGAGAAAAATATATATTAAAAAAACAAGAATGGACTTAGGGAACTCAGTGACACAATCAAACATGATAACCTTTGCATTATAGGAGCTCCAGAAGAAGAGAAAGAAAATGGGGCAGAAAATTTATTTGAAGAAATAATAACTAAAAAATTCCTTAATCTGAGTAAGGAAACATATTATCCAGATCCAGGAGAACTCTCATCAAAATCCACAAAAACAGACCCATAGCAAGATATAATTAAGTTGGCAAAATATAGTGATAATGAAAAAAATTTAAAAGCACTAAGATAAAATTTGATAGTAATTTAGAAGGGAAAATCCAAGTGCAAGCAGGATATTTTTCAACAGAAACTGGAAGAGGAGAGGAGAGGAGAGGAGAGGAGAGGAGAGGAGAGGAGAGGAGAGGAGGGGAGGGGAGGGGAGGGGAGGTTAGGGGAGGGGAGGGGAGGTTAGGGGAGGGGAGGGGAGGGGAGGAGAGGGGAGGGGAGGGGAGGGGAAGAGAGAGAGAAGAGAGAGAAGAGAAGAGAAGGAAGGAAGGAAGGAAGGAAGGAAGGAAGGAAGGAAGGAAGAGAAAGAAGAGAAGAGAAGAGAAGAGAAGAGAAGAGAAGAGAAGAGAAGAGAAGAGAAAGAAGAGAAGAGAAGAGAAGAGAAGAGAAGAGAAGAGAAGAGAAGAGGAGAAGAGAAGAAGAGAAGAGAAGAGAAGAGAAGAGAAGAGAAGAGAAGAGAAGAGAAGAGAAGAGAAGAGAAGAAGAGGAGAAGAGAAGAGAAGAGAAGAGAAGAGAAGAGAAGAGAAGAGAAGAGAAGAGAAGAGAAGAGAAGAGAAGAGCATGATATATTCAGAGCAGTGAATGGGAAAAATCTATAGCCAAGAATATTCTATCCAGAAAAGCTATCATCCAGATTAGGAGACAGAGTTTTCTAGAGAAACAAAACCTAAAAGAGTTCATGACCAGTAAATCATCCCTGCAAGAAATAATAAAGATGATACTTTGAGTGGAAAGGAGATGCCAAAAGTGAGAAGATTGCACAGAATCAATAAAAATGAATGTTTCTATAAAATCAGTCAAGGAACTCACAATATAAAAGGACATAAAATTTGACACCATAAGAAAAGCAAGAGGGAGAGGACATTGAGAGAACAAGAAGGAAGGAAAGATGTGTCCATGGATTAGAGTACCTACAGCCAAGCTGCAGCCCAGCTGGGCCACAGTGCTTACACCGCCCAGTCTATTCAAAGATATGCACAGACCACTCAGGCATATGGGCAGCAAAGTTAATGGAACTTATGGACATCCCACTGATGTCAGCTATACCCAGGCTCAAACCATTGCAACCTATGCTAGACTGGCTATGCAACTTCTTATGGACACCCTCCTGCTGGTTATACTTCTCCAACTGACCCCCCAGATGTATAATCAGCCTGTCCAGGGGTATGGCACTGGTGCTTATGATACTATGTATGGCACTGTATATGGTACTCAGCCTGTTTACCAATCTCCTATCGGTAGGAGCCAACAGCCACCATACTTGCAAGACCATAGGATGTTAACAAATGTGTTTAAACTAGTCAACCTCAATCTAGTGCAAGGGGTTATAACCAGCCCAGCCTAGGTTATGGACAAAGTAACTACAGTTATCCCCAGATACCTGGGACCTACCCCATGCAGCCAGCTGCAGCACCATCTTATCCTCCTACCAGCTATTCCTCTAGATAATGGACTAGTTATGATCAATGAAGTTACTCTCAGAAGAACACCTATAGGCATCCAAGCAGCTCTGGACAGCAGAGTAGCTATGGTCAACAAAGCAGCTATAGGAAGCAGTCATCCACTAGTTAACCTCCTGACAAAGTGGATCTTAGAGCCAGCCTCCAAATCAATATAGGCAACAGAGTACGAGCTAAGATCAGCAGAGTTCATTCCAACAGGACCACCCTAGTAGCATGGGTGTTTATGGGTAGGAGTCTGGAGGATTTTTCAGATCAGGAGAAAACTAGAGTATGAGTAGCCTGATAACTGGGGTAGGAGGAGAGGGGGATTTGACTGTACAGGCATGAGCAGAGGTGGGCAGGGAGGAGGACATGGTGGGAGAACAGCTCTGGAGAGCAAGGTAGTTTCAATAAGCCTAGTGGACCCATGGAGGAAGGACCAGATCTTGATCTAGGCCCATCTATAGATCCCGATGAAGACTCTCACAACAGTGCAAGTTATGTGCAAGGCTTAAGTGACAATGTGACTCTAGATGGTCTGGCATACTCCTTCAAGGAAACCAGACAATCCATGATTCATATCTACTTGGACAAGGATACAAGAAAAGTGTTCTGTGAAGACCCACCAACTGCCAAGGCTGCCATGCAGTGGATTGATGGGAAATATTTTCAAGGGAGTGAACTCAAGGTTTCTCTTGCTCTCAAAAAGCCTCCAATGAACGGCAAGCAGTTTGGTATGCCATCCCTGAAGGCAGAAGGATACTGCTGCCACGCTGTGGAGGTCCAGAAAACCCACAAATCCGGGAGGCCACAGGGTCACATGGGAGGCTATAGAGGAGACAGAGGTGGCTTCCCCGCAAGAGGGCCCCAGGGTTCCCAAAGGAATCCATCTGGGGGAAAGAAACATCCAGCACTGAGCTGGAGACTGGTAGTGTCCCAATCCAGGGTGTGGAAACCAGAACATTACCCGGAAAACAGGATGCAACCAGTGTAAGTCTCCAAAGCCTAAAAGCTTTCTTCCATCACTCTTTCTGCCCCACCCCACCCCGAGTGGTGACTGTGGCAGAGGTAGCCCTGGTGGCATGATGGAAGGAGAGAGGTAGCCCCATGGACTATGGTGACCCCAGTGGGATGTTCAGAGGTGGCCATTGTGGAGATAGAGGTGGCTTCCATGGTGGCCAGGGCATGGACTGAGGTGACTTTGGTGCAGGAACACAAGGTGGCCCTGGTGGGCTCCTTGGACATTTGATGGAACAAATAGGAGGAAGAAGAAGAAAGCATGAAGGACCTGGAAAAATGGATAAAGGCAAGCAATGCCAGGAAAGCAGAGAAAAGCCCGACTACATGCAGAATCCCTGCAGAACTACATTGAGTACCAGATTTATATTTTTTAAACAGAAAAATGTTTTAGATTTATAATTCCATATATATAATTTTGATCACAACATTATGATTATTGCTTGTCTGCACTTTAGTATTTTCTACTATCTGTGAAGAAACATTGAAACAAGTTAAATGGTAATGTGCTGAGTTTTTATCCTTCCTTTAAAAATGGTAGCTTAACTAATACTAAACAATGAGAACCCCTTGTGAGCATGCTAGTATCATTGTGGAGAACGAAGAGGGCCTCAAACTATAACAATGTTAATAGTTGCGATTTTTTTTCATAAAATTCCAAATGTTCATAAAAAAAATATGACACCATATACCTAAAACGTGAGGAGGAGAGGAGTAAAGAATGTGTTCAAACTTAACCATGAACTTAGTGTAGACTGCTATGTGCAGAAGATGTTATATGCAAATCTAATGATACCCAGAAATCAAAACCACTAATAAATATGTGAAGAATAAAGAGAAAGAAATCAAATATGTATCACAAGAAAAACAAGAAAATCAAGAAACAAAGACAAGAATGGATGAGAGAAAATCTTCAAAAACAACCACCAAACAAATAAAATGATAATAAATACATATCTATCAATAATTATTTTAAATGTAAATGAACTAAAAGCTCCAATCAAAAAGACATAGGGTGATATAATGCATGAAAAAACAAAACTCATCTATATGTCGCCTATAAGAGATTCATCTTAGACCTAAAGACACCTGTAAATTGAAAGTGAAGGGATGGAGAAATATCTATCATGCAAATAAATGTCAAAAGAAAGCCAGAGTAGCAATACTTATGCCAGACAAAATAGAATTTAAAATAAAGACTGTAACACAAAGACAAAGAAAAATACTATATAATAATAAAGGGGACAATCCAACAAGAAATATAAGAATTGTAAATATTTTTGCACCCATCAGAGAAAGAATCCAAATACATAAAACAGCTAATAACAAACATAAAGGAATTAATAGATACTCATATAATAATACGAAGGGATGCTAATACCCCACTTAAATCAATGAACAGGTCATCAAAACAGAAAATAAATGAGGAAACAATGGCTTTGAATGACATAATGGAACTGATGGACTTAACAGATATATTAAGAACATCCCATCCTGAAACAGTAAAATGCACATTCCTTTCAAGTGCAAATGCAACATTTTACAGAATAGATCACATATTAGGCCATAAAACAAGTCTCAATTAATTCAAGAGAATTGAAGTCATACCATGAATCTTTTCTGCCCACAATGCTTCCGTAAGCTGTCCCCGTGCACAAAACTTTGTGACACTGGTCACAAACTACAAGTCAACCACAAGAAAAAAAAACTAGAAACCACATATACATGGAGGTTAAAGAACATGCTACTAAACACTGAATGGGACAACCGGGAAATAAAACAATAAATTAAAAAGTGCATGGAAACAAATGAAAATGAAACACAATGGTACAAAACATGTGGGATGCAGAAAAAGTGGTTCAAAGAGGGAAGTTTATAGCAATACAGGCCTACCATGGGAAGCAAGAAGAATCTCAAATAAATGACCTAATCTTACACCTAAAGGAGTTAGGAAAAGAACAACAAACAAAACCTAAAACCAACAGAAGGAAGGAAATATGAATATTAGAGTAGAAATAAATGAATAATAACTTAAAAAACAATATGATGTATCAAGAGCTGGTTCTTTGAAAAGGTCAACAAAATTGATAAACCCCTAGTCAGGCACATAAGAAAAAAAAATCAACAAGAACAATAATAAAGTGATTCAAACAAAATCACAAACAAAACAGGAGAAATAACAAAAAGCAATACAGAAATACAAACAATAATACAAGGTATTTATGAAAACCTATATGTCAACAAATTGGACAACCTAGAAGAAATGGATCAATTCCTATAAACATAAAATACCAAAACTGAAACAAGAAGAAATAGAAAATTTGAACAAACCAATAACCAGCAAAGAAATTGAATCAGTAATCAAAAACATTCCCAACAAACAAGTCCAGGAATTGATGACTTCATAGGCAAATTCTACCAAACATTTAAAGAAGAGTTAATACATATTCTTCTCAAAGTCTTCTAAAAATTAAAGAAGGAAGGAAAACTTCCAAATCCATTTGATCAAGCCACCATTATCTTGATACCAAAATTGGATAAAGACACCAGTAAAAAAGAGAACTACAAGCCAATATCCATGATTAACTTAGATGTAATAATCCTTACTGTCAAACTGAATCCAAAAATACATTACTAGGTTAAAGAAGATAGCAGAGGAGTAGGGTCACCAAGTCACCTGTCCCCACCAACTTACCTAGATAAATTTCAAATCACCCTGAAAACCTACGAATTCGGCCTGAAATTTAAAGGGAAAAGCTGGAACGTTACAGAGAAAAGGATTTTCCCTTCTAGCAAGGTAGGAAGGCAGAATAAAAAATAAATAATAAAATAAAAAATAAAATAAAATAAAATAAAATAAAATAAAATAATAAAATAAAATAAAATAAAATAAAATAAAATAAAATAAAATTAAGATAAGATAAAATAAAATAAAATAAAATAAAATAAAATAAAATAAAATAAAAACAAAACAAGTGGGGAAGGGGAACCCCAAGGACCTGGGCTAAAGCCGGGGGGCAAAAGCCTCCAGGACATGAAAGCCCAGTCCCAGAGAAGCACGAACTTTAAAAATCTGCACCAGATTCTTCGCGGAAGGAAAGGCACCCACAGGGAACTCAGGCAGGATCCCAGGAGGGGCACTGGAGCCTCCAGGTTCCCGAGGTCACTAACAGAGGAAGTGCACCCCGGGGGGAGAGCGCGCCACACACCACGGGCCGAGGGCACATGCGACAGGGCCTCGGGATAAGCTCATGTGGTGGCTCCGATCAGAGGGGGCTGAGCCCTGCTACCTTGGGGAGCCACACACCAGGAGCGCGATTCCAGCAGCACAGACCCCGGAATCCCAGGACACCGAGCAGACACAGCTCAGGATCCTGAACTTCCCTTGGGACAGGAGGAGGTGGGGAGGGCACCGGACAGCTAGGACTCTCCTGCCAACGGGCATCCCCAAGCTGTGCAGATCAGCACCTCTGCCCCTGGAGCATCCAGGCCAGTGAGGACTGGGAGACTGTGGTAGTTGATGGGAGTGCTGAATCCAGAGCTGGAGAGCTGGCTGTGGCAAGTGTAGTCGTCCCTCCTTGTGTTACCCTGTGCCTGGGATGGAGCGGGCCGTCAGGGAACAGGGGCATCACATGATGAACAGCTCCCACTGAGCCGTGCACCTGGCAGGAGGAGGAGCAGCACAGCCAGGTGCAAACACCAGAGAATCAGCACAGCAGTTCCCTCCCCCAGAAGACCAGCTGGAAGGACAGGGGAAGAGCAAGTTCTTGACCAAGCAGCACTGGAAAGCTCCAAGGGGTAGTCAAGGGATTTACAGTAAATAGAACAGAGGATACCCCTCCTTTTTTTTGTTTTTGGTTTTTGGTTTCTTAGTTTTGTTTTTTCTTTCTCTCTCTCTTTTTTTTTTTTTTTTTACTTTTCCAGTACAACTCCTTTTTAGTCACTCTGCACTGAGAAAAATGACTAGAAAGAAGTACTCATCACAAAAGAAAGAATCAGAAAGAGTACTTTCTGCCACAGAGTTAAGGATGTGGATTACAATTTGATGTCAGAAAGCCAATTGAGAAGCACAATTATAAAACTACTGGAGGCTCTGGAAAAAAGCATAAATGAATCAAGAGACTTCATGACTGCAGAATTGTGATCTAATCAGGCCGAAATTAAACAGCATTTAAATGAGATGCAATCCAAACTGGAGGTCCTAACAACAAGGGTTAATGAGGTAGAAGAAAGAGTGAGTGACATAGAAGACAAGTTTATGGCAAGGAAGAAAGCTGAGGAAAAAAAGGAAAAAGAATTAAAAGACCATGAAGAAAGGTTAAGGGAAATAAATGACAGCTTCAGAAGGAAAAATCTATGTTTAATTGGGGTTCCAGAGGGCGCCAAAAGGGAGAGAGGACCAGAAATCATATTTGAACACATCATAACTGAGAACTTCCCTAATTTGGGAAAGGAAACAGGGATTCAGATCCAGGAGATAGAGAGATCCCCCTTAAAATCAATAAAAACTGTTCAACGCCCTGACATTTAATATTGAAACTTGCAAATTCCAAAGATAAAGAGAAAACCCTTAAAGCAGCAAGATACAAGAGATCCCTAATTCATAAGGGAAGAACTATTAGATTAACAGCAGACTGTTAATCCATTAACAGATTAATCCATTAACAGATTAATCTGTTAATCCACAGAGCCCAGGCAGGACAGAAAGGGCTGGCAGGATATATTCAGGGTCCTAAATGAAAAGAACAAGCACCAAGAATACTCTATCCAGCAAGGCTCTCATTCAGAATAGAAGGGGAGATAAAGAGCTTCCAAGATAAGCAGAAACTGAAAGAACATGTGACCACCAAACCAGATCAGCAAGAAATATTAAGGGGGACTCGGTAAAAGAAAGAGGAAGCCCAAAGAAATAATCCACAAAAACAGGGACTGAATAGGTATTATGATGATAATAAATTCATTTCTTTCAATAGTAACTCTGAACGTGAATGGGCTTAATGATCCCATCAAACGATGCAGGGTTTCAGACAAGATAAAAAAGCAAGACCCATCTATTTGCTGTCTACAAGAGACTCATTTTAGACCTAAGAAAACCTCTAGCCTGAAAGTGAAAGGTTGGAGAACTATTTACCAGTCAAATGGTCCTCAAAAGAAAGCAGGGGTAAGCATCCTCATATCAGATAAATTAAAGTTTATCCCAAAGACTGTAGTAAGAGATGAAGAGGGACACTATATCATATTTAAAGTATCTATCCAACAAGAAGACCTAACAATCTTGAATATTTATGCCCATAATATGGGAGCTGCCAAGTATATCAATCAATTAATAACCAAAGTAAAGACATATTTAGATAATAATACACCTATACTGGGAGAATTCAACACGGCACTTTCTGCAAATGACAGATAAAACACAGTACCTCCAAATATACAAGAGCTTTAAATGATACACTGGACCAGATGGATTTCAGAGATATTTACAGATATTTACATCCAAATGCAACTGAATACACATTCTTCTCAAGTGCACATGGAACTTTCTCCAGAATAGATCACATACTGGGTCACAAATCAGGTCTTAACCGATACCAAAAGATTGGGATTGTCCCCTGCATATTTTCAGACCATAATGCTTTGAAACTTGAACTCAATCACAAGAAGAAATTTGGAAGAAAAACAACCACGTGGAGGTTAAAGAACATCCTGCTAAAAGATGAAGGGTCAACCAAGAAATTAGAGAAGAATTAAAAAGATTCATGGACCCTAATGAAAATGAAGATACAACTGTTCAAAATCTTTGGGATACAGCAAAAGCAGTCCGGAGAGGGAAATACATTGCAAGACAAGCATCCCTCAAAAAATTGGAAAAAATACTCAAATACATAAGCTAACCTCGCACCTGAAGGAACTGGAGAAAGAACAGCAAATAAAACCTACACCAAGCAGAAGAAGAGAGTTAATAAAAAATCGAGCAGAACTCAATGAAATAGAGACAAGAAGAAGTGTGGAACAGATCAACAAAATCAGGAGTTGATTCTTTGAAAGAATTAATAAGATAGATAAACCATTAGCCAGCCCTATAGAAAAAAAAGACTCTAATTAATAAAATCATGAAAAAAAATAAATAAAATCATGAATGAAAAAGGAAAGATCATAACCAATACCAAGGGAATACAAATGATTTTAAAAACATATTATGAGCAGCTATACACCAATAAATTAGGGAATCTAGAAGAAATGGATGCATTTCTGGAAAATCACAACTACCACAACTGGGACAGGAATAAATAGAAAACCTGAACAGGAAAATAGCCTGGGAGGAAATTGAAGCAGTCATCAAAAACCTCCCAAGACACAAAAGTCCAGGGCCAGATGGCTTCCCAGGGGAATTCTAGCAAACGTTTAAAGAAGAAACAATACCTATTCTACTAAAGCTGTTACAAAAGGTAGAAAGGGATGGAATACTTAGAAACTCATTTCTTGAAGCCTGCATAACCTTAATTCCAAAACCAAAGACCCCATCAAAAAGGAGAATTAGAGACCAATATCCCTCATGAACAAGCATGCAACAATTCCCAACAGGATACTAGCCAAAAGGGTCCAACAGTACTTTAAGAGGATTATTCACCATGACCAAGTGGGATTTTTCCCTGGGATGCAAGGCTGGTTCAACACTCGTAAAACAATCAACGTGATAGATCACATCAACAAGAGAAAAAACAAGAACCATGTGATCCTCTCAATAGATGCAGAGAAAGTATTTGACAAAATACAGCATCCATTCCTGATCATAATTCTTCAAAGTGTAAGGATACATTCCTCAATATATTAAAAGCCATTTATGCAATGCCCACAACAAATATCATTCTCAATGGGGAAAAACTGAGAGGCATTCCCCTAAGATCAGGATCATGACAGAGATGTTCACTTTCACCACTGCTATTCAACATAGTACTAGAAGTCCTATCCCCAGCAATCAGACAACAAAAAGCAATAAAAGACATTCATATTGGCAAAGAAGAAGTCAAACTCTCCCTCTTTGCAGATGACATGATACTGGACAGAGAAAACCCAAAAGACTCCACCCCAAGATTGCTATAACTCATACAGCAATTTGGCCATGTGGCAGGATACAAAAATCAATGCCCAGAAATCAGTGGCATTTCTATACACTAACAATGAGACTGAAGAAAGAGAAATAAAGGAGTCAATCCCATTGACAATTGTACCCAAAAGCATAAGATACCTAGGAGTAAACCTAACCAAAGAGGTAAAGGATCTATACCCTGAAAATTACATAACACTTCCGAAAGAAATAGAGGAAGACACAAAGAGTTGGAAGAATATTCCATGCTCATGGATTGGAAGAATTAATATTGTGAAAATGTCAACGCTACCCAGGACAATTTACACATTTAATGCAATCCCTATCAAAATACTGTGGACTTTCTTCAGAGAGTTGGAACAAATCATCTTAAGATCTGTGTGGAATCAGAAAAGTCCCCGAATAGCCAGCGGAATATTGAAAAAGAAAACTGTATCCGGGGGCAACACAATGCCGGACTTCAAGTTGTACTACAAAGTTGTGATCATTAAGACAGTGTGGGACAATTTGCTTCGATGTGGATGGAACTGGAGGGTATTATGTTGAGTGAAATAAGTCAATCGGAGAAGGACAAACATTATGTGGTCTCATTCATTTGGGGAATATAAAAAATAGTGAAAGGGAATAAAGGGGAAAGGAGAAAATGAGTGGGAAATATGAGAAAAGGAGAAGAACATGAAAGATTCCTAACTCTGGGAAACGAAATAGGGGTGGCAGAAGGGGAGGTGGGCAGGGTGTGGGGGTGACTGGGTGATGGGCACTGAGGTGGGCACTTGAAGGGATGACCACTGGGTGTTATTCTATATGTTGGCAAATTGAACACCAATAAAAAATAAATTTATTAAAAAAAGACAGTGTGGGACTGGCACAAAAACAGACACATAGATCAATGGAACAGAATACAGAAACCTGAAATGGGCCCTCACCTCTATGGTCAACAGATATTTGACAAAGCAGGAAAGGCTATCCACTGGAAAAAGGACAGTCTCTTCGGAAAATGGTGCTGGGAAAATTGGACAGCCACATGCAGAAGAATGAAATTAGACCATTCTCTTACACCATACCCAAAGATAAACTCAAAATGGATGAAAGATCTAAATTTAAGAAAAGAATCCTTCAAAGTCCTAAAGGAGAACACAGGCAACCCCCTTTTTGAACTTTGTCACAGCAACTTCTTGTGAGATACATCTATGAAGGCAAGGGAAACAAAAGTAAAAATGAATTATTGGGACTTCATCAAGATAAAAAGTTTCTGCACAGCAACAGACAGTCAACACAACTAAAAGACAACTTACAGAATGGGAGATGATATTTGCAAATGACATAGCAGTTGAAGGGCTTGTATCCAAGATCTAGAAAGAACTTATTAACCTGTACAGCAAAGAAATAAATAATCCAATCATGAAATGGGCCAAAGACATGAACGGAAATTTCACCAAAGAAGACATAGACATGGCCCACAAGCACAGGAGAAAATGCTGCGCATCACTTGCCATCAGGGAAATACAAATCAAAACTGCAATGAGATACCACCTCACATCAGTGAGAATGGTGAAAATTAACAAGACAGGAAACAACAAATTTTGGAGAGGATGTGGGAATGGGGAACCCTCTTGCACTATTGGTGGGAAGGTGAAATTGTGCAGCCACTCTGCCAAACTGTGTGGAGGTTCTTCAAAGAGTTAAAAAATAGAGCTACCCTAAGACCCAGCAATTGCACTAGTGGGGATTTACCTCAAAGATACAGATGCAGGGAAACAGCAGGACACCTGCACCCCAGTGTTTATAGAAGTAATGTACACAATAGCTAAACTGTGCAAAGAGCTTCCATGTCCATTGAAAGATGAATGGATAAAGATGTGGTTTATGTATACAATGGAATATTACTCAGCCATTAGAATTGACAAATACCATTTGGTTTGATGTGGATGGAACTGGAGGGTACCATGCTGAGTGAAGTAAGTCAGTCGGAGAAGGACAAACATTATTTAGTATCATTCATTTGAGGAATATAAAAAATAGTGAAAGGGAATAAAGGGGAAAGGAGAGAAAATGAGTGGGAAATATCAGTGAGGGTGACAGCACATAAGAGACATCTAACTCTGGGAAAGCAACAAGTGGTGGTAGAAAGGGAGGTGGGCCGGGGTTTGGGGTGACTGGGTGATGGGCACTGAGGGAGACACTTGATGGGATGAGCACTGGGTGTTAAACTATATGTTGGCAAATTGAACTCCAATAAAAAAATATACAAAAAAAACCACATTACAAAAATCATTTGGTACAATCAAGTGGGATTTATTCCTGGCTTGGTGTTATGTCTCAATATTTGCAAATCAATCCATAGTACACATTATGCCAATAAAAATCGATAAAAACGATATGATTCTTTCACCAGATGCAGAAAAACATTTGCCAAAGTACAATATCTATTCATGATTAAAGCCTTCAAAAAAGTAGGTTTAGAGGGATCATAGCTCAACATAATAAAAGGCCGTATCTGAAAAACCCACAGTGAACATCATACTCAATGGGGGAAAACTGAGGGCTGTCCCTCTAAGGTCAGGAACAAGACAAGGATATCCAATTTCACCACTTCTATTCAACATAATACTGGAAGTCAGCCATAGCACAGAAACTGGACAACAAAAAGAAGTAAAATGCATCCAGATCAGTACGAAACAAGGAACAAGTAAAACTCTCACTCTGCAGATGACAGGATACTATATATGGAAAACCCAAAAGGCTCCACCAAAAGACTGCGAGAAATGGTAAAGGGATTCAGTAAGGTCACAAGATACAGAATCAATGTGAAGAAGTCTGTTTCATTTTACACACTAATAATGAAGCAGCAGAAAGAGAAATTTAAGAAAACAATTCCATTTACAATTGCACCCAACATAATAAGATACCTGGGAATAAACCTAACTAAAGAGGTGAAAGACCTATACTCTGAAAACTATAAAACACTGATGAAAGAAATTGAAGAGGACACAAAGAAATGAAAGACATTCTATGTTCATGGATTGGAAGAATATTGTTAAAATGTCTATATTACCCAAATCAATCCACAGGTTTCATGCAATCCCTATCAAAATACCAACATGATTTTTCACAGAAGTAGAACAAAAAATCCTAACATTTTTATTGAACCACAAAAGGCCTCTAATAGCCAAAGCAATTTTGAAAAAGAAAAAGCAAAGCTGGTGATATCACAATTCCAGACTTTAAGTTCTATCACAAAGCTGTAGTAATAAAAATGGTATGGTACTGGCACTAAAATACACACATAGATCAAGGGAACAGACTAGAAAACTCCGAAGTAACCCACAGTTATATGCTCAGTTAATCTTTGATGAAGTATGAAAGAATATTCAATGGGAGAAAGACAGTATTTTCAACAAATGATGTTGGGAAACTGGTAATCTGTGTGCAAAAGAATGAAACCAGAACACTTTTTTACACCATATACAAAAAATAAATTCAAAATGGATTAAAGATGTAAATGTGAGACCTGAAACTGTAACAGTCCTAGAGAAAAACTCAGGCAGTAGCTTCTTTGATATCAGCTGTACAAACTTCTTTCTAGATATGTCTCCTGAAGCAAGGGAAACAATAAACTATTGGGACTTCATCGAAATAAAAAGCTTCTGCACAGAGAAGGAAACAATCAACAAAACTAAAATGCAACCTATGAAAGAGGAGAAGATATTTGCAAATTACATCTGATAAAGGTTTGGTGTCCAAAATATACAAAATCATATAAAACTCAACTCCCAAGAAACCAAAAAATTCAATTTAAAACTGGCCAGAAGACAGGAATAGACATTTTTCCAAAAAAAGACATACAGATGGCTAACAGCCACATGAAAAGATGCTCAAGATCACTGATCATCAGGAAAATACAAATCAAAACTACAATGAGATTATCACCTCACACCTCATATCTGTCAGAATAGCTTAAATTGACAACACTAGAAAAAAAAAACAGATATTAGCAAGAATATGGAGAAAGAGGAACTCTTTTATACTATTGGTGGGAATGCAAACTGGTGCAACTGCTCTGAAAAACAGCATGGAGGTTCCTCAAAATTTTAAAATAGCAGTATCCAATGATCCAACAATTGCACTAGTAGGTATTACCCAAAGAATACAAAAACACTGATTTGAAGGGATACAGGCACTTTGTTAATTACAGAATTATTTACCATAGCCAAATTGTGGATGCAGCCCAAGTGTCTACTGATCAATGAATGGATAAAGAAGTGGTATATAGAGGAAGAGCAAGATGGCAGAAGAGTAGGGTCCCCAAATCACCTGTTCCCACCAAATTACCTAGATAACCTTCAAATCATCCTGAAAATCTACCAATTCGGCCTGAGATTTAAAGAGAGAACAGCTGAAACGCTGCAGTGAGAAGAGTTCATGCTTCTATCAAGGTAGGAAGACGGGGAAAAAAGAAATAAAGAAACAAAAGGCATCCAAGGGGGAGGGGCCCGCGAGGAGCCTGGCAAAGGCCCGGGCCAGTGCCCCCAGGACAGGAGAGCCCCGTCCGGGAGAAGCAGGAGCTGCACCAATCTTACAGGGCAGAAAGGCTCTCGCAGGGAGTTAGAGCAGGACCCCAGGAGGGCCGGGGATGCCCTCAGGCTCCCTGGGACACTAACAGAGCAACTGGGCACCGGGGAGAGTGCGCTGAGCTCCCTAAAGGACTGCAGCTCGCGAACGCATTGACCAGGGAGCAGCGCAGAGGGGCTCCGGCGGCCGCTATGCGGAGAGGAGGCTGCGCGGCCGTGAGTGCGAATCCAACAGCGCAGGCCCAGGAGCACAGGGCACCGGGGACACAGCCCAGGATCCGGCCTCCCCCGGGTAAGGCAGAGGCCGGGAGGGCCCAGGACAGCAAGGACGCTCCTGCCCCGAGCTGAGCAGATCAGCAGCCCCGCCCCCGGAGCCTCCAGGCCCTGCAGACGGAGAGCTCCGTAGTTACTGTGGGAGCTGAATTCAGGTTTCCAGAGCTGCCGCAGCCACTGGGGTTGTTCCTTCAGGGGCCTCACGGGGTAAACAACCCCCACTGAGCCCTGCACCAGGCAGGGGACAGAGCAGCTCCCCCAAGTGCTAACACCTGAAAATCAGCACAACAGGCCCCTCCCCCAGAACCAGCTAGAAGGACAAGTTCCAGGGGAAGTCAAGGGACTTAAAGTATACAGAATCAAAAGATACTCCCCCGTGTTTTTTTCTTTGTTTGTTTTGTCTTGTTTTTGCTTCTGTTTTTTTTTTTTGTCTTTTTTTTGTTTATTTTGTTTTTGATTTCTGTTTGCTTCCCCCACCTTTTTTCCCTTTCTTTCTTATTCTTTCACTTTTTCTTCTCTTTTTTTCTTTTTTCCTTCCTTTTTTCTTTTTTCTTTTACTCTTTTCGTTCCTTCTTTCTCTCCTCTCATTTTCTCCTTTTCCCAATACAACTTGTTTTTGGCCACTCTGCACTAAGCAAATGACTAGAAGGAAAACCTCACCTCAAAAGAATCAGAAACAGTCCTCTCTCCCACAGAGTTAAAAAATCTGGATTACAGTTCAATGTCAGAAAGCAATTCAGAAGCACTATTATAAAGTTACTGGTGGCTCTAGAAAAAAGCATAAAGGACTCAAGAGACTTCATGACTGCAGAATTTAGATCCAATCAGGCAGAAATTAAAAATCAATTGAATGAGATGCAATCCAAACTAGAAGTCCTAACGACGAGGGTTCCCAAGGGGGCCGAAAGGGCCAGAGGGCCATAATATGTATTTGAACAAATCATAGCTGAAAACTTTCCTAATATGGGAAGGGAAACAGGCATTCAGATCCAGGAAATAGAGAGATCACCCCTAAAATCAATAAAAACCGTTCAACACCTCGACATTTAATAGTTAAGCTTGCAAATTTCAAAGATAAAGAGAAGATCCTTAAAGCAGCAAGAGACAAGAAATCCCTGACTTTTATGGGGACGAGTATTAGGGTAAGAGCAGACCTCTCCACAGAGACCTGGCAGGCCAGAAAGGGCTGGCAGGATATATTCAGGGTCTTAAATGAGAAGAACATGCAACCAAGAATACTTTATCCAGCAAGGCTCTCATTCAAAATGGAAGGAGAGATAAAGAGCTTCCAAGACAGGCAGCAACTAAAAGAATATGTGACCTCCAAACCAGCTCTGCAAGAAATTTTAAGGAGGACTCTTAAAATTTCCCTTTAAGAAGAAGTCCAGTGGAACAATCCACAAGAACAAGGACTGAATAGATATGATGATGACACTAAACTCATATCTTTCAATAGTAACTGTGAACGTGAACAGGCTTAATGACCCCATCAAAAGGCGCAGGGTTTCAGACTGGATAAAAAAGCAGGACCCATCTATTTCCTGCCTACAAGAGACACATTTGAGACAGAAGGACACCTACAGCCTGAAAATAAAAGGTTGGAGAACCATTTACCATTCAAATGGTCCTCAAAAGAAAGCAGGGGTAGCCATCCTTATATCAGATACACTAAAATTTACCCCGAAGACTGTAGTGAGAGATGAAGACAGACACTATATCATACTTAAAGAATCTATCCAACAAGAGGACTTATCAACAATATATATGCCCCGAATATGGGAGCTGCCAAATATATCAATCAATTAATAACCAAAGTTAAGACATACTTAGATAAAAATACACTTATACTTGGTGACTTCAACGTAGCACTTTCTACACTGGATAGGTCTTCTAAACACAAAACCTCCAAAAAAATGAGAGCTTTAAATGATACAGTGGACCAGATGGATTTCACAGATATCTACAGAACTTTACATCCAAACTCAACTGAATACACATTCTTCTCAAGTGCACATGGAACTTTCTCCAGAATAGACCACATACTGGGTCACAAATCGGGTCTGAACTGATACCAAAAGATGGGGATCGTCCCTTGCATATTCTCAGACCATAATGCCTTGAAATTAGAACTAAATCACAACAAGAAATTTAGAAGGACTTCAAACACGTGGAGGTTAAGGACCATCCTGCTAAAAGATGAAAGGGTCAACCAGGAAATTAAGAAGAATTAAAAAGATTCATGGAAACTAATGAGAATGAAGAAACAACCGTTCAAAATCTTTGGGATGCAGCAAAAGCAGTCTTAAGGGGGAAATACATCGCAATACAAGAATCCATTCAAAAACTGGAAATAACTCAAATACAAACGCTAACCTTACTCCTAAAGGTGCTAGAGAAAAAACAGCAAATAGATCCTACACCCAACAGAAGAAGAGAGTTAATAAAGATTCGAGCAGAACTCAACGAAATCGAGACCAGAAGAACTGTGGAACAGATCAACAAAACCAGGAGTTGGTTCTTTGAAAGAATTAATATAGATAAACCATTAGCCAGCCTTATTAAAAAGAAGAGAGAGAAGACTCAAATTAATAAAATCATGAATGAGAAAGGAGAGATCACTACCAACACCAAAAAATAAAAATGATTTTAAAAACATATTATGAACAGCTATATGCCAATAAATTAGGCAACCTAGAAGAAATGGACACATTTCTGGAAAGCCACAAACTACCAACACTGGAACAGGAAGAAATAGAAAACCTGAACAGGCCAATAGCCAGGGAGGAAATTGAAGCAGTCATCAGAAAGCTCCCAAGACACAAAAGTCCAGGGCCAGATGGCTTCCCTGGGGAATTCTATCAAACGTTTAAAGAAGAAACCATACCTATTCTACTAGAGCTGTTCGGAAAGATAGAAAGAGATGGAGTACTTCCAAATTCCTTCTATGAGGGCAGCATCACCTTAATTCCAAAACGAGACAAAGACCTCACCAAAAGTAATTACAGACCAATATCCCTGATGAACATGGAAGCAAAAATTCTCAACAAGATACTAGCCAACAGGATCCAACAGTACATTAAGAAAATTATTCACCATGACCAAGTAGGATTTATCCCTGGGACACAAGGCTGGTTCAACACTCGTAACACAATCAATGTGATTCGTCATATCAGCAAGAGAAAAACCAAGAACCATATGATCCTCTCATTAGATGCAGAGAAAGCATTTGACAAAAGACAGCATCCATTCCCAATCAAAACTCTTCAGAGTGTAGGGATGGAGGGAACATTCCTCAACATCTTAAAAGCCATCTACAAAAAGCCCACAGCAAATATCATTCTCAATGGGGAAGCACTGGGAGCCTTTCCCCTAAGATCAGGAACAAGAGAGGGATGTCCAGTCTCACCACTGCTATTCAACATAGTACTGGAAGTCCTAGCCTCAGCAATCAGACAACAAAAAGACATTACAGGCATTCAAATTGGCAAAGAAGAAGTCAAACTCTCCCTTTTCGCCGATGATATGATACTCTACCAAGAAAACCCAAAAGCCTCCACTCCAAGATTGCTAGAACTCATACAGCAATTTTGTAGCGTGGCAGGATTCAAAATCAATGCCCAGAAATCAGTGGCATTTCTATACACTAACAATGAGACTGAAGAAAGAGAAATGAAGGAGTCAATCCCATTTACAGTTGCACCCAAAAGCATAATATACCTTAGGAATATACCTAACCAAAGAGGTAAAGGATCTATACCCTAAAAACCACACAACACTTCTGAAAGAAATTGAGGAAGACACAAAGAGATGGAAAAATATTCCATGCTCATGGATTGCAAGAATTAATATTGTGAAAATGTCAATGTTACCCAGGGCAATTTACACGTTTAATGCAATCCCTATCAAAATACCATGGACTTCCTTCAGAGAGTTAGAACAAATTATTTTAAGATTTGTGTGGAATCAGAGAAGACTCCGAATAGCCAGGGGAATTTTAAGAAAGAAAACCATATCTGGGAGCATCACAATGCCAGATTTCAGGTTGTAGTACAAAGCAGTGGTCATCAAGACAGTGTGGTACTGGCACAAAAGCAGACACATAGATCAAAGCAACAGAATAGAGAACCCAGAAGTGGACCCTGAACTTTATGGTCAACTAATATTCGATAAAGAAGGAAATACTATCCATTGGAAAAAAGACAGTCTCTTCAATAAATGGTGCTGGGAAAATTGGACATCCACATGCAGAAGAATGAAACTAGACCACTCTCTTTCACCATACACAAAGATAAACTCAAAATGGATGAAAGATCTAAATGTGAGACAGGATTCCATCAAAATCCTAGAGGAAAACACAGGCAACACCCTTTTTGAACTCGGCCACAGTAACTTCTTGCAAGATACATCCTGGAAGGCAAAAGAAAGAAAAGCAAAAATGAACTATTGGGACTTCATCAAGATAAGAAGCTTTTGCACAGCAAAGGATACAGTCAACAAAACTAAAAGACAACCTACAGAATGGGAGAAGATATTTGCAAATCACCTATCAGACACAGGGCTAGTTTCCAAGATCTGTAAAGAACTTCTTAAAGTCAACACCAAAGAAACAAACAATCCAATCATGAAATGGGCAAAAGACATGAACAGAAATCTCACAGAGGAAGACATAGACATGGCCAAGATGCACATTAGAAAATGCTCTGCATCACTTGCCATCAGGGAAATACAAATCAAAACCACAATGAGATACCACCTCCCACCAGTGAGAATGGGGAAAATTAACAAGGCAGGAAACCACAAATGTTCGAGAGGATGTGGAGAAAAGGGAACCCTTTTACACTGTTGGTGGGAATGTGAACTGGTGCAGCCACTCTGGAAAACTGTGTGGAGGTTCCTCAAAGAGTTAAAAATAGACCTGCCCTATGACCCAGCAATTGCACTTTTGGGGATTTACCCCAAAGATACAGATGCAGTGAAACGTCGGGACACCTGCCCCCGATGTTTATAGCAGCAATGTCCACAATAGCCAAACTGTGGAAGGAGCCTTGGTGTCCATCGAAAGATGAATGGATAAAGAAGATGTGGTTTATGTATACAATGGAATATTACTCAGCCATTAGAAATGACAAATACTCACCATTTGCTTCAACGTGGATGGAACTGGAGGGTATTATGCTGAGTGAAATAAGTCAATCGGAGAAGGACAAACATTTTATGTTCTCATTCATTTGGGGAATATAAATAATAGTGAAAGGGAATAGAAGGGAAGGGAGAAGAAATGTGTGGGAAATATCAGAAAGGGAGACAGAACATAAAGACTCCTAACTTTGGGAAATGAACTAGGGGTGGTGGAAGGGGAGGAGGACGGGGGATGGGGGTGTGGTGAATGGGTGACTTGCACTGATGGGGCACTTGATGGGATTAGCACTGGGTGTTATTTTTTATGTTGGCAAATTGAACACCAATTAAAAATAAATTTATTATAAAAAAAGAAGTGGTATATAGTTTATTTCCCTCTCTCCCATTTCCACCTTCCCATATGTTCATCTCTTTTCAATCTTAAATCCTACATAGGTGAAATCATATATTTGACTTTCTCTGACTTGTTTCTCTTAGCATAATACATTCTAGCTCCATCTGCATCATTGCAAATCGCAATATTTCGTTCTTTTTTATAGCTAAGTAATATTCCATTGTGTGCCTGTGTGTGTGTGTGTGTGTGTATCACATCTAGATGGGTAAAGTGTACTGGGCACTTTTTATGATAAGCATTGGATGTTGTATGTAAGTGATGAATCAAATTCTACTCTGGAAACCCAATATTGTACTGTATGTTAACTAAGTAAAGTTTAAATTAAAAAAGAAGTGATATCACACACACATCTGCAATAGCATGGATGCAGTTGGGGAGTGTAATTCTAAGTGAAATAGGCCGGTCATACAAAGACAAATACTATTCATTTGTATGTGGAATTTAAGAATCAAAATAAATGAGCAAAGGAAAATGAGAGAGAGAGAAAGAGAAACCAAGAAACAGACACTAAACTAACTGATGGCTACCAGGAGTGAGGGGGTAGGGCGATGTTTGAAACAGGCAATGGGGATTAAGGAATTAAGGGGTGCACCATCCTGATGAGCACTCGGTGATGTATGAAATTGTTGAACCACTATGTTTTACACCTGAAAACAATATCACACTGTATGTTAACTATAATGTAATAAAAAGGAAATATAATAAAATTATTCTAAAAATAATGAGTATGACTTTGGCAATTAAGAAGACTAAGACAAAAGGTATCAATAGCCTTTCTAGAGATATGCTATAGTCCCTTTGAAAAAAACTAAAGTTTACAACTTAATTTTTGCTCTTCCCAAGACACATTTTTGTTAGTTTTATTTTCTTTACCTTGTTGTGTTTTAATAGGGATCTGTTAGTTAGTTTTATATTCCCTTTGTCCAAGATATTAGACTCATTCTGTTTTCTTGAGGTATAGACATTTTCAAATTCTATGTATCTCACACTTCCTTCATATTATTTTCAAATATCAAGACACCTAGAATTTCTCTTAATCTGCCTTATACTATGTGCATCATGTTTCTATTCTATTTTAATGTAAGCACCCTCAGCATGATACTGTATCTTACTGCCCTATAGATAATCTGAGCACATCATGTAGGTTTACATGGAGAAAACTCATTTGTGAGTTTATGTAAGCTTAATTTTTCAATAGACTTTAATTTTTTTAAAAAAATAGCTTGTTTCTGATCCTTTCTTCTCTCTCTCTTTCATGGTTTGCTGATTTTCTTTAATGATATACTTGTGTTTCTTGCTTTTTTGCATGTCCTTTAATGTTTTTTGATTTGTGGCTCCCATTCAGTTTATAGATAACATCTTCTGCATGTAGTAGTCTCTATTAAACTGATGGTCATTTAATTTTGAGTTCATTCTTTATTCCTTTCCCTTCCCCACTGCAGATACTTGGTATCATCTTTCACATCTTCTTATTTTATGCTTCTATTTATTGATTTTTACATATACACTTGTTTTTTTGCTTTTGCACTTCCTATTTTTCTTTTCTTAGTTATGTCTTTTGTTTCTACTTACAGAGTGCCCCTTAATATTTCTTGTAGGGCTGGTTTCAGTGGTTGTGAATTCTTTTAATTTTGTTTGTCTGGGAAACTATCTCTCCTTCTATTCTAAATAGTGTCCTTACTGGATAAAATATTCTTGGGTGCAGATTTGTCCTATCAACACTTTGATTACATCATGTGTCTTTCTTATGGCCTGCAAAGTTTCTGCTGAAAAATAAGCTCATAACCTTATGGTCTCTCTTTTGTATATAATAATCTTCTCTCTTGCAATGTTTAAAATTCTTTCTTTATCTCTATTTTTTGACATTGTAATTACTATGTGCCTTGATGTGAAACTCCTTGGGATCTCTGTGCTTCCTGAATCTGGATGTCTGTTCCCTTCCCCAGATTTGGGAAGTTTTCAGCTATTATCTATTCAAATACATTTTCTGCCCCCAGCATCTTTATAATGAATATGTTATTACACTTGATGTAGTCAGAGTTTTCTAAGTCTACTCTCATTATGCATTATTTGTTTGTCTCTCACTCGATCAGCTTGGTTGCTTTTCATTACTCTGTCCTCCAGGTCATTGATACATTCCTAAGCTTCTTGTAGCCTACTATTTATTCCATCTATTATATTTTTAGTTGCATTTATTGAGTTATTCATGTCTTTTTTTTATTCATGTCTTATATGTTATTTTTATCTCCTTATCAAAGGTCTCACTGATGTCCTCCACCCTTTTCTGAAGATCAATGATCATTTCTTTAAAATCTGTGGTAAGCATATTACTTACTCTCCTTCACTTAGATCTCCTGCTACAATTTTGTCCTGTTCTTTCACTTGGAACATATTTTTCTATCTTCTCATTTTGTCTACTTCTTTGTATCTGTTTCTGAAGGTTAGGAAAGTCAGCTATATCTTCTGCTCTTGAAGTAGTGACTTTATGAAGAAGTCCTGTAGTGCCCTACAGTGCAGTATCCCCTGTTCTCCAGAATCTGGCACTGTATAAGAGTCTCCTATGTGTGTTGATTACGTCTTACTATTTTAAGACACATATTGTATCTGAGTCATTTTTCCTTTCAGTCCTGAAGTCTGCACTGACTCTGCCTATTGTGGGTTGTGTTTGCTCTCTGTGATATTAGTGAGACCCAGGCAGGCTGGCTCTGAGGGGACATGACAGCAGAAAGGCTCAGGGGCAGGGTGGTTGTGTTAGCAGAATTTTCTCTGAGCCTCTATCTCAGGCTAGAGCTCTTATAGCCCAGTGGCCAGGGGAGGTAAGGTGCATGGCAGCAGTTGTGGTGACTAGGAGCATTCAGCATCTGTACAGGCAGTGGCTGGGCAAGGTGTAAGCATGGCATTAGCAAAATTTGCACTAAACCCAGGGCCAAGGCCAGCAGGCTTAGAGTGGGTGAGTCCTCAGAACTCCTGGGTGGGGCACCCTGCTAACAAGTTAAGTACCAAGTGTCTGCACAGAGGTGCCTCCTGCAGGTGGCTCTGTGTTTATTCTAGAGGGTGGGAGAGGAAAATGGCACCTGCCAGCTCCTTTGTTCTCAGAGAAATTCCCAAACATGCTCTGAAATTAGTATAAATAGATCTCCCTGCCATTGTGCAAGCTACATTACCTCTCCTTGGGCTCTTGTCTCTTTAAGGAGAGACACTCCAGCTATCCTTCACCCTCCTGGCTCAGTCAGTGCTGAGTCAGCTGACTTTTAACACCCCAGGCTCCAAGTTCCATTGGTAGTCCACCCCTCTGGTTTTCAAGGCAAATATTAGGAGGATTAATCTTCCCATGTGGGCTCCCTGTTGCTTTCCCCTCTTCATGACTGCAGCTCCTTTCCTCCAGAGGCAGCTCCTGACTACCATTTCTGCTCTTCCTCATCTACCCAATGTGGCTTCTCTATATTTAGTTGTGGAGTTTGGTCTACCAGTCTTCAGATTGCTTTCTGGTTTATTTACCCAGATATGAGTGAAATCTAGTTGTAAGTGTGCAAGGAGGTGAGGTGAGCTTAATATTCTCCCACTCTACCATCTTCCTAAGTCTCTCCAGGATATGTCCAAAGTAATACTCTTTAAATGGGATATTTTTGAAGGAAGTGAAGAAAAAATATACTTACAGTGGTGAATAACAATTGACACCCACAAAAACTTTACAAAGTCATCAGCATATGTGTGGAAATCATTTGCCAAAGTTATCAGAAGATGTGACCCTGAGAGAGCATGGTCTTTTGCAAGACAAGTATCAAGATGGAGAAGCAGCTGGTGAGAGGAGATGGGAACCCTGGATTCTGGTTCTCTGTTCTAGTTAGGAGACTCAATTGCCTTCCCAATGCTCAGAGTAAACAGTAACAACTAAATAAATGAAGTCTTCCAGTAAGCCAAACAAAGTTATATGGATTAATTATTAGGCCTGATTCTGAAGACTTTGGTCAAATTCACAAACCATCTCATTCAGATTGACAAGGAAATGAGGAAGAGAGAGGAATATTGTCAAAATGATACATGATTTGCTTCAGAATTTACAGAATGGATGTGGTCACTTATGTTAAGTCTATATATATAACTCAGACTATTTTAAAAGTAAAACAAAAACAAATTTAAGGTTTAGAAATAATGAATAAATAAATATAATTTTTTAAAGTTCCTATGGGGCTAGCAACTGAATACATGTTATTCTCCTAAAGATCTAAAGAACTTTCATTATTTATTTATTGGGGGGGGTAGGGGTACAGGGTGAGAGAGAGAGAGAGAATCCTAAGCCAGCTCCAGATCCAGCATAGAGCCTGACACAGAGCTCAATCTCACAATCCTGAGATCACAACTTCAGCCAAAATCAAGAGTTGGACACTTAACCAACTGAGCCACCCAGGCATCCCAAGATCTAAAGAATTTTTAAAATAAATATAGTTTATGGTACATTATGAAATAATTTATGACATTCAATGATAATCGTATCATTCTAACAACATAAAAGGATATTTTCAAAAGGAAAAACATATACATAAAATCACAATCCTGTGAAACCTCCAAGCAAATTATTGTGTGTGTGTCTATAGCTATTTTATAGAGCTGTAATCTTAGTGTATATGTAACTTTGTTTCACTTAAAGAAAAAAACTAATGCCATATTGGAAACATTTCCCATAGGGTTGCAGTTTTCCTAATTTAAATGGTAACAGTTGTATATTATTCCTTGGCTTGGTATGTCAAATGGTATTTATGTTGGATTTTTAGGTTGTTTCTGATTCTTTAGTAGTAGTAGTAAATGATGAAAAAAATGAAGAAGTTTTATTCTGATTAAGATGGAGAAACACATTCCAATCTGTTTTTCCCACTGATGCAGCTAAAATTACTGTACAGAAGGCATAGAGGAACTATGCAAGAACTCTGCAGAGTAATGGTAGCAGGTAAATTGTAAAAGAAAAACAAAAATTAATGTATAAGCAATACACCAGTGAATTTCCTGTATTTTTCCGTATATAGCCCCTATTCTGAACTCAAAGGCATCATGAAGCCCAAAACTGCTCAAGTATAGACAAAAAAAACTCCAAGAAAAGTCCTCATTTTTAATTCAAGGATCAGAAATCATAACACCTACAAAGATAAAGTAGAGGAAATCCCTTGTTGTTTTTATTTTTCTTTCTATCTCCAGCTTTCAGGCAAGCTTCAATATCTAAGGTGCAAAGTCATGGTGGAGGTAACAGCAATGACACCCAGGCAGGAAACTAAAATTCTTAGGAGGAAGACCCCTTTTCTTTGAGCAAGATGATTGTAGTCAAAAGAATGTGGAAGGAAATTCTATTGCCTTTTCTCCCATTGCTTAGCTTGAAGGCAGGTTCAATCACAGGAAACATGTGGCTTAGTGAAGACATTAAAAAACCCTGGCTTTTTAGCCAGAAGACCAAGGAGTCTCTGGGACCCAGAGAATGTCCAGTTGATCACAAAGAAGATAAAGTTTATGAAATGGAGGACATAAAAATGTTTATGAATTTGTTGGGCTTATCTCAAGCTGTACATGTGAAGATTTGATGCTAAAAAGCACATGAAAGGCATGCAGAACTTAACTATAGAGTTAACTACAGAGTATACTACTTAGGTTCCAGATTGGCCTCTGGGGCCGTGCACCCATGGACTAGGTAGTAGACACATGCAACAGATCTGAATAGCATTTTAAAAGCTTTAAAAAAGCAAACTGATATTCAAACAACAATCCACAGAAGGTGGATTAGAACTTGAGAACTGAAGCCTACCAAAACAAACAAAAAATCAGTAATGTTCTCAATAGAATTAGAACAAGACCTGGAGTCTCATACATAGTATTTAAAATGTCCCACTTACAATAAAAATCACTGAACATACAAAGAACTAGGAAAATCTCAACTCTCAAGAGAAAAACAATCAAAATATGTCAAACTTGATATAACCTGGATGTTACAATTATCAGAAAAGCACTATTATAAATAGCTATTATAACCAAGAAGCTAAAATAACACTGAAAATTAATGGAAAGGTAGAAATTCTTGCCATAGAAATAGAAGCTATAAAGAATGAAATGAAAAATTTTAGAACTGAAAAATACAATAACTAAAACAAAACTTTCACTGAAAGCATTCAATATCAGATTGGAGATAAAAAGAAGGAGTTAATAAACCTGAAAACAGGACAATATAAATTGTCCACTCTGAGAAAAAGAAAAGTAAAATGAGTGGAAATTTTGGCTATTGTGGGACAATACTGAAAGGTCTAACAGTCATCAGTTATCAGAGTCCCAGAAGAAAAGAAAAAGAATGTTATGGAAAAAAATTATGTGAAGAAATAATGGCTGAAAATTCCATTGGTGAAAAACATAAACTTATAGATTCAAAAAACTCAGCTAAATTTCAAATCGATAAAGTCAAATAAATACACATCTAGACATGTCATAATCAAACTAATAAAAACCAAAAGTAACAACAAAAATCTTGAAAAATCGGATAGAGAAAAGCAATGCATTTCATATGGGGAAATACAGTCAAATGACTGAAAATTTCTCATCAAAAACCAGGGGGGTCAGAAGACATCTTTAAAGTACTGAGACAACTGTCAATCTGAATTCTATATACAGTAAAAAGTAACTTTTAGGAATGAAGTTGAAATAAAGACATTTTCAGGTGAATGAAAAATAAAAGAATAATAATAAAAGAATTAATTACCAGCAGACCTGCTCTAAAAGAATTGATAAAGGGAGCTCTTTATGGAAAAAAAAAATTGTTTCAGAGAGTAACTTGAAACATCAGGAATGAAGAAAGAGCAAAAAAAGATAAATATCTGTGTAAATATAATAGAACATTTTTCTCTTTTTTTAAATCTTTAAAATAGGCATGAAGGTTGAAAGCAAAAGTGATCACACTATCTGTCAGAATTTTCAATGTATGTGGATGTAATACATGTGATAACTAAAATGCAAAATGGAAGGATAAAGTGACCTATATGGTGGTAAGTTTTCTATGTTGCACTCAAAATGTAAAAAATTAATTCTGAATACACAGGAGCAGTTAAGTTTATCTATTGTCCTTCCATGTGTAAACATCTATAGTACATCCATACAATGGAATACTACTCAGCAATAAAAATAATGAGCTGTTGATACACACGAAAAGTTAGTTGAGTCTCAAAAGCATTATACTGAATGGAAGAAGACAGTTGCAAATGGTTACATGCTGTAGTACTCATTTATATAACATTATTGAAATAACAAAATTGTAGAGATGGGGAAGAGATTAGTGATTTCCAGGAGTTAGGAATAATTGGGTGAGAGGAGAGCTGGGTATAAATATAAAGGAGATCTTTGTAGTAATGGAAAAGTTCTGTATCTTGGTTTCAGTAATGATTACACAGATCTACACATGCAATAAAAAATATAGAACTATATAATACATCTTCCCAATATCAAATTCTCAGGTTGATATCAATACTCTAATTATGTAAGATAAAACAATTTGAGGAAATCAGATGAAGGGTACAGTCTTCCCTTGAATAAACATGCCTCAGAAAGTGAATATTTCTCATTGTTTCATCACTTCAAGGCAAAAACTGCTAATGCTACCGCATACATTTCTCTAGATCAGGCATCAGGAAACTTTTTCTGTAGAATCAAGTAGTGAATATTTTAGGTTTTGAGGGCCATAGCATGAAAGTTGTCAGAGGCAACTTATAAACATATGGTCACGGCTGTATTCCAGTAGAAGTTTATTTATACAAACAGGAGGTGGGGCTGAATTTGGCCCATGGGCTATCAATTGATGAGCCCTGAATTAGATTAAGTACAAAATATAATATATGTAATATATAATAATATAGACAAATAATATGTATTTAATTATATAATATTTTATGTAATTCTTATATATTTTACATATACTATATATGCCTATTCACATATTATTATTATTTATTTTACATATGTATGATCATACATACTTAATGTTTTATAATTTACTTTTTGCACTTAATAATAAATATTGAAACCTTTCCTTGTCAACAGATATAGATTGATCTTATTCCATTTTAGTGACTGCAGAGTATTTCATTGTGTGGAAATATATATTCAATCAACTTGATATTAATAAATATGAGGATTCAAATTTTTAGCAAATAGAATGAATGCTACATTAAACATCTTTATTACGTGTATACATTCATATATATATGATTTTGAACTTATGCAAATGTTTCTATAGAAACTAATTGCTTTTCATTCATAGATGTTTTAAATAATTTTTTAAAAAGATTTATTTATTTATTTGAGAGAGAGAGTACAGTGGGGAGGGGCAGTGGGAGAGAGAGAATGACAAGTAGACTCTTGCTGAGTGCAGAGCCCAATATGAGACTTGATCTCAGGACCCTCAGATTGTGACCTGAGCTAAAACCAAGAGTCAGATGCTTAACCGACTGTCCCATGCAAGTGCCCCATAAGTAATATTTTTAAAATGTTATTTTTTTAGGCTTAATTGTATTTTCTGTTTATTCTGTTAATTTTAAAGCTGGCTGCCTCATTGGCCAATTATACATTCATAGGGCTCTTCTGTTTACAAAGTACTTGTAAATACTTTCATTTGAACTTTATAGAAATGTTGTTAGCCACAGAGAATAAAATAGTCATTATTACTCCATTTTGGAGTTGAGGAAAATGAGGCACAGAAAAGTTACTTAAGTTGTCCAAGATTGCACAGTAAGTTAGTGTTTAAATGGAGCTTACAATCCATGCCTCTTTATTTGATTCACTTTGAGTCTGGGTCACTTTTCTCTCACATGGATAGGCCCTCATTTTGGTTTTAGCATGTTTGCAACTTCTATAACAAATAAGGTTAATACTCTTAAAGATAAATGGACAAAGGGTAGAAACAGGAACTTGACAGAAGTAGAAATAGCAATTAAATATAGGAAGATATGCTCAGCTCATCTATTTAAATTGAAATTAAAACAGCAGTGATATTTTTACCTATTAGATGCATAGAATTAAGAATGTGTGTGGAATCCAGTTCTCCCACTGACTGAAAATTGGATGATAGCTAATATGCTAGTCTCTATCAAAAATTGCTATATCTGCACCTTTTGACTCAAAAATTGTATAGGGATTTATCCTATAGAAATATCTGGATAACTTGATGGGATGAGCACTGGGTGTTATTCTATATGTTGGCAAATTGAACACCAATAAAAAATAAATTAAAAAAAGAAATATCTGGATAATTGCAGGAAGACACACACACAAACACACACAGGAAGGAAGAACACAACATAATCTCTGGTTGCAGAACTGTTTAATGTCATAAAAACTTGGAAACAACCTACATATAAATCAAGAGACTATGGAATACTATGGAACTCTACGCCACCGAAATGGAATACTATGCCATCGTTAAAAGCCAATCTTTTGCACTCAAATGAAAAAGTATTCAGATTCATTAAGTGAACAAATGAAATGACAAAATATGGTAATGGTATAATCCCATTCTTGTAAAAATGAAATGCTATCTAGGCCAATACATAGATATATATTTTAGGAATAAAATATGCCTCAAGAAAATATTCCAACCTCTTAACATGATCATATGTAGGAAAATGCTTTTACACATATTTGCAACAAAATATTTGTATCCCTGGGCTTCAGAATCCAAAAATTTTTTTTAATTTTTATTTATTTATGATAGTCACACACAGAGAGAGAGAGAGAGGCAGAGACACAGGCAGAGGGAGAAGCAGGCTCCATGCGCCGGGAGCCCGACATGGGATTCAATCCCGGGTCTCCAGGATCACGCCCTGGGCCAAAGGCAGGCGCCAAACCGCTGTGCCACCCAGGGATCCCAGAATCCAAAATTTTTATGAAGACCATACAAAGAGAGACTAGGGCTCTCCGCTCCTCCCCGCCCGACAGACAGCCGCGTCTTCTGGTGCTGCGCCAGGCGCGTCCCCGAGGCACGATGGTGAAGGTCGGAGTGAACGGATTTGGCCATATTGGGCGCCTGGTCACCAGGGCTGCTTTTAACTCTGGCAAAGTGGATATTGTCGCCATCAATGACCCCTTCATTGATCTCAACTACATGGTGTACATGTTCCAGTATGATTCTACCCACAGCAAATTCCACGGCACAGTCAAGGCTGAGAACGGGAAACTTGTCATCAACGGGAAGTCCATCTCCATCTTCCAGGAGCGAGATCCTGCCAACGTCAAATGGGGTGATGCTGGTGCTGAGTATGTTGTGGAGTCCACTGGGGTCTTCACCACCATGGAGAAGGCTGGGGCTCACTTGAAAGGCGTGGCCAAGAGGGTCATCATCTCTGCTCCTTCTGCTGATGCCCCCATGTTTGTGATGGGCGTGAACCATGAGAAGTATGACAACTCCCTCAAGATTGTCAGCAATGCCTCCTGCACCACCAACTGCTTGGCTCCTCTAGCCAAAGTCATCCATGACCACTTCGGCATCGTGGAGGGCCTCATGACCACCGTCCATGCCATCACTGCCACCCAGAAGACCGTGGAGGGTCCCTCTGGGAAGCTGTGGCGTGACGGCCGAGGGGCTGCCCAGAACATCATCCCTGCTTCCACTGGCGCCGCCAAGGCTGTGGGCAAGGTCATCCCTGAGCTGAACGGGAAGCTCACTGGCATGGCCTTCCGTGTCCCCACCCCCAATGTATCAGTTGTGGATCTGACCTGCCGCCTGGAGAAAGCTGCCAAATATGACGACATCAAGAAGGTAGTGAAGCAGGCATCGGAGGGACCCCTCAAGGGCATCCTGGGCTACACTGAGGACCAGGTGGTCTCCTGTGACTTCAACAGTGACACCCACTCTTCCACCTTCGACGCCGGGGCTGGCATTGCCCTCAATGACCACTTTGTCAAGCTCATTTCCTGGTATGACAATGAATTCGGCTACAGCAACCGGGTGGTGGACCTCATGGTCCACATGGCCTCCAAGGAGTAAGAGCCTCCTGGACCACCAGCCCCAGCAAGAACAAGAGGAAGAGAGAGGCCCTCAGCTGCTGGGGAGTCCCTGCCCCAACTTAATCCCCCAACACACTGAGAATCTCCTGACCTCCAATTTACATCCTAGACCCCAAGGAAGGGGAGGGGCTTGGGGAGCCCTACCTTGTCATGTACCATCAATAAAGTATACTGTACCCAGCCAAAAAAAAAAGAGAGAGACTAGATTTCAGTGATCTCCCACAAAAACTGGGAACACATATCTCCAGTGACTGATATAGCCAGTGGGAAAAGCAAACATAGTCCCTCCAAGTTAAGGAGGAGAAAGACATTTATATTATTAGAAAAGCAAGCTAACTACCTCCCTACTCCTCCCTATGAAGGTACTTTAAATAACACTTTCTGGGAAATGTCATAAACAACCAGATTTAACATGATAATCAATAAAAATATGAATCAACATTTGGGTAGCACTTGGCATACACACACATTATTGCATTCAATTTTCCAAGAATTCTGTCAAGAAAACAGCACAGCTATTTTTATCCACATTTTCCATATGAGGATACTGAAACTCTAAGTGGGCAAGTGACTTGCCCCAATGTCACACAGCTATTTAAGTAACAAAATCAGGACTAGAATTCAAGACTCTGGACATAAAACCCCATGTTTTCTTTGCTATTCACCTCTAGTCAGTGAAATCACTAAATCATTAGTAGTTGTGGCTTCCTTTGGGGAATGAGAGTTGTTAGAGGGAAAGGAGAACAGGCCCATTAGCTTATAGTTTTTAAATAATCACCTTCATCTCCCCTCCAAATCTGCAATTCCAGTTCAGAACCATGTAACGGCATACATATTGAGTCAGGTCCTAGGCAGGAAAGTTTAGTTCTATTGATTGACCTAGGGTAAATCTCTTTTCTTAGCTTCCTATACAATTGGTGATTTTTCTCATTCAGACATTCAGATTATCTGTAATTCCATTCAATCTACATATAGAGGGTAGACTAAACTTCTCGGAATTCTGTTCCAAGTCAAACAATCTGTACTTCTATAAAAATGATTGCCTAATATTAATAACTATCAGTTATTACATGCTCACCATATGCCAGGCAGTGTACTCAACAGTTTACATGTATTATTTCATCTCATTCTCACAACAAAAATATGAAGTAGGTGCTATGATGATCCTCATTTGACTCATGAGGAGAGTGAGACACAGAGATCAAATGACTTGCTCAAGTTTACACAGTTATGAAGTGGCAGACACCAATTATGAACACAGGTAATTTGACTGAGGATCCCATGGTTTGAACCACTGAGCCCACTAGTGTGGGCCATCTCTTCCATTCAAGTCATTTGCCAGAGAAATTATGGGAGATATCTTGCTCAGACAGGATAATATAGCTCCATTAAATAACTTCTCTTTTTTTTAATGTCTGAAAGTCCTTTTCTGAATAGTTGTTTTGAAATCAAGATCAGTTCATCCATTTTACATGAAATTACTGTCTCTATAAGTTTCATTAAGACAAATCTCTCATAGAGAAACTTCTCTGGAAGCAAATATATAATTTTAAGAAATTAAGATGGGAACTAAATTTTGTGCCCCAATCCAACTTTTAGCAACATTGATGTGGGGGAATTTTGACCGTAGCCTTAGTCAATCTATTGGTGTTTCTACCTTCACAGGCAGAACCCACCATGTACAGTGTTGCAGGTTATCCACTGCACAAGAGGGCCTGGTAGTGAGTACAAGGGCTGAAATTCAGCTCTGCCACTTGTCCCATGTGCCCTGGTTTAAGTTGCATCTCTGCAAAAGGCATCTTTTGTTAATTTGTAGAAAGGCGTGGTCTACTCACCAAACCAGTAACTTGAAGAGCTGGGACTGTTTGGGGTGTGAGAGATGGGAAAGAGTGTGAGAGTGAATTTTGCTAATTCACACAAAGTTGCTCCATGAGCTAGCAGCTGCCCTGCTAATAGACCATTACAGGCCATTCTCAGAGCTTTTACATACTTGTTACACTATCTCATCTCTCGGGGCATTGCCCTCTTCTGGAAGACAACTATCTAACCTGATAAATTAATTCCTACTATCAAGTATTAAGTAAGTGAAAAGGAGAATTGTTCTCAGGACTAAACACAGTGAAATGAACATTGGTGAGAAGTACTTGAAATACAAATGACATGAGGAGACTCTAAAACAGGATGTAATTGCTTTAAATCAATACAAGGCTCCTAAATCAGAAAAGTCATATATCAAGAATTTGGAAGTTGTGAGTAAAGGCCAAACCAGTAAGTATTAAGCATCCCTGGAGATGTCAGAGAAGCTTGAAAGCTGAGTATAATTCCACAGAACAAGAATTATTAGAAAGGGGGGACACCGGGGTGGCTCAGCAGTTGAGCGTCTGCCTTCGGCTCAGAGCGTGATCCCAGAGTACTGGGATCGAGTCTCACATCAGGCTCCCTGCATGGAGCCTGCTTCTCCTTCTACCTGTGTCTCTGCCTCTCTCTCTCCGTGTCTCTCATGAATAAATAGATTAAATTTTTTTAAAAAAATAAAAAAGAATTATTAGAAAGGGGAAGAGGGTGTTTTTGATAAACCACAAATGAATTTCCTGATCTCAGGTGAGATCGTTCAATGATCATTAAGGATTTAAAAAAAGAAAAAGTATATATTTGAACAACATTCAGTAAGAACAAGTGATAACAAACCAACCTCATTTGTTTTTGTTTGTGTTTTTAACAAAGGTACCCATGCCAGAGAATGGTGCCTTACTTCAGTAAGGCATTTGGCAAACTCTCTCATGGTAATCTTTTTAGATAGAGGCTACAAGGAAACACTGTTAGGATTCACAACTGAGGGCCAACCCTGAAAGGTGATGAGCAATTAAGTAACATGCTGACATGAATCTGTCTTAAAAGACTTGGCCTTATTCCTTTCACTAACTTAACAAAGATCTGGATGAAAATTAAGAAGATATACTATTCAAATTTGAAGTTATAGATATAGGGAAGGAAAAGCAAATGATCTGGACTTTTTTTAGAGCAGTCCTGATTTCAGATATTGTGGTTCAATGTCTCCAGGCACCAACAAAATAGTCAAAAAATCTCCCAAATTACAATATTTTGGCATCCAAAAGACATCTACTAGACTTCTTATACAAATGAACACAACACAAAATCTCTTTGACAGAATGTGCATGCCAGTTCAAGATTAGGAAAATATCATCATTCATAAGGAACATTATTGTGCCAGCAGGTGTATGGAAAGGAAAAAAAAAAAAAAACAGAGAAGCAGAAGTGCCTACAAGAAAACTGACTCTGCTAGCAGTGATAGGGTAATGTTGGGTGGAGGGAAAACTATGTTGAGTTCTCTGCTTAGAGAAATCATTACTTTTGTTTCTCAAGTTTCCAACCCTTTCTAGGCTGTAAAATCAGAGCTGACAATAATCTTGGACAGTTTACTACATTTAAAGACTTTATTTTAGTCACTGAGGCAGAGGTTGAGAAAAAGGAGGGAAAGAGGTCAGATGTTTGGTGTTGATTAGAGTTGAATAGGCTGATATAAGTCATTCCAAGACTAGAGGGAAATGTGGAAAGAATGAGCTTACGGGTCAGACAAACCCTGATTCACACCCCAGTTCTACCATTTTCTTAAATTGTGTGATCTTGGATAAGTTATATTAACCTTTCTAAGCCTCAATTTCCTAATCTGAAAAATAGCAATGTAAAATAATGCTCATTTAACAGGGTTACTGAATATTGAATAAGATAATGCATATAATGTGTATAACATGATATCTAGCACATATTAAGAACTCAAGAAACAGAATTCTTCTCTTTACCTTATGAATTTGCTTCTTCATCACGTTCTCTTTCCTCAGTGAATGATGTCACTATTCACCTAGTTACTCAAAGCAAAAAACTTGAATATCATACTTAATTTCTCCTTCTCTATTATTACTGTAGCACTGATAAACACACACACACTACACACACGCAATGGATTACTTAGTTCTGAAGTTCTTTTTTTTTATGAGCAATTACCTTTATTTTCAAGTAGGGCAAAAATACACAGGTTCTAGAAAATATCAGATAGTAAACTAATTAAAATCCACAGTAAATTTTTTTATTGGAGTTCAATCTGCCAACATTTAGCATAACACCCAGTGCTCATCCTGCCAAATGCCCCCTTCAGTGCCCATCACCCAGTCACCCCAACCCCCCACCCACCTCCTTTTCACTCATTTTCTCTCCTTTCCCTTTATTCCCTTTCACTAATTTTTATACTCCCCAAATGAATGAGACAATATAATGTTCTTAAGTTCTTTATGCAATTTCTACCTCCTGAATATCTTTCGGATCTATCCACACCTCTTCATTCCAATTGATAAGACCTTAGTCTCAGGCATCATCATCTTTCACCTGGGTCTTGCCATTGCCTCCAAACAAATACATTGCTATTTGTAGTTTTCTCCTACTCTAATCTATTTTTATTTCATACAGCAAAAGTGATTTTCCAATATCCAAAGTTTATCATATCATTCATTTGTTTAAAACATGTCAATGGCTTCCCAACTTCTTTATGACAAAGACCAGTCTCTTCTAAACCATTTTTCAAGGACCTGGCATCACAAATTCCTACTATTTTTTCAGATGTGTCAATTCTGATGTCCCTTCTTCTGAGACACTTTCTCTCATCCAGTTCTTAGCCCAATTGTCAAATTCCTCAGGAAGCCTTTCCTGAATCTCCAAACCAGGTTGACTCTCCTCTTGTTATTTACTGTATGCTTCCAAGGCCCTATTATTCCTCCTTTGCTGCATATTATGCACTTATAATAACAACAAACACTTATATAGCACTTACTGTGTGCCAGGAACTGTTCTAAGCACTTTATATTGTTGTTCAATGTAATTCTCATAACCATCCTGTGAAACAGGTGTTATTTTTACTCCCATTTTTCAGATAAGGAAACTGAAGCACAGAAAAGTTAAGTTATTTACACAAGGTCATACATCTATTTTTTTTGTTTCTTAAATTTAAATTCAACTAATTAACATATAGTGTATTATTAGTTTCAGAGGTAGAGTTTAGTGATTCATCAATCTTATACAACACCCTGTGCTCATTACAATCTAGACCTGGAGATTGGAACCTGGGCAGTCTGGCCCCAGAATCCATGCTTTCAAAGCACTATACATGCTTCCCCTCACTTTTGATAAATTGGTTAATAGCTTATAATTATGTAATTACACTAGAATATAAGCTCAAGGCCTGTGTGATTCTCCCAATGCCCAAGATGGTGCCAGAATCATAGTTAATATTCAATAATTGATTAGATGAATAAGTCAATATTTGTTGAATAAATATTAAAGGAATATATAATACCTATTATTATCATTCTCAAATTCTGACTTAAACATTATCTGCTTTATGAAGTTATCTCTGATTTCACAACCCATGCTGGACAGATTTAGTTGTTACTAACTCTGTGCTCCCAAATTTATTATGTATAATGAGTTTTGCCCAAGAACATGGGGAGTCTTTGAGGACAAAACATGTTTAATTCATGCTTGGATTTCTAATATTCACATCAAGAATATCTAACATATAAAGAAAGAAGTCTTTCATTTAATATAAAAAGAATGTCTAACATACAGTTAGATTAATGAATAGGAAGAAGAAAGGAGTATAGTCATCTAAATAAATGATAGATGACAGTTAAATAGATAATGAACAAATATTATATCACCAAATGAGAATCCAAACATAAATTTAAATCTAATAAGATGAAATTTAAAAGAATAACTGAATGTCCTTAACTGCATGAGATCGCTGAGAGATGATGCTTTACAGCAATACATATTAAAAGACTTAGTGGTTTTAGTTGATTATGGTAAACTCCTTGCTAATCAACAATGTGCTGTTGCCAGCAAACATAATGTGACATTAGCCCACTTCAACAGAGACTGAGTTTCCATGAAGAGGGAGCTGACAGCTACATCTTCTGTGCTAATCTACCCATACCAGCATTACATGCTTAGTTCTTGGTCCTGCCCTCTAAGAAGAAAATTGCATGATTGGGAAGCTACAGTTATTCATAAAAATAGACTTATTTTTGGAAAGCAAATAATCACTGCCTAATTTGTTACTTTTACAAGTTAAGATTTTTATATCTTTTTTCTCTACAATAGCAATAATAATAGCACTCCATAAAGTTTCTATGATGATTAAATGAGATAATGATTATAAAGCACATTTCCCAGTGCCTGACTAACTCTAAAGTTATTAACCACTATTCTGAAGATCAAAAAACGCATGGGCTTTCTGATGACAGTAAGTGATGGCTCTGGGATCTGAACCCAATTCAAAAGTCCTTGGACTTTCCACCAGAACACCCTATCTCCCTGGAAGATATAGACATTTAGAAATCCATTAAGAAGAGGGGGAAGAAGAACACATTCACCTATCCCTCATCCTTCAAATAAATTTACAGCACTTTCAAGAATCACTGCCTTTCATGAGTGAAAATGTCTCTTGAGCAACTGGGAGGTTTTTTGTATTCTGAGAGCATGGGAAGACTATTTCTTGGTCCAGCCACACACACACACACACACACACACACACACACACTTTTATTTTCCCCTCAGTTGACCTGCTGTTTCTCAATATGCTGCAGCTCAGGTTTTGGAAGTGTAAGTCAGTCTTGAGGAATTCTTGGGCTAATATATCTTTCCAATTGATGAATTTAGAGATTATTCAAATCATTGCTAGTCTACACTCTTCAACATATAATGAATTTCTATAGGGTTAATGTTAAGTCCATAAGTACTTGAGACTTCATTAATCTATTCTTTTACTTATTCAACAAACATTAATGATAATATTTAATACACATAGCACCTACTATGTTCTAGGCATCATTTTATGGACTTCACACATATTGACTCATTTACCTTACAACAACCCTAGAGAAAAATACTATTGTTATCCTTCTTTTAAGGCTTTATTTTTTTGGTATATATATATACACACATATATATATTTTACAGTCATGGTATATATATTTTTTTTATAATAAATTTATTTTTTATTGGTGTTCAATTTGCCAACTTACAGAATAACCCCCAGTGCTCATCCTGTCAAGTGCCCCCCTCAGTGCCCATCATGGAGTTCAATTTGCCAACATATAGCATAACATTCAGTGCTCATCCCATCAAGTGCCCCCCTCAGTCCCTGTCACCCAGTCACCCATCCCCCCTGCCCACCTCCCCTTCCACTACCCCTTGTTTCCCAGAATTAGGAGTCTCTCATGTTCTGTCACCCTCTCTGATATTTCCCACTCATTTTCTCTCCTGTTCCCTATAATCCCTTTCACTACTTTTTATATTCCCTGTATGAAGATGTAGTATATATACAATGGAGTATTACTCAGCCATTAGAAACGATGAATACCCACCATTTGATTCAATGTGGATAGAACTGGAGGGTATTATGCTGAATGAAGTAAGCCAATCGGAGAAAGACAAACATTATATGGTTTCATTCATAAGGCTTTATTTTTTTATGTAGGCTCCATACCCAGTGTGGAGCCCAATTCAAAGCTTGAATTCTCAACCCTGAGATCAAGACCTGAGCTGAAATCAAGAGTCAGACACTTAATCAACTGAGGCACCCAGGCACCCCTATTATTATCCTTCTTTTAAAGGTAAGAAAACTTAGGCACCAGATTGGTTATATAAACTGTGTAAGGGCACACAGCTAAGATGAAAACATTTCCTATCTGGCTTTAGTGACTGTACTCAACTACTGTCTCTGTAAACTTCCCCAACTATGCATCAGTCACTAAAATAAATATTGAGCACCCACTATGGGCTTCACACAGTGCTAATTATTACATTAAGAGTAAAAGAAGCCTTAGACAGCATCTTTGTCTTCAAAGATCCTACAGCCTACAAAAGGAGAAAAGACTAACACATATAAAACAACATATATAGATAACAGTGTTACTAGGATACTAGAAATCAGGTTAATCCTGATTGAAAATCATCTGTCCTAATGTCCCTGTAGACCTTTTAAATATGTCATAAATTCAAATATTTTATTATCTAAACTATATCTCTCAAATTACACATCAACTCTTTTTTCCCATATCCAATTTGGCACAGAACTTTGGTGACACACATATGCCCAAATAATCCTGTTCTAACTAATTTGGGGATAAGTTCAAAAGTCACTGCTGAGATTGACCCAGGGAAATATTTCATTAGGAAACATAAAGTGTGTTATTGCTATTTTGCCTGAAATGGGCACCAGGAAATGCCAGAGGCTTCTTAAATATGATTTTTTCCTTCTACTTCCATTTGGCATTCTGTGTAACTCACATATGCCAAATCCTGCAATAGCTGAAAGATCATGACACACCAGGCAAGACCAGATATGGCTGTGCAAACTTTACCGTAAATTACATTCTGGAGCTATTGGGAAATTTAGTCAGAAGAGAACTCTTTTACAATGTAGAATTGTCTATTAAACTATACATTTAGGATATTTTCTGTTTGAAATGTTTAAAACTCAAAGGCATAGATGGTATTTATAAATATTGTCTATTTTCCTAACTATTCCATATTTTAGATTTTATTATCGACTATTTCAGGGATTAGAAGCCTTGAGTCACTGCCTGTTTTCATACATAAAGTTTCATTGGAACACAGCCACATCCATTTCTTTACATATTGTCTCTGGCTGCTTTTGCATTACATCGTCATAGTAGAGTAGTTGAAACAGAAACCAAGTATCCCATAAAGCCTAAAATATTTATTATTGAGCCTTTACAGAAAGAGTTTGCCGATCTCTTGACTATTTCATTAAAAGCTTTATTATAAATCTAACAGTAAAAGGAATTCAGGGTAGAAGAGGTATTAAAAACTTACAAAGGTATATATTCCTCTGATTCTAGGCAGTGCCCACACATACACCTTACAGACTTATTCATATACATGAATTTATGATCTGCTTCCTTCTTTTAAGTTTAGTGCTTAGAGGTACATAGAGGTTTTCTAGTTCAACCACATCTCACCCCCACTCCTATGTTACAAAAGGGATAATGAGGCTTAGAGTGGGGAAGGGACTTGTCCAAAAGCCAACTGTAACAGACTGAACTAAACTCCATATTTCTACTGCTGTTGCCTCAACTTTGTTTTGTATTACATTCTTATATACTGACAGATTCTTTGCATTTAAATGTGAATGGAATTCCTTTCTTAACCATTCTCTTATTTTTGTAACAGGCTTGGTTTCCAGATGAGAAACAAACACCAAGAAAGTCAAAGTGTCCTAGCCAAGATATCAGGGTGAATTAGAGGCAGAGTTGGGACTAATTGCACAGTGCTAACACCTGCAGAGAATGCCAAAAGGTGATATTTGATCCAACCATGATGAAAAGAAACGAGTGCTTCTCTGGGACCCATCATGTTCACAACTGAATGTCCATTTTTCATTTGATGTTAAGAAACTATAGATCTTACTACCCAACCTTGCTTTGTGTCTCCTTATGGACACAAAAAACGGTGGTTCCAAGGCAGCTACTTCTGCCAGGCCTGAGAAAAACAGACAAGGGAAAAGCCTGATGACAATAAGAATTATGGGATGGGACAAAATTACTATTGCTTCGTTTTTCCTAGAGCGAGATATCCATACAGCAAGACAGAAAAAAATGGGCACTTGCATAGTCTCTGATGTATTTGCTTTGGAACTTTGAGTAGGTTTAGTTTGTACGTTATTCAATCCAAAATACTCTTTTACACACACACACACACACACACACACACACACACATGCACACACACACAAGGAGTCCGTGATTTCCTGAAGCCTTTGTCTTTGCTGATGCTAGATTTGTTCTTCCCACAGCCCCTACTTGATCTCATCTCCTTATGGATAAATTTGACCATTTTCCAATGTCATAATGTTAGCTTATATATGAAACCTTCTATATCTCTTGCAACTGGAAGTAAGCTCTGCCTCTTGTGAAGCTTCCCAAGCTCTTTCTTGTAGAATTTTTATATAGCTCTTTCTCATATAATTTTTTTAGCTTTTTCTCATTTATTTATAAGATAGTATCTTGTACAATTAGTTATAAACATTAACTGAAAAATCGATGAGGGACCCCTGGGTGGCTCAGTGGTTGAGCATCTGCCTTTGGTTCAGGTCATGATCCCAGAGTCCCAGGATCAGGTCCCGCATTGGGCTCCTTGCATGGAGCCGGCTTCTCCCTCTGCCTATGTCTCTGCCTCTCTATGTGTGTCTCTCATGAATAAATAAATAAAATCTATAAAAAAAAGAAAAATTGATGATAGTATTTGATCTTATAACAGCTGATACAGTATATAGAACAAGGGTCCCAAGGATTCCCATTTGACAGACAATAAAGTTGAAGTTTTGAGAGATGAAGAGTCACATGTTTGCTATGGGTCAAAAACCAGACCCAAGCTTGGTCATCTGTTTTTCCCTTTTACTCTATCTGGAAGATGAACAGAAATAAGGTTTCTCTCTTCAACATAACATTTGTCAAGATTATCTTAGAGCTCTTTAAATGTTGGAAATACAAATTGAAACTCAAGCAGAAAACCATAGATGTGGATTTAGGAACTTTTCAAGCCAGATTGTGATTTCTCAGAATTATTTTTTATAGTTAGTATCAGGGTTTCATGGCCAGAAAAGAGTCTCAAGGTCATCTAGGACAAACTCGTAAATAGAAAAGATATAAATTAAGACTGATAAAAAGTAAAAGTTGTGTAAGTGCTGGCTGACTCACCTCCCCTTTTCTTCTATATGGACTAAAGCCTGGATAGTACACTCTATGGGAAAAATGACTTCACACCTCCACAAGAGTTAATTGTCTCTTGCTTTACCTTGTTACCTCTCATGCTACTACCTTGTTACCCTAGGGAACAAGCCAAGCAGTACTAGTTTAATTGTCAAGTTTAGAATGAACATTTTCTGATGAAGAACTATGAACCATCAAGAAGCCTTGTGGTCAGGAACTAAACACTGTGCAATTGGCTTCCTAGGGCCCCATTTCCTCTGAGACCTATTTGGAGTTAGAACTTCATCGTTGACAAAAACTAACCTTTACAGCTGTCAGGAAGGAGCCAGGACAGCTGTGAAAAGAGTGATTTTGTTCTGCCCCCTGCACCACTTGAAAGCTATGCCAACATCAGTTTCTAAAACTTTTCCCACCAATGAAAGTACAAAGGGTAGGAGTCATGTGTGCTTTTCACAGGCCTGGCAGAGCCTCGAAGCTTGGCACTTAAGTACTTCTCCTTGTTTCAACATGTACCCTCTATAGATTCAAAGTGAGAATGGCTAGAGGTTAAATATGAGGCACTGGGGTAGTTTTTATTTGCTTGTTTGTCTGTTTTAAATGATCTCTTCTGGCCATAACTTCCTTAGGTTATGCCTAAATGGAAATCACCAACACCTGTTCTCTCTGCAGCATACACTCTGGGAGAGGAGTTTCAGATTTGCAATGTCTTCAGACATGTCTTTAAAATTTTATACCACTTCCTATATTTCCCATGCTAGATGTACTCAAAATTGGGAGTGTATGTTTTCAGAAATGGAGACATGCATAGGGTCAGGGAAGATATGAAACTGCCAGGTTTGGCTATATGATTTGCAGAGCCCAGTATGAAATTAAAATATGAGATATTTTAAATATATATCTCATATTTTAATCTCTATATTATAGAGATTGTGTTAATCTCTATAATATATAGAGATATAATCTCTGTTATATCTCTATATAACAAGGATATATTAAAATATCTCCTTGTTAAAATTATTAAAATTTCTTGATGGGCTTAGAAAATAATTAAGCTAAACACCAGTTACTTCTAATTATGGGGCTCTGTGAGACTGCATGGGTCACATGCTCATGAAGCCATCCCTGTTCCCTGTTTATAGAGAGACCAGAACACATTGATGATTCTCAAATTCAAACTGCCCCTTATCAGAAAACCTGATAAATTGAATGGTTATTAAACTATAACCCCCTATGTGATGATCACATTGTAGAATTCTGCAGAAAGAGAAAATAAAAGTCTCATAATGATGCTAAGGAACCATTCAAAGACTTTACTAGTTTACATGATGACTTTATAGAGACAGAGGAATTGACTAGATGGCCTTTTAAAAGGATACAATTTCTGTGACTCTCACTGATCTTCCCTAAAAAAGTCCAGGCTCTTTCTTGACCAAAATTAACAACCTGTATTGGCTTTTTGCCACTTCACATTTATTCACTGGACCAGTGCATGACTGCTGCTCACATCCCACACAGTTGGGTCAGAGCCTTCACTGGTTAATATTTATAAAAAATACTTTGAAGATGAAATCCTAGGTGGGTAGAGAAAACACTGGGCTTGAATAGAACAGAGAGTTGTTGGGTCTGAGCCTTCTCTCAGAACTGCCACTACCACACAATGTGATCTTTGACAGATTTGCGGTAGCTGAGTGGCTGTACTTTCCTTTTGATGAAATAGCAAAAGCTATATAGCCTTAACATGTGGTAGGATTTTTCCCAGTTCCAATACTGAATGCCTGGGTTGCATTAGAAGAGAAGTGTTGGCTGTTTCATTTCTCTGGCCCTTATACACATACCATACTCTGAAGGTAGTGCTTAGCAAGGGGCCATTTCATATTATTAAGAGAGAAGCATGCTCAGCAATACCTTGTCTGTGGGCTGGCATTTAGACTTTGTCTATACACAGAAACCGGTTTGACTGAAATCTGGAATAAGTAAACAGACACAGGTGGAAAATAATAATCACAGTAGTTTTACACATATATTTTGTTTTTAGGGCTAAATAACTAATTTAATTTATTTTTAAAAGCATTTTCTATTATGTTTTTCTGGTACCATGAAGGCCTTACCTAGAAGTGGAAGTTGTGGAGAAATAAAGAAATTCATTTGGAGCTTATTTTCCCCAGAGCTTCTGAGGGGACTTTTTTAGGTGGTCAATGTTTTTAACTCCACAAACGATATAACTATGGACTGCTTAGAACATTCCTTTTTGCAGTAACATTCTGACAACAAGGAGCTACAGCAGGGTAAGCCAGCTAGGGCTTGGCCTGGGGCTCCAGCCTTAGCCTAAACCTGGGACTGGGAACATCTCCAGTCAATTTGGCTGATCCCACCCTCTGACCTGCCTCCTGAGTGGATTGTGGGCCAGGCTAAACCAGGCCACCTCAACACTTGTGTCAGGGAGCAAGAATAAGGGAGGGAGGATGTTCAACTCCTGGCTTTTAGCTGTGTCTGGCTGACTGCATACTGTTGAAATTTAGCTACCAGCCTCACCTTAACCATAACCAGTTGACTCTCTTAAAATAATCTGATTTCAGGAGCCCCTCAGGCATGGCTTAAGGTTCTTTGTTGACTTTGGCCCTTGGCTCTGGGGCATAGGAGACCTGAATTGATTTGAGAGTCATGGGAACCTAGATAGGCTACCAAAAGCTTCTAATTGATCAATTCTTAGTTCAGTTGAACATGTATTTACAAAGCCAGTAATTCTGTGCCAGGCCAGTACTAAAAACTAGGGGTACAAAGTGGACTGAGGTCTGGTCCCTGCCCTTCAGGAGTTCACAGTCTGTTTACAAAGCCAGAGGAGTAAACAGATCATTTCAATATAATGTGATTAATGATAGGCAAAGGATGAGAACTTTATGTCTTGAAAGCACTGAAGAGAAGCACCCGAGCCAGCCTAGGGGCATCAGGGGAAACTTCCTGGAGGAGGGGTCAACAGGTAGTGTTTAAAGGAGTTAGTTTGGGGTAAACCAGTGAGAAATAAGTGTCAAAGAATGAAAAAGAGCAAATGGGAAGGAGTCTAACAGCACTCTATGCTCAAGAAACTATGAAGAGTCAGGAAAATCAAAATTTAAAATACAAGAGTTGTGATGGGGAGAAATGAGAGTAGAAAGGGAGGTAGATAGAGAAGTAGTCATGGGAGTTCGAGATGACATATTAAGGAGATTATCACATATCCTAAAGCCATTGGGGAGCCTTAAGAGTCTTAAGCAGGTAAGATTGGTCAATTGAAAGATCGCTTGGAGTGCAGTGAATATATGAATGAATAAATGAATCTACATCATACTTCTATTTTAAAATGTGCAAATGTTTTTTCCAGAAGCCTACAGAATACAGTCAGAATTCATTGGTTTTATTCTCTTCTAGCTGCTTCAACCTAAACTTACATTCTCAACTCACTCCATTCTCTAGCCACAGATAAAATTTACAATTCTCTACTCATTTAAAGCTCATGCAATTCCCTGTTCCTAATTAGTCCCTTTCTCCTTCCCTTCCTTGACAAATCCATAATAATTTTTTGAGAACAAGATCAATTATCATTTTCTCTGAGAAGCCATCCCTTACTCCTAATTATTATTCCTGTCTTCTAATAGCACCCTGTTCATGCCTTATAGTTTTTATCACACAGTGTTGTAACATCTTTGATTCCCTAAATATTCCCCATTTGACATAAGCTTCTTGAAAACAAAGAGATACATTTATTTCTACATCACTAACACTTCACATAACAATAAATAAAAGTTGGTTAAAATAATCTAAGAATCAACTGGTTGAAATATAAGGTTGAAATCAGACCACTTTAGTCATTTTGGTACTGGAAGAGTTTAATTGTGGAATGTAGTAGAAAGAGCACAAATCAAGCTGAAGAGTAGGGGGTGAGACATGATTTGACACTCTAGACCATGTCCTGCCATTGACTTACTGCAGTCAGTACTGTGCCCTAATGTCTCAAGCTATACATTACTCCAACTAATCTCCTAAAAGGTTATCAATTTCTCTCTCATCCCAGATCCAATTCTTTAGGATTATATTATTCGTATTGTCCATATTCCTATCTCCTAGAGGTGTATAGATGATATAGCAAGGGTATATATGAAGCACTTGTCTAAAAGAAAAAAAAATACCAAGTCCCTGTGATAGATGAATACTAGGAAAGGTCTCTAAGAGACACTTAACAGAACTCCTCACTCAGAATGGAAATCTTTCCATCTCTCTCTCTCTCTCTCTCTCTCTCTCTCTCATTCTCTCATATTTAAAGAATGGGGAATGGTGACATTTAGAGTTGCATTGCTTTGACTCTGCCGAGACCTAATAGCCCATTGCAGCTAATACAAATATTTCACAAAGTGAGCCTCTCAAGTTAAATTCCATAGGATACATACTCATTCATTGGCAGCTTTTATACCCCAAGAGATCTGCTGTCAGATATTAAAGGGGTAATGGATATTAAGGAGGGCACTTGTTATGACGAGCACTGGGGGTTGTATGTAAGTAATGAATCATTTGATTCTACACCTGAAACTAAAGTTACACTATATGTTAACTAACGGGAATTTAAATAAAAACTTGGAAAAATGGTGTTTCCCTGAATTTTGCTGTAAAGCCAAAGCTACAATAACACAAACCAGGTAAGAAAAATAAAGTAATTAAACACATTAACAGGATGTTTCCTACCTGCCTGGCAGCAAAGGAGGAAAGCTTTACAACATCTACAAAAAGATGGCTAATACAATGTATCAGTCAGTGAATAATTTGCATTTTTAAAATAATATGAAGATAGAACCCAGGTTCTTTTCTGATTCCTTTATCACTATTTCCAAAGTTCTATAGCCTTGGCTTATTTGTTCTTCCAAGGTTGGCTGAGACAAGAGACATAAGTGTCAGGGTTTCAGGACAGAGAATGAAAATTAATCATAACAATTTAAAATGATAGCACTTGCATAGAACTTTTTGGGGGGCATGGATATTTTTTTTTATTTTTTTTATTGGAGTTCAATTTGCCAACAGATAGCATAACACCCAATGCTCATCCAGCCAAATACCCGCCTCAGTGCCCATCACCCAGTCACCCCAACCCCCTGCCCACCGCCCTTTCCATTATCCCTTGTTTGTTTCCCACAGTTAGGTGTCTCTCCTATTTTGTGACCCTCACTGATATTTTCACTCATTTTCTCTCCTTTTCCTTTATTCCCTTTCATTAATTTTTATATTCCCCAAATGAATGAGAGCATATGTTTGTCCTCCGATTGACTTATTTCACTCAGCATAATACCCTCCAGTTCCACCAAAACAAAGCAAATGGTAGGTATTTGTCATTTCTAATGGCTGAAAAACATTCCATTGTATACATAGAGCACATCTCCTTTATCCATTCATCGTTCGATGGACACCGAGGATCCTTCCACAGTTTGAGTATTGTGGACATTGCTGCTATAAACATAGAGGTACAGGTGTCCCGGCGTTTCACTGCATCTGTATCTTTGGGGTAAATCCCCAGCGGTGAAATTGCTGGGTGGTAGGGCAGATCTATTTTTAACTCTTTGGGGAACCTCCACACAGTTTTCCAGAGTGCTGTACCAGTTCACATTCCCACCAACAGTGCAAGGGGGTTGCCCTTTCTCCACATCCTCTCCAACCTTTGTGGTTTCCGGTCTTGTTAATTTTCCCCATTCTCACTGGTGTGAGGTGGTATCACATTGTGGTTTTGATTTGTATTTCCCTGATGGCAAGTGATGCGGAGCATTTTCTCATGTGCCTATTGGCCATGTCTATGTCTTCCTCTGTGAAATTTCTGTTCATGTCTTTTGCCCATTTCATGATTCGATTGCTTGTTTCTTTGCTGTTGAGTTTAATAAGTTCTTTATAGATCTTGGAAACTAGCCCTTTATCTGATAGGTGATTTGCAAATATCTTCTCCCATTCTGTAGGCTGTCTTTTAGTTTTGTTGATTGTTTCTTTTGCTGTGCAGAAGCTTTTTATCTTGATGAAGTCCCAATAATTCATTTTTGCTTTTGTTTCCCTTACCTTCATAGATGTATCTTGCAAGAAGTTGCTGTGGCTAAGTTCAAAAAGGGTGTTGCCTGTGTTCTTCTCTAGGATTTTGATGGAATCTTGTCTCATATTTAGATATTTCATCCATTTTGAGTTTATCTTTGTGTATGGTGTCAGAGAATGGTCCAGTTTCATTCTTCTGCATGTGGCTGTCCTATTTTCCCAGCACCATTTATTGAAGAGACTGTCTTTTTTCCAGTATATAGTCTTTCCTGCTTTGTTGAATATTACTTGACCATAAACTTGAGGGTCCACTTCTGGTTTCTCTACTCTGTTCCATTGATCTATGTGTCTGTTTTTGTGCAAGTAGCACACTGTCTTGATGATCACAACTTTGTAGTACAACCTGAAATCTGGCATTCTGATGCCCTCGGCTCTGGTTTTCTTTTTCCATATTCTCCTGGCTATTTGCGGTCTTTTCTGATTCCACACAAATCTTAAGATGATTTGTTCCAACTCTCTGAAGAAAGTCCATGGTATCTTGATAGGGATTGCATTAAATGTGTATATTGCCCTGGGCAATATTGACATTTTCACACTATTAATTCTTCCAATCCATGAGTATGGAATATTTTTTCTATCTCGTTGTGTCTTCCTCAATTTCTTTCAGAAGTGTTGATGGTTTTTAGGGTATAGATTCTTTACCTATTTGGTTAGGTTTATTCCTAGGTATCTTGTACTTTTGGGTGCAATTGTCAATGGGATTGACTCCTTAATTTCTCTTTCTTCAGTCTCATTGTTAGTGTATAGAAATGCCACTGATTCCTGGGCATTGATTTTTCTATCCTGCCACACTGTCGAATTGCTGTATGAGTTCTAGCAATCTTGGGGTGGAGTCTTTTGGGGTTTCTCTGTCCAGTATCATGTCATCTGCGAAGAGGGAGAGTTTGAATTCTTCTTTGCCAATTTGAATGCCTTTTATTTCTTTTTGTTGCCTGATTGCTGAGGCTAGGACTTCTAGTACTATATTGACTAGCAGTGGTGAGGGTGGACATCCCTGTTGTGTTCCTGATCTTCAGGGAAAGGCTCCCAGTGTTTCTCCATTGAGAATGAGATTTGCTGTGGGCTTTTTGTAGATGGCTTTTAAGATGTTGAGGAATGTTCCCTCTATCCCTACACTCTGAAGAGTTTTGATTGGGAATGGATGCTGTCTTTTGTCAAATGCTTTCTCTGCATCTATTGAGAGGATCATATGGTTCTTGTTTTTTCTCTTGTTGATATGATCTATCACACTGATTGCTTTATGAGTCTGAACCAGCCTTGCATCCTGGTGATAAATCCCACTTGGCCATGGTGAATAATCTTCTTAATGTACTGTTGAATCCTATTGGCTAGTATCTTTCTGAGAATTTTTGCATCTGCATTCATCAGGGATACTGGTCTGTAATTCTCCTTTTTGGTGGGGTCTTTGTCTAGTTTTGGAATTAAGGTGATGCTGGCCTCATAGAACGAGTTTGGAAGTATTCCATCTCATTCTATCTTTCCGAACAGCTTTAGTAGAATAGCTATGGTTTCTTCTTTAAACATCTGTTAGAATTCCCCAGGGAAGCCATCTGGCCCTGGACTTTTGTGTCTTGGGAGGTTTTTGATAACTGCTTCTATTTCCTCCCTGGTTATTGGCCTATTCAGGTTTTCTATTTCTTCCTGTTCCAGTTTTGGTAGTTTGTAGTCTTCCAGAAATGCATCCATTACTTCTAGATTGCCTAATTTATTGGCGTATAGCTGCTCATAATAAGTTTTTAAAACCGTTTGTATTTCCTTGGTATTGGTGGTGATCTCTCCTTTCTCATTCATGATTTTATTATTTTGAGTCTTTTCTCTTTTGTTTTTAATAAGGCTGGACAATGCTTTATCTATCTTATTAATTCTTTCAAAGAACGAACTCCTTGTTTTGTTGATCTGTTCCACACTTCTTCTGATCTCTATTTCATTGAGTTCTGCTCGATTCTTTATTAACTGTCTCCTTTTGTTAGGTGAAGATTTTATTTGCTCTTCTTTCTCCAGCTCCTTTAGGTTCAAGGTTAGCTTTTGTATTTGAGTTCTTTCCAGTTTTTGGATGGATGCTTGTATTGCGATGTACTTCCCTCTCAGGACTGCTTTTGCTGTATCCCAAATATTTTGAATGGTTGTATATTCATTCTTATTAGTTTCCATGAATCTTTTTAATTCTTCTCTAATTTCCTGGTTGACCCTTTCATCTTTTAGCAGGATGATCTTTAACTTCCACATGTTTGAAACCCTCTACACTTATTCTTGTGGTTTAGTTCTAGTTTCAAAGCATTATGGTGCGAAAATATGCAGGGTATAATTCCAGTCTTTTGGTATCGGTTAAGACTTGATTTGTGACCCAGTATGTGGTCTATTCTGGAGAAAGTTCCATGTGCACTTGAGAAGAATGTATATTCAGTTGCGTTTGGATGTAAAGTTCTGTAAATATCTCTGAAATCTATCTGGTCCAGTGTATCATTTAAAGTTTCTTTTTTTCTTTCTTTCTTTCTTTCTTTCTTTCTTTCTTTCTTTCTTTCTTTCTTTCTTCTTTCTTCTCTTTCTTTCTTTCTTTCTTTCTTCTTTCTTTCTTTTTTTAAGATTTTATTTATTTATTCATGAGAGACACACACACATACAGAGAGAGAGAGAGAGAGAGAGACAGGTAGAGGGAGAAGCAGGCTACATGCAGGGAGCCCGACGTGGGACTTGATCCCCGGTCTCCAGGATCAGGCCCTGGGTTGAAGGGAAGTGCTAAACTGCTGAGCCACCCGGGCTGCCCCTAAATTTCTTATTTCTTTGGAGATGTTATGCTTAGTTCTATCAATTGTAGAAAGCGCCATGTTCAAGTCTCCAAGTGTAAGTGTATTATTATCTAATTATGTCTTAACTTTGGTTATTAATTGATATACTTGGCAGCTCCCTCATTCGGGCCATAAATATTCATGATTGTTAGGTCCTCTTGTTGGATGGATCCTTTAAGTATGATATAGTGTCCCTCTTCATCTCTTACTACTTTGGAATAAACTTTAATTTATCTGATATGAGGATCGCTACCCCTGCTTTCTTTTGAGGACCATTTGAATGGTAAATGGTTCTCCAACCTTTTATTTTCAGGCTAGAGGTGTCCTTATGTCTATTTTTTTTTAATTTTTATTTATTTATGATAGTCACAGAGAGAGAGAGAGAGAGGCAGAGACACAGGCAGAGGGAGAAGCAGGCTCCATGCACCAGGAGCCTGATGTGGGATTCGATCCTGGGTCTCCAGGATCGCGCCCTGGGCCAAAGGCAGGCGCCAAACCGCTGTGCCACCCAGGGATCCCTGTCCTTATGTCTAAAATGAGTCTCTTGTAGACAGCAAATAGATGGGTCTTGCTTTTTTATTTTTTATTTTTATTTTTTTTATTTTTTTTGGGTCTTGCTTTTTTATGGAGTCTCAAACCCTGCGCCTTTTCATGGGGTCATTAAGCCCATTCACGTTCAGAGTTACTATTGAAAGATATGAATTTAGTATCATCATAATACCTATTCAGTCCCTGTTTTTGTGACTTATTTCTTTGGGCTTCCTCTTTCTTTTACAGAGTCCCCCTTAATAATTCTTGCAGAGCTGGTTTGGTGGTCACATATTCTTTCAGTTTCTGCCTATCTTGGAAGCTCTTTATCTCTCCTTCTATTCTGAATGAGAGCCTTGCTGGATAGAGTATTCTTGGTTGCATGTTCTTCTCATTTAGGACCCTGAATATATCCTGCCAGCCCTTTCTGGCCTGCCAGGTCTCTATGAAGAGGTCTGCTGTTAACCTAATACTTCTCCCCATGAAAGTTAGGGATCTCTTGTCTCTTTCTGCTTTAAGGATATTTTTCTTTGGAATTTGCAAGTTTCACTATTAAATGTCGGGGTGTTGAATGTATTTTTTTTTATTTTTAGGGTGGAGACCTCTCTATTTCCTGGATCTTAATACCTGTTTCTCTTCCCAAGTTAGGGAAGTTCTCAGCTATGATTTGTTCAAATATACTTTCTGGTCCTCTGTCCCTTTCAGTGCCCTCTGGAACCCCAGTTAAACATAGATTTTTCCTTCTGAGGCTATCATTTATTTCCCTTAACCTTTCCTCATGATCTTATAATTGTTTTTCTCTTTTTTCCTCACCTTCCTTCCTTGCCAACAACTTGTCTTCTATGTCATTCACTTGTTCTACTTCATTAACCCTTGTCGTTACTACCTCCGGTTTGGATTGCATCTCATTTAATTTATTTTTAATTTTGGCCTGATTAGATCTCAATTCTGCAGTCATGAAGTCTCTTGAATCCTTTATGCTTTTTTTCTAGAGCCACCAGTAGCTTTATAATTGTGCTTCTGAATTGGCTTTCTGACATCGAATTGTAATCCAAATTCTGTAACTCTGTGGCAGAGAGTACTGTTTCTGATTCTTTCTTTTGTGGTGAGTTCTTCCTTCTAGTTATTTTGCTCAGTGCAGAGTGGCTAAAAACAAGTTGTACTGGAGAAAGGAGAAAAAAAGACATAAAAAGGCAGGGAAACAAACAGAAAACAGAAAACAATGAGGGGTATCCTCTGATTCTATATACTGTAAGTCCCTAGACTTTCCCTGGAACTTTCTAGCACTGCTTGGTCAATAACTTGCTCTTCCTCTGTCTTTCCAGCTGGTCTTCTGGGGGAGGAGCTTGCTGTGTTGATTCTCAAGTGTGTGCACCAGGGGGAGCTGCCTTGCCCCCTGCCAGGTGCACGGTTCAGTGGCAGCCATTTATCCTGCAAGACCCCTGTTCCCTCGCGGCCTTGTTCAGTCCCTGGTACAAGGTAACACCAGGAGGAACAACAACAGTGGTGGCAGCCAGCTCTCTGACCCTGGAGTCAGTTCTCTCAGTAACCACCGAAATCTCCCAGTCTGCAGGGGCCTGGATGCTCTGGGGTGGGGGGCCTGATCTGCACACCTCAGGGGCACCCAGCAGCAGGATCGTCCTTGCTGCCATGTGTCCTCCCAGCCTCTGCCTGTCCTGGGGGGAGCGCTGGATCTTGGGCTGTGTACCTCCGCCCCTTGGGCTCCGGGGCTTGTGCCACTGGAATCGTGCTCCCAGGGCCACGCAGCCCCCTCCGCACTGAGCCACTGCCTAAGCTTCTGCCTGAGCTGCTCTCCCATGGATTTTTTTTTTTTTAAATTTTTATTTATGATAGTCACACAGAGAGAGAGAGAGAGGCAGAGACATAGGCAGAGGGAGAAGCAGGCTCCATGCACCGGGAGCCCGACGTGGGATTCGATCCCGGGTCTTCAGGATCACGCCCCGGGCCAAAGGCAGGCGCTAAACCGCTGTGCCACCCAGGAATCCCCCATGGATTTTTTTTAATTGAAGTTTGATTTGCCAACATATAATATAACACCCAGTGCTCATCCCATCATGTACCCTCCTTAGCAACCGTCACCCAGTTACCCCATCCCCCCACCCGCCTCACCTTCCACTACCCTTCGTTCATTTCCCAGAATTAGGAATCTCCCATGTTTTGCTTTTTTTAATAATCTTCTTGCATAAATCATCTTAACTAATTCTTAGAATAGCCATGGTCTAATGAATCTCAGGGAATTTGCATGTACTTTTCTCTATGGACAGTTCTTCCTATCTTTGCCTAGTTCCTCTAATGCTTCAGATCCTAGCTCACTGATTACTTTAATCAAGGTATCCTTCCCTGACGTCACTGCCTATGTCAAGTCTTTCTGTTACATACTCATGGCATGGAAACCTTTCTTTGTCTTATCATAATTGCAATTTACATGAGAAGACATGAGTATTTAACTATGATATATTTATGATATAAAGTGCTGCTAAAAAAAGTGGCTGCCAAGCCATAGGTTATATTTCTTAGCCCTCCTTATATGTCAGGGAAAGGAAAGGTGACATATAACCTGTTCTTACTAATGCAATATGAACAGAAGTAACATGTGTCATTTCTGGGACATTACATTTAAAAAGCAGTTGTGCCTTCTTTACCCTGTCTTTATACTTCTCTTGCCTGCGTTCAGAGGCTTCTGAGGCACTAGGGGAGTGGTTCTCAAACTTGACTGCATGTTAAGATTGCCTAGGAACTTAAAAAATTTTGATACCTTTGCTGTAAACTAGAAAATAAAATCTCGGACACCCGGGCATCAAGTTTTTTAAAGTTTCTTAAGAGATGCTAATGGGTAGGCAAAGTTAAGGACCACTGCCTAGGGATGACTTTAGGATCCCTGAAAAACTGTGGAGACAGGTTATCTGCTGAGCAGGAATACCTGTATTGGGCTCTCATGTGAGCAAGAAATAAACTTCTGTTAAGCCACAGAAATTTGAGGAGTTTATTATATCAGCTACTTTACCCTAACTAATATATTTCCCATTATATATTTTCAACCTCCAGCACAAAGTCTAGCACATATTATGTGTATAATTACTATTTATTGAAAAAATCATTATGTTCCCCATCCTTACAGATGAAGTTCAAAGTGGTTAAATAACTTACCCAAGGATGCACAGGTAGAAAGCAGCAGTCTGAATCTGAGCCTAGGTCTCCTTGATTACAAAATGGGTATTCTTTTCACTATCCTACAATGCCCTCTTTTGCAGATGAGAAAACCATAAGATTTCAGAAACACCCTCACTTTAATATCCCTCATAGGTGACAATTGCAGGCTATGATGGCATCAGGATCCTGGACCCTAATTAGTGGTAAATGAAGGAACAGAAAACCACTGACAGGAGTTGGTGGAAATTGGTGAGTGGTAATGCTCCTTACCTGGGTCTCAGGTTGCCTGTCTCAGGACAAAGCCCAATACCTCAAACTGTTGGCAACTAAGACCCTTTCTCATGAAACCAGAAAGCTAACAATTGGAATATAGTATTATATGGTAGAAATAAAAAGACCTTAGCCCTGGACCATATCAAGATCTGACTAAATGGTCTTGTGCATTACTCCAGTTTTCCTGTGTCTCCCAATTTTGTCTAACATATCTTTCTAAAGACCACCTGTGACACATCACTCCACAGCTCAAAAATATACAATAGCTTCCTGTCCTTCCCCATATAAATTCCACATCAGTCTTTCCCAAACACTACAAGACCCTCCATAATCTGTTCCTGTCATATCCAGCCAACTTTTTCTCTCAGCCTTCCTTTACACATCTTTGTCTCTAGCCAGGGTGTCTTTTTCACACTCTGTAACCCATCCATGCCTTCTTCAGCATTCCTTCAAACTTTTCTTTATGTTGGGTCCTGCTCTCCACCCTACTCTGCTCACATTTCACAACTTCATGAAGTCTTTTTATGCTACTCTGACCCATCCAGTATTTTTCTAGGTGTTATGTTTTGTGTGATTATTTCATCTCCCCAGAGGAGTTTGTCAGTAACTTGGTTGCCAGGCCCCAGACCAAATCCTCTTCATTTGTGTAATTATGATTACTGATTAATTTCTTTGCAGAGATAGTTGGAAAAACATTCCTGAATACATGATCCCATTTGACAGGCACACTAACCCTATGAAATAAGTATTGATTCCCTATTTTACAAAATATTTTTTGAGTATCTGCTACCTGCCAGGCACTGTACAGGGAAGACGTTTCTTGCCTTTTTTTACAGGTGAGAAAACTGAAAGATGTGTGATGTAAAGGGACTTATTGAAATTCACACAGCTGAAAAATGACTAATCTAGAGCTCCAACTCAGGCTTATCATTCTACATCCAAGGTTCTCTCTATTACATGTTATATCTCCCCTAGAGCAAGAATTCAGTATTTATTGTCTGAAATAAAATACATTTTATTTTTAAGCACTTGGGAGAATTCTTGGTATACTTACTATTGGAAGCATTAACAATAATATCGAGAAACATTTATTGGGCACCAATTATCTGCTGGGTAAAAATGATATATACATCAAATAACATTAGCCATGCCCTAATTGTTAAGTGACTGGTAGAAGTGTCCAGGGATTTCTGAGAAGGACAAGAGCACTGTGACTTGCTGTAGACCCAACTTTGGAGGAAAAGTAAGCTTTGGCCTGAGCCTTGGAAGATAAGCAAGATTTTGATAAAAAGAGAAGGAGGAGGAAGAAGAGCATTTCAAGAAGAGGAAATAATGTGAGCAAAATTTTCCAAGGTGTTTCAAGATCAGGTTGGGTATCTTTGTTTTTTTACCAACTGTAAGAAATAAACTTTTGCACAAAATGTGATAAATGAAAACTCAGTTGGTTTTGAAGATTGGAAGAAAGTGATAAAAAAAAAAGTATGAAAGTGGAAGACCAAAGCCCTGACATGAATTACTGGAAGTGAGAGAACTTTTCAAACTGTAAATGAAAATGCACACAAAATGATTAAAATTACTATTGTTTTTGTTATTGCTATTCTACTGCACAATAAATGGTTTGATTTAATCATTGCTGAGTTCATCATTGAGTGGTGGCTATTTCTGTATACCAAACAAGGGCATAAATCTTACCAAGAAAGACAAAGGAAGACACTATACAAATGGGAAACATTCTTTTCACAGCATATTGAGTTTATTCAAAGTTCAAAAGGACCTGGGTCAGCAGGTGGGTGGCTTCAGGCTCTGTTTATCCCTCTCACTTAAAGTGAGATTCTTGGAGGAAATGAGTTTTGGAGAAAGTGATTTTTTAAGAAGTACAATTTGACTGAATCTACCAACAATACAAATTATCATTTCTCACTTTGCCTAGCACTTTGATCTCTTCAGTGACTTTTGTGGACTCATCTTCCTTTTACTCTGACTCTGGGAAATAAGAAAATGGTATAATACTTATATATGCAGGAAATTTTGAAGGCTTTGGAGCCAAGATGACTCGTTTCAAATCTCAGCTCTATCACTTCCTAGCTATGAGAACTTATACTTCTCTGAGTCTCAGAGAGAAAGAATAATTCTTACTTTTAAAAATTCTCATGAGGATCAAAGAAAATTTGTACATGACCTGGAATGTTCTTCACTTATCAGTTCTTGTTTGGTTCCCTGGCACTTTAGGGCATAGGTTTGAGAGTCAGAGAATATATGGACCCAATTAAAGTAAATTTATTCAACAATTTGCAATTGAGTTTCTCTTAAGTGCCAGGCTCAGTGCCAGGGGCCAGAGACAAAGAAGCAAACACGTCAAACAAGAGCTTAATTTTTGTAGAATGTACAAGCCAGGCCTTTTTTTTTTGACGGACATTAGCTGTATGTCTGTAATACTTAATTCCGCTGAGCCTCAGTTTGCTCAATGGAATAATAGTCATTGCCCAAATGACTTCCTTATCAGGAAGTTGCAAGAGTCAAATTAGATAATGAACATAGAAACATTCTTGTGAACTGTAAATTACTTTACCAATGGAATTATTAGCAGCTATATTCCTATTTGATTGCAAGAAGGGCTAAAAATCATGAGTTTTTAGCTGTATATACCAAAAAGCATATTATCACAGAATCCTGGCCAGGAGTATGGCCGAGACTGGAGTGAATATGAGAATATTGTCAACATCAAGGCCCAGGTATGGGAGGTATCAAGGCACTTTATACAGCCAGGAAGGTCTGGCTATCTATGACACTGAAAGAGAAAGTCTTTGGACTTCTAGTTTTTCTTTCTTTTTTTTTTTTTTTTTTTTTTTTTTTTTTTTTTTTTTAGTTTTTCTTTCTTGTACTCAACTTCCTCACTTCCCAGATAGGAAGCACTTATTCCCATAGCCTTTTTAACTTTTCCCTTTTTCACATCTGTAAGTAAATCTGCTCTAAGAAAATGATCTGGTCAGCTTATTCATAATAATGTGTCAATGACTGAACACTTCATGGATGACCACTCCCAAGGAAAGGGGCATTGAATTGGGGGCTTTGCCTTAAGATAAAGAAAATAACACTAATGTTAAAATTCTGGGAAATATTAATAAAGCTCAGTTTCTTCTGAAATTATACCAAGTACATGAAGACTGGTCCAACCTGTAGGAGCTTTAACAATAATAGAACCATAAAATGTCAGAGCTAAAAAATTTCTCAAAGTATGTTCACTAGAACATTAATCATTCATCTATTCTTCTAAAAAGGAAGTGGATGATATAATGACCAATATCCCTGGAAATCTTTTCCAGTAGTTTCAAAGCATAGATTTTTTTTTCAAAGCATAGATCTTTTATGAATCATTATTAGGGTTAGGGGAGAGCATAGATCTGTTGGTACATGCAGGGAAACCCATCTCCAAATCTCACTAGTAAGGTTCTCAGCATGCATTAATTGGTGAAAATGCATATACTCTTTGCCTATTTTCAACAAACCTATTTATTTTATTATCTTCCCTGAAACCCCCTTTGAGGACAGCTATCCTTCAACTTTTCCAGAAGAAATCCTCTTATTCACATGGTTACTGAGAACTACTATGTTCCTACAGTGTGATCTTTTCCTGGCAATAATTAATTGGCCAAACAATGGGCATGTGAGCCAAGCTTGTACAATCAAAGTCCTTATCTGGGCTTTTGAATCAAGAGATTCCAGCCCAGTCTGGCTTCTAACTTGAACTGTATAGATGTTATCAGTGGCCATTTTTTCCCATGTGGACTGAGAATGGAGAAAGTGGTCTGTAGAAGAGGAGAGAAGGAGACACGCCAAGAGAAGCACACACAATACAGGTAGACAGAATTCTGACAGCATTGAGTACATTGTTATAATTTCTACTGAGGCTGAGCAGAATTCTGGTTTTGTGAGACATCCCTATAAGCTTAATTATAAATATCTAGGTAGGTGAAATAATTCAATTTCTCTTTTTGCTGGAGTGATCTCAACTGGGTTCCATTACTTGCAACCATAACTCTTAACTAGTAAAGCCCCATACTTACCAAAACTAAAGACAATACATTAGTGAGCTTTTATATTCACACTATCTTACCACTGTAGAAGTATTTTTTTATTTTATTTCTTTTTTAAAAAAATATTTCATTTATTTATTCATGAGAGACACAGAGACCGAGGCAGAGACATAGGCAGAGGGAGAAGCAAGCTCCCTATGGGGAGCCCGATTTGGGACTCTATCCCAGGACCCCAGGATCATGACCTGAGCCAAAGGCAGACAGTTAACCACTGAGCTACCCAGGCGTCCTTGCTTTTATTTCTATTATTACTTAATCACATATGATTTTTTAATGACAAAATTGTAGTCCATGTGCTTTTTGCCTGGTTAAGAGACTTACAGAAACCAAGGCACAAAGCAAGACAAAGACTTATCAAGGGTCAATATCAGAGCAGAAAAACATATTAAGGTGTTATGGTTTTGGATTATCCATGAACTTTCTTGTCTCAGCCCTAGATGGAGTCTCTTGGCTTTATACTGGTAATTCTCACCAATAAAGATGGCAAATTTAAAAAGACAACACGTTTTCTGTAACAATCTAGGTGACAAAACCTACAAACCTAAAGCCACTGTTACAGCATTTGAATATAGTCATTCTGAGTCCAAGGTGGTTGATACATTCACTCCATGAAGTATGGCATACAGTAGTTATGAAAGCAGATGTTCGAATCTTGTTTCTATAACTTTGAAATGTGTAGTCTTGAGCAATAATTTAATCTCTCTGCGTTTCAGTTTTCTCATCTGTAAAATGAAGATATAAATACCTTCTTAGCTGAACTCATAGTTTTTGTTAGGATTAGATGGGGAAAACTCTTTGAAAACTCTAAAATGCGTAACATGTCCTAATTGTTTTGATTTCTAACAAAAAGAAAGAATGGACTTGATTCTTTTTCTATTGTGTATTTTTTTAGGGTAGTACATAGTAGGTGCTGAAAAAAAGGTCAAGTTACTCATTGAAAGTTTCTGACATTTTGTCAATGAGAAAAGGATTATGCAGATGATATGCAAATATCATTCAGTAGTCAGGATAGCATAAGCTATAACCCATAAGTTTCAGGGGTTCCAAATCTGACTCTATTACTTACTAGTTCTATGATCTAGGACAAGTTGCTGTATTTCTCTGAGTTTCTTTTTCCTCAACTGCAAAATAAGAGTGATAACAGTATTTTTCTCATAAGATTGATGTGAGGAGGGACACCCGAGTGGCTCAGTGGTTGAGTGTCTCTCTTTGGCTCAGGTCATGATCCCGGGGTCCTGGGATAGAGTCCCACATCAGGCTCCCCACAGGGAGCCTGCTTCTCCCTCTGCCTATGTCTCTGGATCTCTTTGTGTCTCTCATGAATAAAAAAAAATCTTAAAAAAAAGATTACTTTAAGGATTAAATGAGTGAATTTGCATAAAGCTGTTAGGAAAATGCCAGAGCACAGAGTAAGCACTCCTAGTCTTACATAAGTTAGCTTATATATGGCTCTTAAAAGGATGGAAAGCACATAATAAGTTTGTAATAAATATTACCTGCTATTATAATCCATTGCATAGACTCTGGTGATAAGAGAACCACAACTTAGCTATTTCTACACAAAGTCTTTTCATTTCAATCTGATGATACAATACAAATGCTCTTGTAATACTGTATTACTTTTGTTTTCATGTCCCTGTCCTGGTTTGCAATCTGTGACAGGAGCTGCTTTTAACAGCTTTGTAGACAAGTATTCTGGGCATTACTATAGCACATGTAATTGCAATTTGGCCAGCGTTGGAAAGCAGGTGACTAAGGAATGTTATATAGGAGACAAAGGGGTTATTGGTAATAAGCTAGTATTTAATTGATCATTGTATTTGAATCTTCTTTAGTCCCAGTTTAGGCTGATTCAGGAAGGAAAACAACCAGAATCAGGTATCTTTTGCATTTCAATAAGAATGTAATCAGTTTTGGTCTGTTGGAAAATAATGTTTTCTTTTCTTTATGGCTTTGATCATAATAATTCACAATTCCAGTATACACAAGCTTGAATCATCTTTTTAAATAAAGTAAGAGATTTTCAACTGACAAATATCAAAACACTATTTGTGATTCATCAGGTAAAGTATAAGAATTTCTACTAATGACTCCACTTTCCAAGGTATGACGATGATGCCTCTTTCTTTTGTTAATTTACATTTTAACTCAGCCAGAAATTAAATAAAATTTTTAATATTCTAAGGAGTTAGCTGCTCTGGGTCAGGGTGGAACCCCTAAGGGGTGGGGGCCTTTTCTCAGAGACTTGTGATATAGGTCATACTTCTCTGAGGGAAAGTGATGTACAGGGGGGCAGTAGCAAGGGATTGTATGAATCCATCTATTACAGATCCTCAGCTCTACTCTCTTATGGCTTCATTGTCACCCATGCTCAAAAGCAGCTGCCAGGAAATGAATCTAGAGAATTTATCCCAATTTTCAGGTAGAGCGAGTCCAACCCTAAGCGAAGTTTTCAGTTAGCTGCACAAAACCTGCTTCTCTAGGGATAGGAGATCACTTGTGGAGGAGGATTGATCACTGAAAATTCTGCGTGGAAGAAAGAACTATAATGAAGAAGAATAATGGCCCCACATTTTTCTGCATCTGAATAGCTGAATGACCTTGGGCAAGTCACATCAGGTTCAGAGGGCAGGTTCCTCTTCTGTGTAACAGAGCTTATCATTCACATTCTGCTTAATTCCAAAAGTTGCTCTGAAAACTGAGATATTATATGCAAATATTCTTTGTGAACCACAGTGTCCTGTGCAAAGGTCACTGCTGTCAGAGCCTGAAGCTGTAGAAACATCACAGAGATAGGGTGAAGGCATCATCACTCAAACTTTTGGTTAATCCAGAGAAAACACATGGATATGATGGCAATTGTTTAGCGCTTCACCTCTCTTAGGTTTGAACTCTACAGGGAGACTCCGCTACTATGAATGATAACATTGATCTTAAGTGTGTCTTTTGGCCTTTCTCTGATATCCCCAGAACAATGCATTCTTAAAGGTCCATAAGAGACATGCATATTCTTACTGATGGTCATTTTCCCTTTTGGAAGTTTCTTATTCCCCCCTCAGTACCTGGTAAAGCCAAAACAAATATGAGCCAAGATTCCCCGCGCATTGCCATCTAAAATGTGTTTTTCAGCAACAAATGCTGCCAAGAGTAGGATGGGATAAGGCCTTTCTGCAAGGGAAACGTAAGATGTGGGGGGAGAAAGAGGTCTTGCTGAAACGATTTCCAACTTTTGACCTCTGCTTCCTTCACATGTTTTGAAACCTTTTAAATGTGGAGTTTAAACTTTGAATCTCAAATGTTACCCTGGCACCTGAACTTGGGGTCAAATATCCTTAGGCATTTTGAAAAGTAAATAGCACCATACAGATGATACCAGTAATTAACTGTTGCCTAACGCCTAAGAGGCAGTATAACCTGTTTTGTATTAAACACAGCAGGCTTCAAGTTCTTGTTTCAATTCAATATTGTCATCTTTAAAATGGGAATAGTGGCAAATAATGATACTTTCCTTGGAGAACGGTTATAAGCATTACAAATTGGCACACAATGGACAAATTTTTATGATGATCTTAATTACACATTTTCTTTGCATTCTTTTTTATTTGTTTGTTGTTTTCACAACAAATTGTCAAGAAGGAAATTATTATTATCTCCATTTTACAAAAACGTAAAAAGTCCTGGACTGGGAGATTAGCCGGAGCTCATATAACACATAAATGGAAGTGGAAGGTATTTTTATTCTTCATCAAATATAACCGTAAAATCTGTTACAAAATGTCTTTCTATATCATAAATTCAACACTGCTTTTCTTCATCTAATGTTTAGTCTGTAAGTTATGGATAAGCAGAGCACCTCACCAGAGCATCAGAGAGGCAGCTGAAGCATAATGGTAAGAGGTTAGTTGTTTTGTGATAAAACATTTAGATTCATAGCACTGGACCTACCTCCTATCAGCTGTCTGACCTTGCACAAATTATTTAGTATTTCTGAGCCTCTGTTCCCCCTCTACAAAATAGAGATAACACCAATTCACCTGGTTTCTTGTACAAAAGTAATTGTTAATGACCTGTAATACCAGTGTATCACAATGGACTCCTAGATAATTATCTTTGTTAGCAGTCAAATAGCAGAAGTGTGGACAAATCTCTCTTTCATAACACTGTTGTAATCTCCTTGCATGTAACATTCTATCCCTATAGTTTGGTTAATTGGAACATGTAAAGTTCTTAGTCCCAATGCCCAGTAGAGTGCTTGGCATACAGTAAGAGTTCCATACATTTGCTAAACAAATGAAAAATTAATTAATGGCAATGCACAAAGTGGGGAATACTGCTTGGTAGAGCAGGAAGATTTATAAGATCTATATAAAATATCTGGTTATGATAAGTGTTTTTGAAAGAGGTAAAAATAAAATGTTATGTAAACTATGATTAATAAATCCAGGAATGCTTCCCAGAACACTCAATATTTGATCTGTGTTATGAAAAAAACATTGAATCTGGTCATGAGAGAAGGGGGGGAATAACATTTCAGTAAAAGTAAACAGCATGACCCAAAGATAGGCAGACCTGAGAGTGTACGATATGTTCAGAGGGAGCCCAAAAAGTCTGATGTGGCTAAAGATGTGGGTGGTTGATAGGAGAACAAGATGGGAGAAAGGGACACAGAGAAGCATTAGGGCCTAACTGTGACAGACTTTAAAGTCTATGTGATGGAGCTTGGACTTGAACCTGCAGGCCAGAGTTTGCAGATTGGCAGGGCACAAACTAATTCTTGTCTACAGACATGTTTTTTTTTTTGGGGGGGGGGGGCGAGTGGGGGTGTGCCAAAAAGAATTGGCTTGCATGATCTTTTTAAACCAAATGAATTAGTTGCCAACTTTTTTTTTTTTAATTTTTATTTATTCATGATAGGCACACAGTGAGAGAGAGAGAGGCAGAGACACAGGCAGAGGGAGAAGCAGGCTCCATTCACCGGGAGCCTGACGTGGGATTTGATCCCGGATCTCCAGGATCGCGCCCTGGGCCAAAGGCAGGCGCCAAACCGCTGCGCCACCCAGGGATCCCTAGTTGCCAACTTTTAAAGACATTCAGATTTTACAATAAAGTCTAGAATGCTGTTCTTAAAAATGATTGAATATCTGAAATACTGAAACTGCATTCTTGCCTGGCAGCAACCAGCTGGAGTTAAGTGATGGCTACCTCTTTTAGATGGAGCATCTACTCTCTAGTTGGCCACAGTCTTCACCACCCTACCCTTTGTGTATCTCCTACCAGGGTCTCTTCACTCACTTTTGTTACATATGAGGCATGTGGGCTTGAAACCCCTTGTACAGGGGCACTTGGGTGGCTGAGTCAGTAAGGCAGCTAATTCTTGATTGTGGCTCAGGTCAAGGTCCTGGGATCCAAAGCATGGGGCTCCCTGCTCAGCTGGCTGTCTGCTCAAGGATTCTCCCTCCCAAATGTGTGAAAATATCAGTGAAGGTGACAAAACATGAGAGACCCCTAACTCTGGGAAATGAACAAGGGGTGGTGGGGGGGTTGGGGTGACTGGGTGATGGGCACTGAGAGGACACTTGGTGGGATGAGCACTGGGTGTTATGCTATATGTTGGCAAATTGAACTCCAATAAAACAAATTTTTAAAAAGATTCTCCCTCCCTCTCTCTCTACCCCTCCTTCTGTTCATGCTCTCTCTTTTTTTCTCTCTCCAATAATTAAATAAATCTTAAAAAAATAAAAAACCTGGAATAGGCATTTGAAGGTTATAGAGCAGAGGAATAATAAGAGTTATTCATTAGACGAAGACCTGATGATTCTGATGATTCTGACTCTGTTGAAGATAGCCTGGAAGAGAGTAATCAGGGGCGGAATTAGGGCTGGAGTTGTGGAAAGAAAGGATAAGATGAAATGGAGGCTCCAACACTGAGGAGCAGGAAAAACATATGAGCTGCGAAAATAAACCTTTATAATCCTCTAAGTGGAAGAAGTAGCAATCATCCACAAAGCGGCAGAGAGAACTCTAAGGGTTTATTCATAAGCTCCACTCCTCATTTCTAATGCAACTCAAATGTTTTAAGATGATTCTTCACTCTCCTTCTGAGACTGAATAACTCCCAAAGACAGAGTCCACAGTGTCTTATTTATCAGTGAAACCCAGTGCCTAGCACAGAGCCTGGCAATCAATAAGTGCTTTGTAAATACTCATTTGATGTATAAATCAGAGGGATTCTCTATTTTACTTGTAGGTAGAGGAAAGGTTTATTACATTCCAAAGCATGCTGAAACCACAGGGGTTTTTGTAACCCTCTCCCCACCCCTCACCCCCACACCAAGCCAAACTCCTAGTTTGGAAATAGAATTTTAATTCTGTGGAAGTAGAATCCATCCTTTTACTCAACAGGTATTTATTGAGCACTGGCCATGTGCCATGCCAAGCTAAGTCTTAAAGACTTGATGATGAACAAAATTCACAAGGTCAATGTTCTCAGGAAACACACTTACAGTCTGGTGAAGAAAATAAATATTAGGGACGCCTGGGTGGCTCAGCGGTTGAACGTCTACCTTTGGCTCAGGGCGTGATCCTGGAGTCCTAGGGATCGAGTCCCAGGGATTGAGTCCCACACTGGGCTCCCTGCATGGAGCCTGCTTCTCCCTCTGCCTGTGTCTCTGCTTCTCTCTCTGTGTCTCTCCTGAATAAATAAATAAAAATCTAAAGAAAATAAATATTAAGTAAATGCACAATTAATATTAATTTTTTGTGAGAAGTCCTCCAAAAAAATACTGGGTACTATTAAAACATATAAAAAGGTGGGCAAGGAACCTGAGCTAGCCTAGGAGGTCCAGGAAATCTTCCTGGAAGTTCTGTATGCATAGGCATTAACTAAATGAACAGGAGGGAGAATGAATCATCATTTCAGGTACAGGGAACAGCATATGCAAAAGCAGGGGGGACTGTCAGGCATTTGAGGAACTCTGAATAAAAGCCAGTGAGTGGAGTTCAGAAAGCAGGAGGAAAAGAAAGGTAGAAAGATATTAGATCATGTAGATTTGATGTTTAAAGATTTGGATGTTTATACTAAGAACAATGGAAAGCTAGAGACAGAGTTTAAGTAGAAGAATAATGTGACCAGATTCAACATTTTAAAAAAATCTTCTACACAAACATATGTTGACAATTGATTTTTAACAAAGATCTAAAGGCAATTAAGAGGAAAAAGGATAGTTTTCTTTTTCAGTAGTGCTGAAAAAATAAGACATTTCTATACAAAAGAAGTGGATATCCATATATAAAACTTAAAATGGATTATAGATCTAAATAAATGTAAAACTTAAAATTATAAAGCTTCTAGAAATCAAAACACAAGACTTTTAAAAACATAGTTTGAGATATTGGGTTAAAAAAGATTTTTTAGATGGCACCTGAGTGGCTCAGTGATTGAGTGTCTGCCTTTGGCTCAGGTTGTGATCCTCGGGTCCTAGGATCAAGTCCTGCATTAGGCTCCCCATAGGGAGCCTGCTTCTCCCTCTTCCTGTGTCTCTTTCTTTGGGTTTCTCCTGAATACATAAATAAGATCTTTTAAAAAAAGTAAATAAGCAAAAAAGATTTCTTAGATCTGACACCAAAGGCATAATCTGAAAATGAACAAATTGATATAATGGACTTCATCAGAATTAAATTTTTTGCTCTTAAAAAGATCCTGGTAAGACAACTATAAACTGAAAGAAAATACTAATGAATCATATTTCTGATACTGAACTTGTATCTACAATATATAAATTAATCTAAAAACTCCATAATGGAATACAAGCAGCACAATCTGGAAGATAATCAAAAAATTTGAGTGAAGTCCTCATCTAAGAAAATATACAAATGGGAAAAAAGCTCATGAAAAATTCTCTACATCATTATTCACTGGAGAAATGCAAGTTAAATGAGAAATACCTGCACATTAAATTAAAAGGACTGACCATACCAAGCGCTGGTGAGGGTATGGAGGAACTGCTGGTAAGAATGTAAAACGATACAATCACTTTGGAAGGCAATATGGCATATGAGAAATGAAGCATATGTCCATATAAAGACATGTATAAATATTCATAGCAGCTTTATCCTAATAGCCAAATAGTTTAAAGAGCCCAAATGTCATCAACAAGTGAATGGATAAACAACTGTGGTATATCCATACAATGGAATATTACTTAACAATAAAGTAGAAAGTTAACTGATACATATAAGATAAATATCAAAGTTATTACACTGAGTGAAAGATATCAGACCAAAAAAATATTTCATTGATATGAATTTTGAAAAATGAGGACTTATAGTAACAGAAAGCAGATCACTGATTGCCAGAAGAAGAGTGTGGAGAAAGTAAAGAAGGGCACAAAAGAAACTTTTGGATTGATGAGTATTTTCACTATTTTGATTAGGTGATGGTTTCACAAGTGTATTCCTATGCCCAAAGTTATCAATTTGTACAACTTTAAATATATATATTTTATTATATATTCAAAATACCTTAATTATGCTATTTTTGGAAATCCCTCTGGAATGGAAACCACAGAAATAGACCCACATAATATAATCCGTTGATTATTGACAAAGGAGCAATGGCAATACAATGCTGGAACAACTGGATATCCACATGCAAAAGACAATGAATTTAGATAGACCTTACACTCTTCACAAAAATTAACTCAAAATGGACCACAGACCTAAATGCAAAATGCAAAACTACTCTAGAAGGTAATATAGGAGAAACCCTAGATGACGTTGGGTGTGGTGATGACTTTTAAGATACAACACCAAAATGTGGAGAAAAGGGAACTCTCTAACACTGTTGGTGGGAATGTGAACTGGTGCAGCCACTCTGGAAAACTGTGTGGAGGTTCCTCAAAGAGTTAAAAATAGACCTGCCCTATGACCCAGCAATTGCACTGTTGGGGATTTACCCCAAAGATTCAGATGCAATGAAACGCGGGACACCTGCACCCCGATGTTTATAGCAGCAATGGCCACAATAGCCAAACTGTGGAAGGAGCCTCGGTGTTCATCGAAAGATGAATGGATAAAGAAGATGTGGTTTATGTATACAATGGAATATTACTCAGCCATTAGAAACGACAAATACCCACCATTTGCTTCAACGTGGATGGAACTGGAGGGTATTATGCTGAGTGAAGTAAGTCAATCGGAGAAGGACAAACATTATATGTTCTCATTCATTTGGGGAATATAAATAATAGTGAAAGGGAATAGAAGGGAAGGGAGAAGAAATGTGTGGGAAATATCAGAAAGGGAGACAGAACATAGAGACTCCTAACTCTGGGAAATGAACTAGGGGTGGTGGAAGGGGAGGAGGGCAGGGGGTGGGGGTGAATGGGTGACGGGCACTGAGGGGGGCACTTGAGGGGATGAGCACTGGGTGTTATTCTGTATGTTGGCAAATTGAACACCAATAAAAAATAAATTTATTATTAAAAAAAAAGATACAACACCAAAGGCAAGGTCCATGAAAATAGGAATTGATAAACTGGATAAAATTAAAAACTTCTGCTCTGTGAAAGACAATGTTAAGAGAATGAGAAAACAAGTACAGACTGAGATAGAATATATGCAAAATACACACCAATAAAGGACTGCTATTCAAAACATACAAAGAACACTTGAAATTCAACAATAAGAAAACACCAGATTAAAAAATGGGCCAAAGGGATCCCTGGGTGGCGCAGCGGTTTGGCGCCTGCCTTTGGCCCAGGGCGCGATCCTGGAGACCTGGGATCGAATCCTACGTCCCGGTGCATGGAGCCTGCTTCTCCCTCTGCCTGTGTCTCTGCCTCTATATCTCTCTCTCTCTGTGTGACTATCATAAATAAATAAAAATTTTAAAAAAATCTTAAAAAATGGGCCAAAGACATTAACATACACCTCACCAAAGAAGATATTCAATATCAAATAAGTATATGAAAAGATATACTCCGCATATGTCATCAGGGAAATTCAAATTAAAACAGCAATGAGATACCATTACCAGAACTACCAAAATCTGGAAAGCTGACAACACCAAATGCTGGCAAGGAAGTGAAACAAAAGGAACTCTCATTCATTGCTGTTGGGAATGCAAAAAGGTATGCTATTTTGAAAGATAGTTTGGTGGTTTATTACAAAACTAAGCTTACCTTTAAAATATATGATCCAGCAATCATGCTCCTTGGTATTTATCCAAGGGAGTTGAAAACCAATGTCCATACAAAAGCCTACACACAATGCTCATAGCAATTTTATTCATAATTGCCAAAAGATGGAAGCAATGAGGATGTACTTCAGTAAAATGACTAGATAAATAAATTGTGGTACATCCAGACAATGGAATAATATTTGATACTAAAAAGAAAGGAGCCATCAAGTTATGAAAAGACATGGAGGAAACTTAAGTTCATATTACTAAGTGAAAGAAGCCAATATGAAAGGTCACATATATGATTCCAGATGTAAGGCATCATGGAAAGGGTAAAACTATGGAGACAGTATAAAGACCAGTGGTTGTCAGGGAGTGGTAGGGGGAATAAATATTTGGAGACAGGAGTTTTAGGGCAGTGAAAATACTATGTATGATGCTACAGTGATGGGTACATGTCATTATACAATTGTTCAAAACCATAGAATGTACAACGCCAAGAATTCATCCTAATATAAACTAGGGACCTTGGGTGATTATGATGTATTGATGTAAGCTCATCAGTCATTGCAAATACACTGCTCTGGTGGGGAATCTTGATCATGTGGGAAGCTATAGATGTGTGGGTGCAGGAAGTATATGGGAAATCATTGAGCCTTCTTTTTAGTTTTGTTGTGAACCTTAATCTGCTCTAAAAATTTAACTCTTTTTTAAAAAAGATTTTATTCATTTATTCATGAGAGACACATGGGGAGGGGGGAGAGAGATTGAGAGAGAGAGGCAGGGACACAGAGAGAAGCAGGCTCCATGCAAGGAGCCCGACGCAGGACTCAATCCCGGGACTTCAGGATCATGCCCTGGGCCGAAATCACTGAGCCACCTAGGGATCCCCTAAAAATTTAACTCTAAATTTTAAAAACTCCTCTGGCTGCTCAATGCAGGACTGACTTGTATGAAAGTAAGAGTAAAAAAGATGGAGACCACTTATGGTGGTACAGATGAGAAAGGAAAATACCTACCTTGAACTAGGTTGGCAGTAGCATAGATGAAGAAAACTGGGCAGATTTGTGAGCTATTTAGGAAATAAAACCTACAGGATTTGGAGAATGTCCACCATTTTCCAAAGGTCAGTTCATCCTGGCTTTCCAAAGCAAGGAGCTAGGAAGAATTACATTAACAAAACTCCCTTGAAATTACAGAGGAAACCCATGGCAAAAACTGACCTTCACCTTACATGACCTGAGAGGACACCTCTGGTTGCTAATCTGGTTGCTAAGAAACTATAAAGAAAAAGGAGAAGGAGAAGAAGAAAAAGAAGAAAAAAGATGGTACAAGCACACAATTTATATAATATTCAACAGTGTCTCTTGATCTTTTTTAAAGGCATAGAAGGAAAATAAGATGAAATGGGAGATCAGAGTTTAAAATTCAGAATAAAGTAGATACCCTATTATGTTCACAGTAGTTAGCTTTTCCTGACAATGATATAAATGTTGATAGCACCCCTTTAAAACTAAAACATAGCAATGTGATTCTTTAGATTTGTAGAGTGCTTTCCTGTTTACTAAGTTGTCCCATCATCTTCTTTTTTTTTTAATTTTATTTATGATAGTAACAGAGAGAGAGAGAGAGAGAGAGGCAGAGACATAGGCAGAGGGAGAAGCAGGCTCCATGCACCGGGAGCCCGACGTGGGACTCGATCCCGGGTCTCCAGGATCGCGCCCTGGGCCATCATCTTCTTTAACTACCACTTCAGTCTTCTAAGGTAAGTATTATTGGCCACAATTTTCTGATGACAAAACCATGAAGACAATTTTGGCATTCTAGAAGTAATGTGAACTTTGGAGTCCTTCAGATCTGGGTTTAAATGTCTGTTGGGCTGCCATTTATTGAATGGGCAACTTTGGAGAATTATTTCATAACTTAATTTTCTGAGGCTTCTTTACCCTATCTGTTGGGCATTTCACTAAGATTAGCACCCCCCAACACCCTCCCCCTATTGGGTGTAAATAAGAAGAAAAATCCAGTCAGTCATAGCACTCTAATTGTCAGTGTCAGAAAGACCATCTAGTTCAGGCTCTGCGTTCTCCTCTTCCCACTTCACAGGGCAAGAAACGGAAGCTGAGGGATAGGAAGAGATTCATTGTCAGTCTGTAGACAGTTCTTCTGGCTCTGAGACCTATGCTATTTCCATGTTGCTTTCTCATCAGCCCAGCTGACTCAATTCTCTTTGAGCAACCCTAGTTAAAAGCTTTGGTGGAACTAGAGGTTGTAATAATTATTCAAATAAAATTTTCAAAATATCTGTGCACTTCAATTACATATTCCTGTTAGCTATTACAGTGAGGAATTGAAAATTATCCTTATTACAATTTGATATCTCTAAGAATAGACTGCTTCTTTACCATAAGGGATGATTTGTGAGATTCCTCACTAAAAAGGGCAAGGAAGGGGTATATTTAGGATATATCCAGGCAAGGCTGAAGCCATTAAAATACCAAGGGATAATTTTCACCACATCAGGTAAAAAGCGCCTCAGGCCTTTGCATTCTGGAAGGTTCATTTATAGCTCTTGCCCAAGTGCCCTTGACATTGATTAATCTAGCTAAAATAGTAATGAGATGGAAGACTAGTTTAGGTTCTACTAATGTGGGAACATAGAATAAATTATGCCCTTGTTTCAATGTCTTCGTCTGGAAAACAGAGCTGATCATGCCCACTCTTCCTTCCCTTAAGATCAAGTTACCTTCTTTGGTGAGGGTAAGTAAATGTCCATGATGCTTGGCTGTGAACAAGATAAGACTCTGTTACCCAGTAAAAAGTAGAAGAGATCCATGAAAAAATCTCCACCAGCCTCTGGGAGAGACAGACCCTGCCCAAATCTAGAGCTGTAAGAAATTTAAAAGCTAGGAAGGCCAAGGGCCCCCGCTGACACAAAGGGAAACCTCCTTTCCCATAGGTCTACCCTGCCATTTCTTCCTCTCTTCCATCCTCACCTGCTTCTCCATCTTTAGAGAGATACTATGGTGTCTCCTCCATAAAGGAACAATTTCAAGATGCCACTTCACTCCCTACTCCTGGCTGTCCACCAAGAGGAAGAAAAGCAGTCCTATGTAGCTTCCATCCCTTGAATAGTGCAGTTTGTAAGCTTAAAATATGCAAAGACAACTTGGAAAAGCAAGTACCAGTATATGCGCAAACGTCTGCAAAACCCTGGACAAAATTGAGGTCCCTGTGCACATGACTAGTGTTTCTAGTGTTTATGTGTTTGCCTGCTTATCTGGGTGATTTTGCCTTTGCGTGTCTGGATAGATGAGAAGTGTATGTTTAGAGGCAAATAGGCACACAGGAAGAGAAGAGGGTAGAGTTGTCCTCTGGTTATTAGGCAGAGGGTTCCTAGCGCAATTGACATCATGCCACAAGGCCAATATACCCCTAAGGAAAATTCGGAAGGTTTCAGCAAGTATCAGCTGCTTTGTCCATAGCTTCTTCCTCAGTTTGGAGGAGACCCTCCCATCTGCGCTTCTGTCTGCTTTGAACATATAGCCCCCCGTCTGACACGCTGGTACTCCTGTCGCCGCTACCTTCTCCCTTCCCCCTCACACACAAGCAGAGTCTGTTTTGAGATTGGACTTCGGAACCAAATCTGTAAGTGCTGGCCTTAGGGAGCTCCACTTGGCACTGTCCTCAAAATAAAGCTCCGGGTTAAAGCTTCAGCTCTGGCATGTAAAGCCTGGTCCCGAAAAGTAAGAGGTATCCAGGGAGCTAGGGTCCTCCTGGGCTAAAGCTCCCCTCTCCTGCTTTCACCCACGCTTCGCCAGCACTCATTTCTCCAAAGCCACGGTGCAATAGCGCGCCGCGAGGGGAGGGGAGAAAAGAAAAGGGGAGGGGAGCGAGAAAGGAGGTGGGAAGGCTAGGAGGCCGGCCCGGCGGGGGCGGGACCCGACTAGCAAACTGTTGCTTTTGCTCTCCACCTCCTAGCGCCCCTTCGGAGATCCCAGGGAACCAGCGTGCGGGGAGAGCTGGAGGGTCCCAAACTAGCTGGGAGGCAGAAGAGGCAGCAGAGGAAAGCGACCGAACTCCCCGCTCCAGTGTCGGACAGGAGCTGAAGGGACGTACCGCGTCAACCCCAGCTGGGCTCCCGCAGCAGCCAACGCTTCTTGCAGCGCCGCGGCTTGGAGCCGCCGCCCCAGAGCTGCCCTTTCCTCTTCGGTGAAGTTTTTAAAGCAGCTAGAGACTCGGAGGAAGCGAGGAAAGTGCCGGGTAGGACTGACGGCTGCTTTTGTCCTCCTCCTTTCCACCACCCCCCGCCACACACACACGGTTCTCCTGTTGCTGCCTCAGCCGGCTTCTCTCGGCCCGTCCTCCTACTCCCCCCCCCTCCAAGTCGGCCCAGCGAGGCCGGCCAGAGTTTGCAGAGAGGTAACTCCCTTTGGCTGCGAACAGGCGAGCTAGCTGCACGTTGCAAAGACGGCTCTGGGGAGCCAGACTACCAGTGAGCCGCTTCAGCACTGCCGCTGGGACCGGGCTAGTTAGGCGGTACGCGGGGCTGGCCCCCAGTTTTCCCTCATTCCTTTACCTTCTTCCTCTGTACCAGCAGCTCATTTCCTTCCCCCCCCCCCCCCCCCCAGTTTGCAGGGCCAGAGACCAAACAATGAAAAGGCGGTCAGGGCTTCCATAGACAATTCAAAACAAAAACAAAATCCGAACAAAACAAAACAAACCCCCAAACCCAAGATAAAACAAAAAGAAAAATAATCCGGTTCCTATTTGCACCTGCTTCAGTGGACACTGAATTTGGAAGGTAGAGGGTTTCCCTTGTTTTTCTTTTGTTTCCTTCAAGACTTGGGCATCTTTTGAATCTACCCTCCCAAGATTTCAGGAACAGACTGTGAGCCTAGCACGGCAGATCGTGCCCAGCGCGTTTTACTGTGCAGGAGACTTTGAGGCTGTCAGAGTGCTTTTTGCTTGGTTATTCCTGCAAGTTTCCTTTCCAGGAGCTTCCCGCTGGTGGGCAGCTAGCTGCAGCGACGACCGCATCGCAGCCTGTTGAACTCTTCTAGGCTAGAGAAGGGGAAACGGGTTAAAGGAATTAGGTGGAAGAGTCAGCCAAGCCCAAGGATGGAGGTACAGTTAGGGCTAGGGAGGGTCTACCCCCGGCCGCCGTCCAAGACCTATCGAGGAGCTTTCCAGAACCTGTTCCAGAGTGTGCGCGAAGTGATCCAGAACCCGGGCCCCAGGCACCCTGAGGCCGTGAGCGCAGCACCTCCCGGTGCCCATTTGCAGCAGCAGCAGCAGCAGCAGCAGCAGCAGCAGGAGACCAGTCCTCGGCAGCAGCAGCAGCAACAGCAGGGTGACGATGGCTCTCCCCAAGCGCAGAGCAGAGGCCCCACAGGCTACCTGGCTCTGGATGAGGAACAGCAGCCTTCCCAACAGCGGTCAGCCTCCAAGGGCCATCCGGAGAGTGCCTGCGTTCCAGAGCCTGGAGTGGCTTCGGCCACCGGCAAGGGGCTGCAGCAGCAGCAGCCAGCACCACCGGACGAGAATGACTCAGCTGCCCCATCCACATTGTCACTGCTGGGCCCCACTTTCCCGGGCTTAAGTAGCTGTTCCACCGATCTTAAAGACATCCTGAGCGAGGCTGGAACCATGCAACTCCTTCAGCAGCAGCAGCAGCAGCAGCAGCAGCAGCAGCAACAGCAACAGCAGCAGCAGCAGCAGCAACAGCAGGAGGTAGTATCAGAAGGTAGCAGCAGCGGGAGAGCAAGGGAGGCCGCCGGTGCTTCCACCTCCTCCAAGGACAGTTACCTAGGTGGCAGTTCGACCATCTCGGACAGCGCCAAGGAGTTGTGTAAGGCAGTGTCGGTGTCCATGGGTTTGGGTGTGGAGGCATTGGAACATCTGAGCCCTGGGGAACAGCTTCGGGGGGATTGTATGTACGCCCCGCTCCTGGGAGGTCCACCCGCCGTACGTCCTTGCGCTCCGCTGGCCGAATGCAAAGGTTCTCTGCTGGATGACGGCCCGGGCAAGGGCACCGAAGAAACTGCTGAATATTCCCCTTTCAAGGCAGGTTATGCGAAAGGGTTGGATGGGGACAGCCTGGGCTGTTCGAGCAGCAGTGAAGCAGGGGGCTCCGGAACACTTGAGATGCCATCCACCCTGTCTCTTTACAAGTCTGGAGCACTAGATGAAGCGGCAGCTTATCAAAGTCGAGACTACTACAACTTTCCTCTCTCCCTAGGCGGGCCGCCTCCCCATCCACCACCTCCCCATCCTCACACCCGCATCAAGCTGGAAAACCCTCTGGACTATGGCAGCGCCTGGGCGGCTGCAGCGGCACAATGCCGCTACGGGGATCTGGCGAGCCTGCACGGAGCGGGTGCAGCAGGACCCAGCTCGGGCTCACCTTCGGCCACCACCTCCTCTTCCTGGCACACTCTCTTCACAGCAGAAGAAGGCCAGCTGTATGGGCCCTGCGGCGGGAGTGGAGGCGGCAGTGCAGGCGACGGGGGATCTGTAGCCCCCTATGGCTACACTCGGCCACCTCAGGGATTGGCGGGCCAGGAAGGTGACTTCCCTCCACCTGATGTGTGGTATCCGGGCGGTGTGGTGAGCAGAGTGCCCTTTCCAAGTCCTAGTTGTGTCAAAAGCGAGATGGGCTCTTGGATGGAGAGCTACTCCGGACCCTATGGGGACATGCGGTAAGTTTCTCCTCCTCCACATATCTTTGAATCACCCTAGTCGGTGTTCTGGGGTATCACTCTTCTACCTGCCGGAACACTCTGCCCCTGGGAGAGCTCAACAGTGTTCCATAAAAAGGGCCGCCCTGAATCTGGAGCCTTCTGGGTACTTCTAGCCTGCCAAAGAGAAGACCTTTGTGCTCAGAATCCCCACCGTGTGCCCCACTCCCCACAACCAAGAGCCCTGGATGCTGCTGTGTGCCCTTCCAGATACCTTAACAACACCTCCCCCACCTCCAGCCTCTTAAAATCCTCATGGTGCTCCAGGTCCCAAAGGCTCCAAATTTAAATCCAATAGTAAGGGCCACCTTCAAGCTCTTAAGCTCTCCAGTACTTTTTCTCCTCCCTCTTCCCAAATCTGAGAACCTGCACAGGAAATATGGGCAGTTTCACCTCTTAAGAGTGTGTTAGGGTTTGCCTCCCAGCCTGTGGCTGTTCTTGGCAGGTTAGAGGCAAAAGGACTGGCCTAAACTTTTCTGAGCCCGCCTCCTCCAAAGAGATAAAATGGAGGTGCCCGGATTAGGGGAAGAAGGTCTTTTCTCTGAGTTCTGAGGACCGCTGTGTGAAGATAGGATGAAGTTCCTTCCTCTGGGACAACTGAGGATTTGCCCCAGGGTTGGAAGTCAGCAAAGAGAATCCAACCGGGCAGGAGTAGAGCGAGCAAAGGTAGAGGAAAACTAGCAGACAACATTTCTTCGTAAACACTGGGCAATATTTGCTCTCACAGGTTGACCATGTTGGAAATAGCTACTTGGGTCGGTTTTCTCTTGTAAAGTGTTTATTTTCTCTTTGGAGTACAGCAGATTCACAGCCTCCCACTTCGAGTTTGCATCAGATCCACAAAAGAGGAGAATGTTCTTTTAATAGATAATTTAGCGAGACCTGAGTCTGACTTATAAAGTGTTGGAAATTTTTTAAAGGACTTTTCTGCTATTCCATTGTGCTCAGAAATTACTTTTGGGAGGGAGGAGTGAGGCTCTTTAATATATTCCTTCATTTTAAGAACATGCTTGCATTTTTTAATTAAAGTATAGTTGACACACAATGTTATAGTAGATGTGCTTGCATTTTAAGATATGAGCTGCTACTTTTAAAAAACTTGGTAAGAACTGTTAGGGACTTGTAAGCCATAATCTTGCCCATGACTTTTAATGAGAAAAATGGTGATCAAGTTCATCTGCCTTATTAAAGATTCTTCCCATATTTGTTGAGCCTCCCATATTTGAGGAGATCATGTTGAAGATTCCCCCCTCCAAACAAAGATACTAATTTATCTCAGTGAGGGAGGGAATACTGACCAAGGAACTAACTCCTCAGGTGTGGTGGGTGCTGATGTCCCCTTGGAGTTGTCTTGTTATGTTTTTCTTTAGCTATTTTTTTATCTGTGACTTTTCCAAAATTTCTTTGTTAGCCTTATTAGCATCTTTAGTGACTTAAATCCAACAATTTGCCTCCTTTCACCGATGCTTTTGTTCTTGGAAGATTGATAGAACAGTGTTAGGGAAGAAAAGAGGATAGGATTTTGTAAAATATTATTTTCTGGGCTATTGAAGAAACAGCTTGTTACCAGCCTTTACATCCTACTATTAGATTTTTAATGTTTGGCTTACAGGATTTTCAAAGGGTTTATTTATATCATCAAAACGTTTTCCAGTTAGTTTGGGTTTTTTCTAAAAATTATTTTTGCAATTTGGTTATACCATGGTATAAAAGGTTTTCTTCATTTTATAAGAACAGATTTATTTGATAGGGTTAATTTTTTTTTCCCCTAGTGTTGTTGGCAGTTAGTTCTACTGTGAAGTTTTTTGAGGGATGGAGATGTCTAAGGTACTTCTTGACATAACCATGATGCTAAACTGGAACCTTCTCTCTTCTGCACTGCCCCTCCCCCCCCCCCCCCCCCCCCCCCCCCCCCGCCAATTAACTCAAGTAATAGGAAATGAACAATTCCACATATTTGTTAAGGGATGTGTTTCCTTGAAAACATAACCTGAGATTTTTAGGCAGTAGCCATAGAAAGCAAAAAGTTCTTCCCATCAGGTGGGCAGTAAGCTAGGTTATTTTATCCCAGGTCTTAGAAAATCATTGAGTCAGTTTTTTTTTTTTTTAAGATTTATCAATTTCATCAGAATGCAACCAATCGCAGTCTAAAAGTTGACCTTTTCCTACTTTATCTTTCTTTCTCACTTTACTGGGGCACAATTTGGTGAAAGGCAAGGGTTTTTTTAAAGCCAAAGCCAGAACTTCCAGTCTGTATTGCATGCATTATATGCCAAATTTGAGTTAAAAAATCTAAGAATTCTAGAGGCTTCCAATAATGTTGGATTCCTCCCTTTTTCAATTGTGTGTGTGTGTGTTCATACACATTAGTTAATGGGGGGGGGGCTTTAACTTTAGTAACCTTTGGAATAACTCTGTGTTCTTATATATCTACAATGTTTCTGCTGAAAGGAGAAAGGATGAAGGAGAGAAACTGAAGGTGGACCTTAAAAAAAAACTTAATTTAGCATGTAGTTTGAACAGAAGGAATAATAAAAAGTGATGGGAGTAGAGACCCAAGGAAGCTTGTGCAGGAATTAAAGTTGAGATTTAGATATTAATTATCCAGATGCAAAAAGAACATTTTAATTTTTCTCTTGGTAATTTGTTCTGATTTTTATAACAGTTATTATTTCTTTAGTGCTTTGAGATCGGCAAATTCTGCTTTTTTTCCTCTTATTATAAAGAAGGCATTTTATTACTCCCCTTTCCATCTCCTCTCTCATCTTTAGTTATCAAACACAAAACACATTTTTATGACTATTTTGCAAGGAGCAGTTTGTTTTGTAATGCAGAATTTTGCTTTGGGACCAAGATAGTCTGATGCTTTCTGTCCATAGTTCTTGAGAGTCAGTATGCTGTAAATAAGCATCCTTTCTCCATTGTCAGCAAATAACTAGTGAGTTACGTTTGGGTACCAGTGATCAGAACCAGAGAACCAAATAGCCACACTAGGTGATATCTCATTTGGAAATATATGTAAGATGTGCTGATGGAAGGCTCCTCTTGGTCTTCCTCAGAGTATCTCTTTTAGCTCTGCCAAAGGTTAACATCAGTAAGAGCTATTTTCCAAGAAGTTTGAAGCCTTCCAATTGCAGGGTCACTTTGGGACACTTTCTGCCAGTGCTAATTTTACCTGATCAGACTTTCATTCTTTGAGTTGCAAACCTTGATTTAATAATAATTGAATTTGTTGGTGCATTTAATTTTCTTTTTTAAAGTGTTTTTCTTCCCTGTAATAATTTTCTCCTCTGGTCTACATATACACATTCAAAACAATGAATCCTTAGGTCTCTGACTCTTACTTGTACTGTGACTGCTCTTCATGGGATTATGAGTTGGAATTAAGGACTGGACAGTTTTGTTATTTTTTTCCCCTTGATGATATCAATTTGTAAATCTGCTCAAACAGGGAACAAAATGTAGGTTGGGTGTGGCAAGCAAGGGACTTATCTTATAACCAAACCTGAAATCATTATTCTGAAAAATAGAAAGCAAACAAAAATCAAGTTTTTTGAGGTTGGTCAGAGAGGGAAAAGGAAACCTCTCCCCACCCCCCTACCTCTCCACCATTTTCTCTTTGTCTGCAGCTTCATCGAGTGCTGCCTTGTCCCAGATTTTCTTTCATTTCTCTCCTTTCATGCTTTTAGCTAAATGGAAACATAGACACTTCTTTCTTGTTTTCAGGATATTTTCCTCACTTACACCTGTGGCATCCTCCTAAAGATTTCTTTTTTTAATCTGGAGAGTAACCGATCAGATCAACCTCAGCACCTCTCTTTTAAGGCTAGATGACTTGAGGGGATTGCAAAATTAGTAGCTGGGCTTTTTTAGCTTAAGGTTAGAGCCTGAATGAGTAGTTGCTGAGAAGCTGAACTAGATGTTGTGAGGACTTGGTGACTTAATGAAGTATTTTGCCAGCTGCTCACTCTCTCTCCTTTGATCTCTGTCTCTGTTTACTGGCCATTTTGGTAACCTTTTTCTCAAAGCCTGAAAATAACTGGACCCTCATTGAGATGATGCTGGGTCAGACATCTACCACACTTTGACAAGCAAGACCTAAATCTGGGTGTGTGTGTGTGTGTGTGTGTGTGTGTGTGCTTGTTAGAAGTGTCTGGCTGGACGGATAAATATGCTGATGCTATGTAATCATTTAAAAACAAAGAAAGAGGGCAGTCCGGGTGGCTCAGCAGTTTACTGCTGCCTTCAGCCCAGGGCCTGATCCTGGAGACCCGGGTAGAGTCCCATGTCAGGCTCCCTGCATGGAGCGTGCTTCTCCCTCTGCCTGTGTGTGTGTATCTCTGTCTCTGTCTCTCTGTCTCTCATGAATAAATAAATAAAATCTTTTAAAAAGTTAAAACAAAGAAAAATATTGAAGAAACTATTCTACCTGAGGCTTCCCCTACCAGCATTTCATCAAGTTCTGAAATGTTGGATTCAGAGTTTAGTGATCCTCATCCTAAACACAAAGCTGACTTTTTTTTTTCATTGCTCGTAACTTTCTCTACAGTTATCAGTATTGGTTGGCATTTGTTGTATTGAAGAGAATTATGAAATCTCAAATTTACTAGCACCTTTTTAAAAGAAAAGACCCAATGTCTTATAGTTTACGGGCTAGCACTCATGTAAGTTTGAGTAGGCTGGGAAGATGCTTAGTGAACAAACCTTTGCTAGTTGAGGGTATAGAAATAGTGGAGTTTCCTATAATGTTTGTTTACTCTGTGGAAAAATTTCTCTAGAGCAGCACTTCTCAGCTTTTTTTTTCCTCCAGGCTTCCCACCCGATAGAAAATGTTTTAGATTTTTGCTCAGTAAGGGCTACTTTCAGTGGTTGTTACACAGAAATGATAGGACTGTGAATTATGCACAATCCCTTGCACACTCATGGGTGCTGCCACCCTTTCTTCCTTAAACCATTTCCTGCTGCCAACCTGCAGGCCACAGTAGAGTTGAGAGTGGCTCATCCAGATAAACTTATAGCTCTAAAGTGCTAGTTACTTGAGAAATATATATATATATATATATATATATATATATATATATATATATATATTTCATCCATTAAAAATGTGCAGTTCAGGGTGCCTGGGTGGCTCAGTTGTTAAGTGTCCCTGTTAGGCTCAGGTCATGATCCCAGAGTCCTGGGATCAAGCCCAGAGTCCAGTTCCCTGCTTAGTGGGGAGCCTACTTCTTACTTCTCCTTTTCCTTCTGCCACTGTGCAGTCTCCTGTTTATGCTTACTGTCTCTCTTTCAAATAAATACAATCTTTTTTTAAAAAGTGTGCAATTAAGTGGTTTTTAAGAGTCGGGAAACCGTCATCACTATTCTATAATATTTTAATCACTTAGCAGTTATCCTTCCTGCCAAAAGAGCAACTATCAACCATCAATCTTTTGGTCTCTATGGGTTTGCTGATTTTAACAGTTATTTTATTTTCTTTAATAGTTCCTTTAAATTGAATCATGCTATATGTGATCTTTTGTGATTAGCTTCCTTCATATAGAATATTATTTTCAATGTTCGTCTATGTCAAAGCAGTTATCAGTACTTCATTCTTTTTTATAACTAAATAATGTTCCATTAAATGGATGTATCACATTTTATCTACCTATGCATCAATTGATGAACATTAATAGTTGTTACCACCTTTTGACTTTTATGACCAATACTGCTATGAACATTTATAAAAATTCATACAAATTTTTTGTGGGCGTGTGAACATAATATTTTTAATTATTTTGGGTACATACCTGAGAATGGAGTGTCAAGATCCTGTGGTAACTCTGTGTTTAACCTATTGAGGAAATCCCAAACTGTTTTCAAAATTGACTTCTCCATTTTACAATCTCACTCACAATATATGAGGGTTCCCTGTTTCTACATCTTGCCAATATGTGTTGCCTTTGTCTTTTTAATTATAAGTTGTCCTGAATGTGTGTGAAGTTATCTCAAAATGGTTTTGATTTACATTTCTTTAATAATCAGTAATATTAACCATATTTTCATTTCCTTATTGGCTCTTTGTATATCTTCTTTGGAAAAATATCCAGAACCTTTGCTCATTTTTAATTGCATTATTTGTCTTTTTATTATTGAGTTGTAGGAGTTTTTTAATGTAGTCTAGATACAAGTCCTGTAACAAATTATGATTTGTGAATATTTTATCACATTCTATGAGCTGTCTTTTCACTTTCTTGATGTTATCCATTGAAGCACAAACATTTTAAATTTTGATAAAGCCCAATCTATTGTTTTCTTAGACAGCTTGTGATTTTGGTGTCACATATAAGAATGCCTTGCCTAATCCAAGGTCACAAAGATTAACACCTAGGTTTCCTTCCTAACTGGTTTTTGACCAATTTTGAGTGTTTATATAACTCAAGATGTGAGTAGGGCTTTAACTTCATTCTTTTGCATGTAGATATCAACAAATGGTGCAGTCATCACAGCACCATTTGTACAGTCATCACAGTACCATTTGTGGAATCTTTCCTTATTTAACTGTTTTGGTACCCTATAAAATCAGTTGACTATAAACGTGAAGTTTTATTTCTAGACTCTGAATTGTATTCCACCGATCTTTTACCAGTACCACACTGTCTTAATTACTGTAGGTGCTTAGTAAGTTTTGAAATTGAGGAAGTGTGAACTCTTCAACTTTGTTCTTTTTTAAGATTTTTTTTTTTTTGGATATTCTGGGTTCCTTGAATTTCTGTATTGATTTGTAGGATCAGCTTGCTAATTTCTACAAAGAAGCCCGTTGGGATTATGATAGAGGTTGCACTGAACCTATAGATCAATTTGGGGAGTGTTGCCATCTTAACTATGTTAAACCTTCTGATCTGTGACCATGGGATGTCTTTTCATTTATTTAGCTCTTTTTTCAAGAATGTTTTTAAGAGTATAACTTTTGTGCTTTTGTTAGACTTATTCCTAAATATTTTAATTTTTAATGCTACCATAAATGAAATAATTTTCCTTATATCCCTTTTAAATTGTTCCTTGCCAGCGTATAGCGTTAGAATTGATTTTTGTTTATTGACCTAGGATCCTACAACCGTGCTGAAAGTACCTGAGTTTGGAACACCTCTGGGATTTAAGAAGCAGAAGGTTTCCGTTGCTGTACTAAAGTTAAAGCATAGTTTGTCTCATCCTATATGAAGGCTGCATAGGGACACTGTTCTCAATTTTCCTCAGCTGTAAATTGAAATTGGTAATGCCAGCCCTTTTCTGAATGAATAGAAGATTGTCTCTAAAATTATCAGGTCTTTAGAGAACAGTAGGAAAGAAACCTACTGCTTCTCCTAGCAAGGAGATGAGGAATTAATAATTTCTACACACAAAACTAGCGTGAAGAGGTAACAAATGCAAACTAGGCCAAAGAAATAACTAGCCGTATTTGGCTTATGTTTAGATTTGTGTAAATAGCTGGAGTCATAATTTTATATTTTTATGTGTTGTCCTTTGGATAAAGTAAATGCCACCATTCTTTCTGGTGTATATTTCTAGATGAGGAAATGGTTCATTTACTCTCATATAATTTGGGCTTATTTTCAGGGATGGACTCTATAACCATGAAGCAGAGATACAATATACTTATAAAGGGACTGAGCTTTGGCTTCATTAATACTCTAGGCTAAGGGTCATATCTAATCAGCTGCAGCTATCGTGTCCTGATAAAGGTAGGCCACTAACAGGTCCTATCATGACCTTGCTCTCTTTACAGATGACCCTACTAAAGTGATTTTTCAAAAGTACACATCAGAGGGCACCTGTGTGGCTCAGTGGTTGAGCATATGCTTTCAGCTCAGGTCATGATGCTGGGGTCCTAGGATCGAGCCCCACATCAGGCTCCCCAGAGGAGCCTGCTTCTCCCTCTGCCTATGTCTCTGCTCATCTCTCTCTCTGTCTCTCATGAATAAATAAATAAAATCTTAAAATAAAAACTACACATCAATCAACCACTTTTCTTTAATCACTGCCATATGTTTACCTGTGTGTGGAGGTGAGGGTAAAGTGGACACAATTCAGAAGAATCTTAAGTTCACTTCCCTCAAAGAGTCTATAGCTATTAAAAAACCAACAAAAACAAAACAGGATGGCAACACTCTAATATGATGCCAGTATAATGAGATGCTGGATTGTATGGCACATATTTTTTAAATGTAGACATTTGAAAAAGGATGGATCAGTGTAAGCTGCATTGGTCAGCAGTAATACCTGTGACTGCCTCTTATCCTTTATGGATTTAGTGGGGACATGATTGAATTCTAGCAATGGATTATAGGCCTTTTTTAAAGATTTTATTTATTTATTCATGAGAGACAGAGACACAGGCAGAGGGAGAAGCAGGCTCCATTCAGGAGCCTTATATATATATAAGGGCTTTGTTGAATTAGATGATGCAGCTTTTAGAAATGGCCCACCCTTTTAATCATGGGTTCTTTTTTTCTGCTGATTGAGTAGATTCTTTGCTTGTGGAAGTGTAGTCCCACTTATCTGGCCGCTAGGGGGACTGCAAGTGTCCTGTGGCAGGAATTCCCTGGGAATGGTTGGCCTCCTTTGATGGATTCAGCACCTTACAGGATAATTTGGGCCAGAGCCACCTACTACCAGACAATAAATAAGTTACTGAGGTACTTAGTATTTTATCTGGGATGTCCCTTCCCAATGCACAAAACGTTTTTAGTAACGCTGATCCCTTAATACCTTTTTCTGAATGTGAAGCTGGGAGCAGTGACGTTGGGTATTTTTCAGTAGCACTTTCATATCCTATTCTTGCATTTCATCCTCTTTTATATATATATATATATATATATATATATATATATATATATGGCAGGTTTTAGGTAGAATACTTTTCATATTCCTATACTATTATTACTCCCACTGTAAATATTATGTTCAGAGAGGTTAGGTAATGCGTCTGAAGTCAAACAGCCTCAAAGTGACAGAGCTAGGATCTCAGTCTCATTCTGTTCCTCAAATTTTTCCTTTTTTCGAATTCCACATCTCTCTCATGTCATATGTAAGAAGTAGGAGATTCAGAGAGGCAAAGGAACCTTAATTGGTATCAATAATAGACACTGGTAAAACTTGGGGTCTCTTATTTACTCACTAGATTGAGTTTGGTGGATTGGTTTGTATAAGAATTCTGAGTGTCAGTAACCTACCATCCTACTTTATAATCTGCATTGATACCACAAATACTTAAGGAACACTTACTATGTGCCAAGTTCCATAATAGAGACCACTGATACAATAATGAACAATACAGACAAAAACTCCTTCCTTTGTGGAGTTTACCGTGCAGTGAGAGAAGACATACGTGTCCTGAAGAATAGCTTAACAGATTGTGGGAGAGATTCATTGGGTGAGAGACTATTTTATATTTTTTGATCAGAGAAAGCCTCACTGAGAATGTAATATTTGAGCAGAGATATGAGGAAGATGAAGAAGTGAGCCACAGAGATATATGGGGTTAGAATATTCCAGACACAAGCAACCACAAGTACAGAGGGCCTCAGATAGGAGCACACCTGGTGCGATGGAGGAGAGCATGGAGGCCCGTATGGCTGTTTAAGTAAGTGGAGAGTCATATGGGATCAGAGTTAATGAGGGGCACCACAGGTCTTCAGTAGGACTTTGGCTTTTACTCTAATATGGGGATTCATTGGAAGGTTTTGAGCAGAGAAGTAGTATGATCTGACTTATATTTTAACAGAATCCTTCTTCATAACATCTACCACTTTTTCATAACATATGCATTTGTTTGCTTACTTACTGTCTCTGTGGAGAAGAGACTGTAGGAGCAAGGCAGAATCAGGGAGATGGGGCTACCACAGTGATCTAGGTGAAAGGTGATGGTGACTTAGACCAGGGTGGTATTGGTGGAAGAGATGAGAAGTGGCTGGATTCTGGATGTATTCTGATGGTAGAGCCAATAGCATTTACTAACAGATGATATATTCATTGTGAGAAAAAGAGAGGCGTCAAGGCTGATTTCTAAACTTTTGATCTGAGCAATTTGAAAAAATGTGATGAGCATTTACTGAGATGATGAAGATTGTAAAGGAAAACAGGTATTGTGTGTGTGTGTGGGGGGGTAGGAATCAAAAGCCTGATTTTGGATTTATAAAATTTAACTGGTGAACATCTGGATGACTTCCTCTCATTCTTCACACAGTGCTCCCAGCTTTCCTGCTCTTTAAGATTAATTGGGACTTTAGAGATCACCTACACCTTTGATGCCCTCTCTTCTCTCCCCTTTTACTTTATGAAAGCTTAAAAAAGGGTGAAACAGCAGGCTGGCCATAGAGTTGGAGCATAAATTCAGTTCTCTTGGATCCCAACCAGATACTTCTTTTCTTAGTGTTATTCTGAAACCTCATTTCGGGGAGAGAGTGAGTCTCTTCTTACCCAAACCTTAAACCAGGTAATTAAACTAAGTAGTGAATAAAAAATCAGAACACCACAACAAATTGGCTGCTGCCTCTACAATCAAACTGAAATATTATCATGTTTTTGCCCGACTATATAACAAAATAATTTATCTATGAAAAACGCAGTAAGCAGACTTTTAAAGGCTACTGAACTTTGATCACATCTGGAACCTACAGAGAATCTGAACAGAAATGGCCTGAGATCATAGAGTATTACAATTCATGGAACTGGGGAGCCAGATGATTTTATGGTATCTGAAGCACAGAGATGGAAAGGAACTTGACCAAACTCTCATAGGAAGCTTGGGCCTTTTAGTCATAGCATGTTCTGAGGGTTAACCATGTTGCTTCATTGTAAAAGTCTTATTAGAAAAGTGACTCCCCACTCAGAACAAATAATTATAATAACAGCAATAATAATGATAGCACTTACTGTGTGCCAAATATTGGTGCCTTACATGGATTAACTCATTTCATTCTCACAACAACCTTGGTAAATAGGCCCAGAGAGGTCACATAGCTAGGAAGTAGCAGAGCTTGTGTCCACACCCAGGAAGTCTGGCTTAAAACCACAAGGTTCTAACCACCATGTAATACCAGCAGCTTCTCAGATTAGCCAGCCATCTACTGCTACCATCCCCAAAGACTGGTTACTGGGATGACCTAATTATGTACCGCTTCTACCATAGTCTTCTGATCCTCACCAAGTAGGTAAATGACTGGGGATTAAAGTGGAGGTGGAGAGACACAAGGTGGTGGAAGGAAGTTGATCGTATACATTAGGAATTGGAAAGCAGAACTATAGAAATTATTGAAAAAGGCCCAGAGATACTGAAGTAGTTGAAAATCCCAAAGCCTAATACAAACCTGGGCAATTCACTGTCTGCTTAAATAGGAGGGCTACCAAGTTAAGAAAAAAATAAAGTAGCTGAATTTTTGGAGTCAGGAACTGTTTTTATGTGTTTTACATGTGTTAATTCATTTAATCCTCAAAATGACTCCCTAGGGTAGGTACTGTTATCATTCCCATGTTACTGATGAGGAAAGAGACACAAAACAATTAAGGGGAAGACATGACCAAGGTGATAGAACAACTCAGTGGAAGAGCCTATGTTAGAACCTAGGCAGGTCAGCTCTACAGAACTTATATTCTTTCTCAGTACATTTGGGGAAAGGGGTACTACTCATACTGAATTTTTTAAAATATAAAACATAGTGCCCGAACTTCAAGCACTGTGTACCTTTCATCCTTACAATACACCAGCCTCTTTTAAGGGCTCTTAGGAGGAAAGGTACTTACCAAAGGTCGAATGGTAAGTAGCAGAACCAGAGCTTGAATTTGAGACTCCAGACTGCCAGACTTCTTTGCATTCCCTAACTCTAGCTCTCTTCTCACACTAACTTGTATCCCTCTATTCCTTTCTGTAGCACCCCACCCCTTACTTTAAAAAAAAAAAAAAAACTTACGCATCAGCAAGATTGGACAGAGAAAGGGGGAAATGATCAGACCATCTCCTTCCAGACATTGGACAAATGGAACACAAATGTCAGGAAAAAAATAGCCTATGGAATTTGCCCTAAATAAAAAGAACTTCACAGTACACAACAAGATGCTACTTCTGTCCTTCTAGGCTCAAATGACTTGAGCAGGATACCTAGGAAGACCTGAATATGGTTGTCAGATAACATTTTTGTTGTGAAAATAGAGGGTACTACAGGGATGCCTGAATGGCTCAGTGGTTGAGTGTCTGCCTTTGGCTGAGGTCATGATCACAGGGTCGTATGATCAAGTCCCACATCAGGCTCCCCGCAGGGGGAAGCAGAGAAGAAGCAGAGACTGCTTCTCTTTCTGCCTATGTCTCTGCCTCTCTTTGTGTGTCTCTCATGAATGAATAAATAAAATCTTTAAAAAGAAAGAAAGGAAGAAAGAGCGTACTACAAATGTCTTGTTTTCCAGATTTTTTTTTTAAAGAAGATACAATCTTACCACTCATAATAAGGGATAACTACTTAGCCATTTCTTTTGAAAGTTGGCAGTATATAAGAGGAAACATTTTTCCAAACCTGTTGTATTGGGTCACCTTTCTGAAAGCATTGCCTAATATCTAACTGGATGAAGAGGTCACATAAACTGAGAGTTGGTAGTAAAAAGATGGAAACCCTTGATATTTGACGTTTGGGTGCAGAAAGAATTCCAAAACATGTTTTGGGTCTGTTTACTCTACCTACTCCTCCTCTTTTTCATCTTTGTTTAAAAATACAAAGGTTAACAAGTGTGTATTGCCTGGAAGTTTCCAGTTGTTCATTTGAAAAATCTGTTTGATTAGCCTTTTAAATAAAAAAGACTAAATTTGACTGAGACATTTCAGTCATCAACGACCTAATTTTAGACCAAAAATGGTAACCATGCTCATATTTTCAGATGGTAGGTAGTTTGCTTTGAAAACTTGCTAGACCTCGCTGAGGTGCTGGCTTGGCTCAAAATATGCCAGGTCAGATACGGGGTTGGATAGAGTAAGCTCTTCTCTGGGAACATCGCTACTCTTCCAAGTTCAGAGTTCTCCATCAGAGATGACCCCACACTGCCCAGGAAAAGCTGCATGAAGGTCTTTGGGAATTAGGGTAGTGAAATGATGTTTTGCTGTTTCCCAGAGCCTTCTCAGTCATTCCTTCTACCTGAGTTAAAAGATCTTCAGCACCTCTTACCTGAATTAGTTCAGTGACCTCTTGCCTGCTCTCTCTGGTCCTCCCTGTTCCTCTCATATTGTATTCATCCCACCAGGTTAACCTTCTCAAAATTCAGCTATAGTATTATAAGTATTCTTTCATCCATCACTCTATAAGTTCCTTGAGGGTTGAAATTCTAATTTATCTGTTTATTCCCAATACTCAGTACAGAGGAAGCCTTGCTACAAAACTTAGGTAATATGTGTTTGAAATTGCATCTCCCCTTTAGTTGCTTATAGGTTAAAGTCCAAATTCTTGAAGTCTGGTGTCCAAGGCTTTTCGTGATCTGGCTTATTGTCCTAGCCTCGGGTCCTATACTTCCCTCACAAAAATCTTCAGCTCCAGCCAGATGGATCTAGTCACTGTCACCTTAAACCATCCTTACTCTTTTATTTTTTGAACTTGATGTTCTTTCTCTCATTCTTTGGCCTTGAAGCTATCCCAATTTTAATACCATCTATTCTTTGAAACTTAGCTCAAAGACAGTCTCCTACAAGATAAAATTTCTCATTCCCCAACTCATCAAGAAGTGATCTCTATGACATAATATGATTGAAAGAGTGTATGCTTTACTTTCCTCATCTGTAAACTAGGGCTAGAAATCTCTAGTTTCTAAGTTTTGGGGCAGGAGAGGATCAAATGACATGATGGATGTTAGGTACAAGTCAAGGGTCAGTGTTTATACCTTTTAGATGTATCCTTTTTTTCTTCTCCATATATATGGTACTTAGTTCCTTAAATCATAGTTATTTATGTGCATGTCTTATATATCTTCCTAAACTGTACCCTCTTTCAGGGTTAAAATTATTTCATGGAATCTTTGTGTAAGATATCCAAAACATATAGCTTAGCACTTAGCACATAGTAGGTTTTCCATAAGTATTTTTTTATTAAGTGATTCTGGGTCAGTATTACTAAGTGATCGCTAAAAACAGCTCATGGGGCACAAGTTCCAGTAATAGAAATAGGAGATTCAGAACAAAGGAAATGACAGTCTTGCTCAGTTAAATTCTGATTAGATGACATTTGTAGTCAATCCACTATACATGGGGTATCTCCTCTTGGAAAACATGGAGAAACTGGGATGCCGGGTTGGGTGTGTAAAGGGAGGAAAAGATCAGTAGGCGTAAACATTGTCTGAATATATCTGAAGGACTGTTATGGAATAAAGGAGTTAGGTATTTTTCTCTAGTACTCCAAAGGGCACAATCAATGAGGATAGATGACAGTTTGATAATAAGAAAGCTTTCTCAGGATAGTTTCGCCCTACATCAGAATTTGTGAAGATAGGCCAGGTGAGCTTTCTTTGTGCCTCGTATATATATTTGTCAAATTAGTTCATGTCATTTCACATAAAAAATCATATATCCAGCTTTGGGAATGAACATCTGACCTTACTGCCCCTATATTCCTGCATGGCAATAACCAGGCAGAAGCAAGGAGCAATCAATCACTCCTCTGGATGGGGTGTGTACTTTGCAATTTGACCACACACCAGTAACCTGCTTTATTCACCTAAGTTACTTGCTCGACACTTCTAGGTGTTTGATTTTGCCATCCCTGTCACATCTGGGACTCAGGCAAATCCTGAGAGCCTTCCTGACCCCAAAGGCTTTTGTTCCTCCTAGAGGAGGGGCCTAAGGAAAAGTCTGGAGAACCCTGCAACCAGAATTAAAACTGGCTTTCAGTTCTGACACAGCCATTAACCAACTGTGTGACCTTGAGTGAGTAACTTAACATCTCTGAGCCTCAACCTCTTTATCTGTAGAATGCTTTCCTCACAATGTCATTGTGTTTATTAAATAAAACAACTTATATAAAGGGGATGTTGCTTGGTAGGTACTGAAATATTTGTTCCCTCCTTACTCATCACATCCTTTCTGTCTACTGGCAGTATTACACAAGTAGTAAATTAACCCTCTGAATACATTCAGAAAGAACATGGACTCATTCAAAACTATGTATATAGGGCAGAGGTTTGGACTCACATTGGGTGATTTCCACAGTTGGTTCCTAATAATTGAAAACCTATAAATATACTCCAAAATTCCCATCTTGATGATTTGGGGCATCTTGTAGAGTTACGGATTTTTAATAAACAACAGAAAGGCTGAGGGCTCTTGGGAGAGAGGTTGGGGTCAGGGCTAAAGTATAATGTGCTGGGATTCAGACATAGGCTTTGGCATCTGACTGCGTGGTTTAAATCCTGTCTCTGACAATTATTAACTGCGTGCTCTGAGCCACTTAATCTTTCCTAGTTTCAGTTTCCTCATTTCTAAAAAGAAGATACTAATACTTCCTTTGTTGGGTTTTTATGAGGAGGAGTGACATAATGAATGTAAAACATTCATACTAGTGCCTGGCCCAGAATAAAAGCTTGATAAATAGTACCTGTTATTGTTGTTTTACGGCTTTTATTGTTATGATTATTATACCAGTCAAGCAGAGCTTGGGAAAATGCACAACTAGACTCTGAAGTGCATGGGCCATTCCCCAGGCCACTGCTGCCTGTTCCTCCCCTTTATGCAAGCTCCAAGTCTCCAAAATGCTTTGACTGGAATGTAAGTGTGAGGTCATTGCAGATAACAGAGAGTGTGATTTGCTTTGGTAATGCAAGTTATTAAGTTACTTCCCTCAACTCAGCTGAAATCTTTCACTAGTTGATACTTGTTTCAGAGTGCAAGACTGAGCTGGTCTGAGAAGAGTGGGAGAGTGAAAAGACCCTTCCTCTCAGCCAGAAATCATGGTCCTCCACAGGGAACAGAGTGACCCAGTATTGTGTCTGGGCCCTTGGTGAGTGTGAGGCCCAACAAAGTTTAAACTAGTCACTCCATTATATACATTGGTCCCCTTCCCCTACAAAATCACTGGGCAGGAATTTACTTGATTCCTTCCATGGCCTGGAACCATCTTCTTTCTCATCCTTGTGCTCCACACAGCTGGCAAAAGGCAGTCAGCAGAATGAAAACAAGCACCTTAGCATAGAGAGAGAGCTTCATAGCAGTGTGAAATTTGCTTGGGAACCTCATGTTTACAAAGGACCTTTCTCACTGCCTCTGAATACCCCAAACAGTTTAAAACATTTTTTTTAAAACTATGTCTCAGAGCAGCTCCTTGCCTTGGTATATTTAAAGATCTGCTGAGTCATTGAAGAGCAAGCTGGCCAATCACAAGAGACAAGGACTATACTCCAGTCTATGGGGGAGTAAGTTGATAGGTGAAATCTGTTTGGCTTCCTCCCATGGGGAAGGACAAGGTGACCCACTTCTAGCCCCCACAATTCTAGAGAGCCTCTATTAAGACTCCTTGTTCTATCACTTTTGGTTTCCTTCTCAGTTTTTAAAAGAGTAAGAGTGAAAGGGAAGGAGCTCTGGCTCCAGTAGGTCAGCTGTCTGGAGTTATAATGTTCCTGCATTTGGTAGCTGAGAGTAGCACTAAAGTGTCAGTTTGATATATTCATTTCCCTCTTTCCTTTTTAGTTTCTGGTCATGTGCATCGTTACCATGGCACATGCCAGGTGCTAGAAAATGATACATACTTTTTTCTACTTTATTCTTCAGTGCCGTTCTTAATTTATAAGTGGAGAAGTTAGCAGCTAGCAAGTGCTCATTGTGGGTACAGGTTGGGGCTTCCTTAGAGGCAGTTATCCCTCTGGTTTTCATCCTGTAGGTTGGTAGTTCCAAAATTTGACAAAGCCTTGAGCTTCTTGGTCCTGGTCCCTTTGAACTCTTTTCCACAGACTCCAAGTCCCTTTCTTTTACAAGGCAACTGCTCCCGTCTTTGTCTATTGCTGCCTTCTTTTCAACATTTGCCATGTCTAGTTCCTTAGCCTGTCTCTCTCTCATGACTGGCACAGCCTCCCACTCAACTTCTACCATGTCATCTTCTTCACCTGGCTGAAACCGCCTTGGACAGAGAAGCCAGAGTGAATCCAGAAAGGATGCTTATTGGATGACCTTAAAAGGTCTCATAAGATTTTTTTATCAGTGGCGGCAGTGACTTGTTTGGACAACCATATCCAGGACCTAGAAGAAATCAGGTAAGCTAAAAATTGCTTAAAGCCAATAAGAGACCTAGTCCTCTGCCTTCCTTCCCCTTTCTCTCTCCCTCTTTTTTTATTGAGGTATAATTTCCATTTAACATTATGTGAGTTTTGGTGTACAACATAATGGTTTGATATTTGTAGCCCTTTCCCTTTTGCATTCGTTTCTAGATAGTTTTCAGAAGGTATGGTGGCAGGCTCCAATTGATATGAAAAATGGTGGACGATTGGAAAATGAGAGTGGAGATACTGGACCTGTTTGAGACTAAATGATTCCAAGTCCTAGGAGGTATGAAGCACTTGAAAGTTCCCCAAGTACTTTCAGACACATTATCTCCTCTGCTTCTCAAAACCAACTTAGAGGTAGGCACAGCATGGCTTAACATCCCCATTTTACAGATGAGGAAACCTAGACTAGAGGCAATTATGGGATATTCCATGGTAATTCAGACAATAACTGGAGAAACCAGGATCGGGATCACAAATTTTTGATTGTAGGTCTAATTTTTTTCAAGCTCACTGCCCAGATTAAATGAATAATGAATAAATTCATTATTTATAATGAATATTATATTCATTATAATGAATAATGAAATATTCATTCATTATAAATGAATATTTATATTCATTATTTATAATGAATTATTTTCATTATTTATAATAAATTAAATGAATCATTGAATAAATGAATGAATGAGTACCTATTTGATTTGGTAACATTATTTCCAGCTTTGTGTTAAGGATTTGATCTGTCCTTTGTGGTACATTTTCATTCTCAGCGATATCAGTCTGTTTAAATGGTAAACATATCATTCATTTATCCCCTAATTCACTCTTTTATTCATTAATACATTTCCTGAGTGCCAACTTTGGTACTAGACCTTTTACTGGATTCTGAGGATACAAAAAGTAATAAGACATCATCTCAGGTCTCAGAGATCTCACAGACTGGAGAGTAACATATCAATAGTATACATAAAAGCAGCTGCTTATGAATGCCATTACCAAAATCCCAAGTCATATCCTTTTTTGCAGTGAGTATGGCACTACTAAAAGTGGGAATGTCTCTTATTTTGAGTACATGAATATGCAGCCTTATGAATAACTGCCTTTCAACATAATCCTTTATTTCTAAGAACATAAGTAAAATGTTTCAGATTCTGTGTGTCTATGTTTGTGTGTGGGTGGGGGGTATGCAAGGATCGGGTGTGTGATGATGGATGGGAGCCGAGGGATTACTAATAGGAGGTATGGGAGACTTAGGTTGTCCTAGTGAGGTCCAAATCTTTATGTATATATTGTGTAGAGGATCAGGGTGACAAGGGTTGTTGAATAAGAGCTGATCTTAGATGTTTCCAAATAAATGGTCAGCAAATCTATAGCATCACTATTCTACTTGCTTTGAAAATCTGACACCGGAGCCTTTTTCCTAGCATGGGTAAACTGATTCTGATCAAATACTATATTTTTGTGAGCATCCACCTCTCAGTGCTAGGTACTGTGTTAGATATTGTCAAGGTGTTTTCTTGTTTAATTTAATCCTAGGCAATTCTTAGTAGTTTCACTTTGTAGGTGAGGAACTAAGCTTCAGAGAGGTTAATGATTTATTCAAAGTCACACAGTGAGTAATTGGTAGATTTGGGATTTAATTTAGATTTTTGACTTTTGATCCTCTGGCCTCATGCTGTTTTCACTGTTTTGTACCACTTGAGCTTTATTTTTCATATAGGCCATTAAATGTACCCTCCATTAGCCAAAAGCCTCTTGCCTACCTTTAACATCATTCTTCTCTAGCATGTTCTTAAGTAATCCTCAGAAAAGATTTTACAACCTTCATGGGTACTGTGGCCCAGCCTTAATCCAGGCTCTTAAGTGCCTTGGTTAACTATAAAATGGAAAATCAAAGTCATAGCTAATTTAGAAAAAATGAATTTGGGATATGAATATTCTGGGCAACTTGTCATCTTTATTTTACTTCCTTAGCTTCATAAACTTAACCACAATGTTCCCTGAGAACTGGGAGTAATAAGGATGATGGGGAGAAAGTCTTCTTTTCCTTTCTTTCTAAGAACCTTTCAGCCATGTGCCATACCCCCTCCTGCTTCCCTTTGTGTGTGTGTCTGTGTGTGTGTGCAGACGTGAAAGGTGGGAGCTAGACAGGAGTTCTTTTCAGCCCTGAGTTCATGCCAGGGTTTTCTTTCCCTCTGGCTGAACTAAAGTGGGAGGAGAAGTTGAATGACTACCAGGGGGATCCCGAATGAAGAAGACTGGGGTACGGGAAGGAACAGTGAATGTAAGCTCAAAATACCAGAGTTTGTGTCCAGACATTTTTAGCTACTATCTGTGTAACCTCGGACAGGTTAACAGTTGTGAGTCAGAATTTCCTCATCTGTAAATTAAGACATAAATTCAAATTTTATAGATGAAAGGATAAGTCTAAAAGTGTTTTGCAAACTCGGGGCTTATAGATTTAAAGCACTGCTTTTTTATGATCACAGAGTAAATGCTCTGCTTCAGTGATGAAACTTGTCCTGTTTTTCCTGAATGCCTGAACATGCATAGCATAAGGAGTGGGGCATTGCCCCTGTGCCGACTCCATTATGATGGTAGCACCTATGGGCTGAGGGCAATCAGTGGACTGCTTCTGCACTGAGCAAGTATGAAAGAAAAGAAGATTACACATTCCAGGGTCAGCAGATGACAGGCAAAAAGTCCCCCTCTAATCTCCCTAAAGGCCACTCTTATTTATTGAAACTTAACATTTGAGGCTTGTTTCAAGTAGGCATGTCTGCATCCGGGCTTTTACCCTTTTTTGCATATATAACAGGCGTTTGTGGACTTGGTGAAAAACACTTTTTTCCATTTCCAAGGACTAGTTGGACTTCTCCTCTAGACATCAATTCCAAACAGCAAGTTGGAAGGAGGCAGGCTTATGCCAAAGAATCAGGATTTAGAAGGAACCCTGGAGGTCAGTCCTCCCTTGTATAAATGCAACAGTTGAAACCCAGGCATGAAAAGGGATGAAACCAAGGTCACAAAAATCTATCATGGCACATTCATATTGGAAGTCAAGGGCTTTGACTTCCAGGTCAGTACTAGATGCTCTTTAAGGCCCCTTTCAGCTCAGATGTTCTGGGATGGCCATGATCTTGACCCTTTCTACTATACACTGGGGACAAGGGATCTGAGACCCCAGCTCTGTCTAAAGCAGGGATATGTGCCTTCCCCCCTGCTTTTTAGTCTTTAGGGCCCTGGTGGATTAAGGGAGTGTGATTACCACTTGTAATCCTTTCATACCACTGTTGTCAATAGAATCACTTGTGAATTCTGCTAATTAACAAAGAAGATATTAGTATGGGGACAGCATGTTTGCTTCTCTGCCCCTTCTCACTCCCATTGTACATAGCAATAAGGTCTATCAACTCTGATTCATCCAGCTGCTCTATTCTACTATAGGCACTGAGAGCAGAGAGGGACTCCTCAGAAGTCTTTGCTTCATCTTCTTGCCTAGGCAAAAGCCTGCCTCCAAGATGCTGGAGGCCTGCTTTGAATAGGAATTGTACAGGACAGCAGGGAAATGCATGCATAGTGCTCCTCACGTTCCTTGCCTTTTCCCAATGATACTCTGGCTTCACAGGTGGCAGGTTCTTTGGTTGAAAACTTAGAACTCAGTGTGAGTGTTATAAGGTTTGCACTGTGGTGTATAGGATGCAACTACAGCTCTAGCTATTAGGTCTGTAGATCATCTTGCTTGTTAAGCTGTTCTAGTGTTTAGTGCCTTGGGGCAGACTATGGTATGGATGGGAGATTTTGTTGGGGGGCTTGAGCATCTCATTATTGTTAACATGAACAAAGTACTTAATCCACTAAATCAAGGCTGCTTTTCTCACGCACGTTCACTTACCTGAAAAATCCCTAGTGACACTGAGCAACATACTTGGTGTCCTCAGGTTTTCAACCCTTGTGCACAGCTGTGGTTTTTACACACATATCTTGGCTTGACGTTTCTATGTAATTGTATACCTGACTCTCTGTGTCTGTTTATGTGGATCTCTTTCTGAACAGTTGTGACACAGAGACCTAAAAACAGGGTCTAATTCCATGTGCTTTGATGATGGGATATCACGTGTCTTCTTCTGTGCCTGTGCCTCTATGTAATCATGCATCCTATTAAGTCACTGTGTCCCTGTCTCTTTCTATCCATTGTTCTGTCCTTACGTCTCTGTGCTTTCCTGTATCTTATTTTCCTTTGGGTTTGGGCATTTTTCTATGTTTATGAACATTTTTCACTCCGAATCTCTGTGTCCCTGTGTCTATGTGTACAGCTCTTTGTTTCTGTTGATGTATGGATTTCTGCGTCTGGTTAGGCCTTTATTTGTGTTCCTATGCAAACTCATTTTGGGATGACTATGCCTGTGTGTTAATTGCTTTTCTGTGTGTGTCTGCTTCTCTGTGTATCTTTTTCTTTGCCCTTACTGTCTGTTTCCATGTGTTTCTCTGTGTGTATATTTTGATGCATCTGCCTACTTACCATAGTTCCTAGTTCTCTGGGTATCCCTGTGTGTTGCTGTTCTGGGCCTTGTAATTTTTAGCTTATTTATGTTTCTATTTACATCCATTGTAATTGGCCTCTTCATCTTTCTTGTGCACATGTCTTCCTTTAAGTTTGTGTGCATCAGTGTGGGGTCTATGTTTGCAACCTGGACAAAGTACTTGGACAAGATACTTTCATGTAGCTCTCTCTGTGTCAGCTTCTGTTTTGGTGTTGTTGACTGTATGTCTGTGCATATGTGCCTGTGTATCTTACAAGAACCTGCTTTCTAGGAACCCATTGGATTCTTTTTTTTAAGATTTTATTTATTTATTCATGAGAGACAGAGAGAGAGAGAGGCAGAGACACAGGCAGAGGGAGAAGCAAGCTCCATGCAGGGAGCCTGACATGGGACTCGATCCTGGGTCTCCAGAATCACGCCCTGGGCTGAACCACCCGGGCTGCCCCCCATTGGATTCTTTTGTGAGATACCTCAGATGTCTTGAACTTCCTGCTCATTTTCTGGTTTCCTGGCCACCAGGGTACTTAGATGTGTGCTGACACTTAGTTGTGCATAACTGTTCATGTGTGATGTCTAGAGAGTCAGTTAAGAATTGTACCTGTTGTATCTCTATTTAAAAAAAAAAAAAACAATTGTGGGGTATCCGGATAGCTCAGTGGGTATGCCTAAAGGGTATGCCTGAGCTAAAGCTCAGGTTGTGGTCCTGGGGTTTTGAGATGAGCCCCACATGGGGCTGCCTACAGAGCAAGGAGCTGCTTCTCCCTCTCCCTCTGCCTGCCACTCCCCCTGCTTGTGCTTCCTCTCTCTTTCACTCTCTTTGTCCAATAAATAAATAAAATAAATAAAATAACATTTTTAAAAGAAGACAGTTATGTGTGTGTCCATTGACAGATGAATGGATAAAGAAGATATGTATATATGTACAATGGAATTTTAGCCACAAAGAAGAATGACATCTTGCCATTTGCAACGATGTGGATGGAGCAAGAGAGTATAATGCTAAGTGACATAAGTCAGTCAGACAAATACTGATACTGTATGATTTCGCTCATATTTAGAATTTAAGAAATAGACTCCCAATTTAAATTACTGAATATAAAATACTACGAATAACAGAACTAATAGGTAAAATCTATCATACTTTGTAATTCAGACAATCGAGTTGAAATTTTCTTTTGTTAATCTGTAGTGCTGGATTCCAATCAGAAGATAGAGTTTTGTATGTGGGTTTCACATTCTATCCCACCTTGATAACTTCAAACCTAAGTTTTCTCATCTGTATAATAGTCATAATAAAGCCTTTCTCAGTAGCTACCAAATTATTGGATATGGCAAACTTTTCACTTGTGTAGGGGTAAATTTTAAAAATAAGGACAATGGTAGATTTTTTATAAAACAAAATTTATTTGGTTAAGGAAATATTCTGAGATTGTCTTTTGCAGCAACTCCTGGCCATTCTGCTTTGTTTGGGAAGTTACTGATCAGGTTTGATTCTGCCTTTTCTGGGAAGGGAGAGTGATTATTGGGTTGAGGGGGACTCATGACTTTTCTGAGATAATATACCCATGATAAAAATACTGTTTTATACATGTGGCATAAAGTGTCCACTTATGTTAGTCAAGAAATATTTACATGCTATAATTATGACCTCAGGTATGCAGAGACTTTTTTATTTTCTTTTTAATCCTTTGTAAAAGAAAGAAATCCAAATCAGAATATTAAGTAAAATCTCATTAAAACAAATGTATTATAAAGATAGTTTTTATATCCTATAAAAGAATGGAGGTCGTAGATGTTCGCCCATTTATTGTACGAACAAAAGCGATCAAACCAGTCTATCAAATCACTTTTCAAGTGGGAAACGCTGCCATGTGTTTGGCTCATTTAATATATCATAGACAGTCAAAAACAGTTTATTTTTTAAAGATTTTTTGTTTATTTATTCAAGAGAGACACAGAAAGGCAGAGGCAGACATAGGTAAAGGGAGAAGTAGGCTCCCGAGGGAGCCTGATGCGGGACTTGATCCCAGAACCCTGGAATCACAACCTGAGCCAAAGGCAGACACTCAACCACTGAGCCACCCAGGCATCCCCCAAAATAGTTTAAATATCCAAATCAACATTCTAAGACTTGTTGCATTGTGCTTACATCCTTCTCAAGACCAACCTACCTTATATATCGCAAAGTTATTATGTATGTGTAAAGTACTCTGACATCTTAATCCTCACATCAGTCCAGTGGGAGGTGAGTAGGAATCTTAATGCCTGTTTTATAAAAGAGTAAGTTGAGACTCAGAGACGTAAATTAACTGGGCTAATGAGGAAGTAATTACTTTCTATTTCCAGGAATCCTCTGAAGTCTGCTGACCAACTATAGTCTCTGTTCTCTGAGTCTAACTGTTCTAGAAAGCAGTGACTAGAAGGCCATTCTAATGAATTGTCTACATTTTCAGAGGCTCAGCCTTAGCAATGCTTACATCTAGGAAAAGCAAACAGAGACAACTGAAATACTGAATCATTCAGAAAGTACATATGAAACATTTAACCAGAAATAATTTGACTTTGAGTAAGAAAGGTGGAATAGGATGGTGGAACCTGTTCTCCTCTGGATCAGTATTTATTTATCTTGCTCCTCTGAAGCCTGGGCCAACAGTTGTTTGTTCTGTATAGCTTCATCATGTTTCTCCATTTGAGGACAGCAAATTTGGCAAGAATGGATTGGGTTTCCGAGGTATCATGTAGAGGGCTGTACTGACTGATTTATAAAATTCCCTCCCAACTCTTCAAATCTGTGACATTTTCTCAGGATCATCTGATCCCAGGCATTCCTTTGTAATACCATCTCTGTTACCTTTGTGACTAACAGAACGAGGCTGTGAGCTGACCCAAAGGATGTGTGACTGAGGCTCCTGCCCTGTCATTTACACCCTCTCATTGTATATAGGGGAACATTGAGGTTGAGAGTGGTGAAGAGACTTTTCAAGGGTCACACAGCTAGTTATTGCCTGAATAAATATCTCTTTTGAATTTGTAGAATAGGTGGTTTTACCTCTGGCATTGTAGTTTATTGTAAAAGTTTAAAAAGGATAATAAGGGAGACAAACCAAAAAATAGACTCCTAATTATAGAGAACAAACTGATGGCTATCATCAGGGAGGTGGGTAGGGAAATATGGGTGACATAGTTGATGGGGGTTAAGGAGTGCACTTGTGATGTGTGGAATTATTGAATCGCTATATTGTACACCTGAAAAAATAACCCTTTATGTTAACTATATTGGAATTAAAATAAATTTAAAAGATAAGTATCACTTAAAATATAATTGTTCCAACTAGTGACTGAAGATCTAGGTTTTTTTTTTAAGATTATATTTGTTCATTCATGAGAGAGACAGAGAGGCAGAGACAGAGGCAGAGGGAGAAGCAGGCTCCCTGCCAGGAGCCTGATGTGGGTGGGACTCAATCCCAGGACCCCAGTATCACGACCTGAGCCAAAGGCAGACACTCAACCACTGAGCCACCCAGGTGTCCCCTGAAGATCTAGTTAAAGTTAGTTTTTGCCATCTAGGAGTGTTTTGAGGAACACTTGTCAACTATTTCCATAGTACTTGTCAGTATCCTGCTTCAATTGTCTTGGGACTATTGATCTAGGGTAGTGTTTCCCCAACTTTTACTCATTCCTAATGAACTTCACCTTCACAATTTTTTACTCTTACATACCACCTCTACTGCTCTACTCTACTGCTCCATACTTAATGTTTGTCTTTATATTGACTTGCTGTTTATACTTAATACATTTATTATTTTTTTGCATTTTCTATTTTTTCAAATTTGTATTTAAATTCTACTTAATTAACATATAGTATAATATTGGTTTCCAGAGTAGAATTTAGTGGTTCATATGTAACACTCAGTGCTCAGCATAGCAAGTGCCTGCCTTGATACTCATCACCCATTTAGCCTATCCCCCACCCACCTCCTTCCATTAACCCAGTATGTTCTCTGCTGTTAAGAGTCTCTTATGGTTTGCGTCCCTCTCTTTTTTTCTTTCCCATATGTTCTTCTGTTTTGTTTCTTAAACACATATGAATGAAATCATATGGTATTTGTCTTTATCTGCCTGACTTATATCACTTAGTATAATACACTTTAGCTCTATCCATGTTGTTGCAATTAATGATGCCTGAGTAATATTCCATTGTATATATATCACATCTTACTTATCTGTTCATCAGTCAAAGGACATTTAGGCTCTTTAGATAGCTTGGCCATTGTTGATAATGCTGCTATGGGGTGCATGTACCTTTTCGAATCTGTATTTTTGTATCCTTTGGATAAATACTTAGTAGTGTGATTGCTAGTTTGTAGAGTATTTGTTTTTAACTTTTGGAGGAACTTCCATACTGTTTTCCACAGTGGCTACACCAGTTTGCATTTCCACCAACAGGACACATTTATTTTAAAAAGAAACATTCACATCAGTATTGTACATGAGAAACCAAGATCTCCCTCCCTATTTTAAGAAATTATTATGGAAAATCTTAGAAATACACAAAATTAGAACAACTTAATGTACCTCCATGTGCCCCTTTCTAGCTTCAATAATGATCAACATTTGATAAAAAACAAGAATGTTTTATCTCTTCCCCATTCATTTTTTTCTTGCTGCGGTGTTTTTAAACAATCCCAGACATATTTAACCTGCAAATACTTTAGTGCATATCACTAACAAGTAAGGATTTTCTCTTTTTAACATATCATAAGTCACCATTATACCCCACCAAAATAAATAATAATCTGCAAATATTATCTTACACCCTGTCTATGAGAACCAGTACTTTTAAAATGCTAATTTTTTGTTTATTTTTTATTGGAGTTTGATTTGCCAACATATAGTATAACACCCAGTACTCATAAATGCATAACTGCTTAAAAAAATTTACTGCAGGGTTACATTAACTCATCATCTCACTAGCAGTATACTTTTTGCAGTTGCAGAGACCTTCTTCCGAGTCTTACAGCTATTGAAAAGGATAACATTCCTTTCCATTTTCTGAGTCCTATTTTACTCATCTGTAAAACATGATGGAAATGTAGGAAAGATAAGAGTAGATGATCTCTAAGGCTTTTGCCAACATATCAGGACATAGGATTCTTCTAAGTGATGATTTAGTTCACTTCAGCTATGGAAGGTCCATATGGAAGGCACCATCCATAGAAAGAGGAGTATGAAAAAATACCAGTGACTAAGTGTGTTTCTTCCTGTCTTCTAGAAGGTAAATGAGTTCCATATTTTTCTCGGAGTTGGATTTCTCTTTCATTCTCCTCTACCCACCCTTTCAAACAGCAGAGGTAGCACCGATTTGTATAATTTCCATTCAGACTATATTTCTGAAAACACCTTTTGTCAAAATGGAAGTATACTCCAATCCCCTGATGACTAGTTTGGGCTAGTCATTAGTCATTGGGCTAGCCCAATCCCCTAATTGGGCTAGTTTTGACATGTATGTGCTCTGGGCTCTCAGTTTTTGCGTAAGCCCACTCCCTAACCTGCTGGGGACTTTTATATCACCCAGCCCTGAAACCTGGAGAGATGATTGCCATCATACTTCACTCTCTTGCCTCTCTGTTTTCCTTCACTGGCTTTGCAGCAGAGGCTCTCATCTCTAGAACCTTGGCAGTATTATTGAGTTTTAAAAATTCAATCAAATGTAGTATTTCTAGATATCTCCCAAATGCTTCTCAGATTTATAAGATAAACTCTCCTAGAGAAGTGCTACAATTAATCCAAGTGAAAGAAGAGATGTCAATAGGGCTTTCCTTCTTGGTATAGATGGTGGCAATTGCTCGGATGGAAATAATTAGCCTGAGGCCATTTGATTAAAATAAAAACTCAGAGCTGATTTTTTTTTTACTTCTTAATACTGTGTAAAGACTACAAGCTTAAGTTTCTGACTTTCTGGTGGTACTAGACAATATTAAGCAAAGTAAGAAAACCATAAAGATAAACCCAATAACAAGGCTAGTTTTCTTTTTTTGAGGATGATTTCTGGCTAATGACATTGGAAAAGGTTAGGGAGATATATTTTTTAATCTAAAGAATGTGGACAGCATATAGGATCTCTACTCATTGCATTCACAGGGCCCTTATGGGATCTGAGTCTACTCTCCAGTGCATTGAATGCATGTGTGTAGATGAGAAAGACAGGTCTGCTCAAGGGAATGAGAATTGGTCCAAGAATGAACACATTTTCAAAGTTCCATAAAGTAACATACTGGACAGTGGAGCAGGGCAGGGTAAGGATGGTGAGGAAGTACTTGCAATTATTTTTTAAAAGGAGAGGGAGTGAGAAAAGGCAAAACTGGGTTATTTTGTCCAGTTAAAAGAAACCTTGAAAGAGATCCCAAAATCCTTAGAAATCCTTGAGTTCTTAAAAGTGGTGTTTGTTTGGATTTTTCCCCCTGACAATTGTAGGGGTCAGAGAGTTCTCTTTTCTATTGCAAAATGTTGAGAGGTTATAGAAATAATTGTAGGTAGCTTAGCTCTGGCTGTGGTCAGAAATTTAGGATCTGTTTGGAGCTACAATATGTAGCTATACCAGAGAGTCCATGGGTTATCAGAATGGAACAGCTTTGCAAGTAATAGTGCTTTTGTTTAAAATAAATGAAATGCGGGCAGCCCCGGTGGCTCAGAGGTTTAGCGCCGCCTTCAGCCCTGGGCGCGTGATCCTGGAGACCTGGGATTGAGTCCCATGTCGGGTTCCCTGCATGGAACCTGCTTCTTCCTCTGCTTGTGTCTCTGCCTCTCTTTTTCTCACTGTCTCTCGTGAATAAATAAATAAAATTTAAAAAAATAAATAAATGAAATGCTTGTGGTAGATACCTAAGGAAGGCAATAAGAACTTTCAGAAACCCTAACTTTAAGTGCTATATTGATATACTGAGAAAGGCTTATGGTTGTGGAGAGAAAATATGGACGAACCACTGTCTCTTCCCTCCCTGTAAATCAAAATAAAAATAATATAGAAATTGCAATTAGCATTTCAGAAATGCAATTGCTAACATCTTAGCATACTAGTAACTTCAGATGTTTTCTCCTTTGCTCATTACATTTTGGGTGTCTCTTTGGGATGTGCTGTGGCACTAACCACTAACCAATCTGTTTATTTTTCTTTTGTTTGCATAGGAAACTGGTATGTTTTATTTTGGTAAATATTAGTTTATTTTGCAACTAAAACTTTTAAGTTTCATATGAAGAGGCAAATGGAAGGGAACAGTCAGAAACAGTATTAAAAAATAGAATCATGAAAATATATTTGAAATGTCTAGGAAACCTGTGGGGTTTTATGTATGTTGCACAGGAAAGATTTTCTGTCATTTATTTGCTAAATGACAGAAGCCAGGAGACTTAGAATGCATATAAAAAAGTGCTTTCTTCAGAAAAAGGAATGATTGTGTTCCCATGTTAGCAACATGGCTGCAGACCATGAAGTCCTCATGGCTGGCAAGTTGGAATATGGCCATTTTGTAATCACTGGTTAGAGCAGGCTTTTAATTCATGCTCTCAGTAGTACTCCTCTAAATTTTATTTTTCCCTTTAATTATTGGTGCTAAGAGCAGTGACAGCCATGTCCCTGTTTGGTTCCATTGTGTAGCTGATAAATAGAGTTCACTGTTAATTTAACTCAGCAGTAACTTCCTTGGCATTACACTCGTCTTCTGCTGTGCCTATGGATGAGTTACCATATTGAATGTGTATGTGGACAACAAGGCCAGAGAATTGTGTTCATAAATTAATGATCTGGTGCCTTGGGAGCTACAGTTTAAATATTTGTTATTTCCTTCACTTAATGAAACTTCTTTTTTCAAAAAGAAAAACACATAAAGGTAGGAAAGTAGGCTGACAAGCACCCTCCTCTGTATACTTACTTATTCAAGTTGGGATACCCTGATCTCAGTCTCAGAAGTCATGTTTTCAGCAGAATGCCCCCATTGCAGTGAAGGATTTTATTTTACAGGGTTTGGTTTCTGGAGTTGTGCAGAGACCCAGTAGAGAGGGCTCTTCTCAGGCAGCTATGTTAAAGGCAGATGGTTGATGATGGCGATGGCAGACTCCTTCTGTAATTTACTCTTATGACACCTGGCTTCATAACTTTTTTCTTTTCTGTTTTTCTTCTCTCTCTGGGAAAAATTGATTAAGTTTTTCACATGCAGCATATTGCCCTTTTATAGCTTTATTAATATAAAATTTACATATCATAGAGTTCACCTGCTTAAAGTGTACAATTCAGTATTTTTTGTATATTGAGTTGTGCAACTATGACCAAGATCAATTTTATTTATTTATTTGTTTGTTTGTTTATTTATTTTTCTCGAAATAAATTTTAGAATGTTTTCAGCACCCTAAAAAGAAGCCCTGTACCCACTAGCAGTCATTTGCCATTTCCCCCTATCCTCTCCACTCCTAGACAACCTCTATAGATTTTTCTCTTCTGGACATTTCATGTAGATTGAATCATCCAATATGTGGCCATTTACATCTGGCTTCTTTCACATAGCACAAACATTTTTATGTTTATCCACATTGTACCACGTATCCTTTTTTTATGGCTGAATGATGTTCTGTTGTATGGATTTACCACATTTGTTTATCTGTTCATCAATTGATGGAGATTTGAATTGTTCCCACTCTTTTGTTATTATAAGTGATGTTGTTATGAACATTTGTGTACCAGTTTTTGTTTGGACATACGTTTTCATCTTTTTTTAGGTATATACCTAGAATGGAATTGCTGGGTCATATGGTAACTCTATGTCTAACCTTTTGAGGAGCTGCCAGACTTTTCCAAAGCAATTGCAGCATTTTATATTCCCACCTGCAGTATATGAGAATTTCACTATTCTACATCCTGGACATCACTTGTTATTGTCCCTTTTAGTTTAGTTTAGATTTTTTTCTTGATGAGAACTATCTTAGTGGATGAAAAGTGGTATCTCATTGTGCTTTTGACTTACAGTTCCCTTGCCTAGTGATTTGAGCATCCTTTTCATGTATTGAAATTAAAGGTCTATTGAAGAAATAAGCCATTTGAAGGAATGCCTATTTAGATCCCATGCTCTGTTTTAATTGGGTTATATATCTTATTGAGTTGTCAAATTGTTAAATATATTTTGGATATGTTTGTCTTTTTAAGGATGATACTTTAAAGTTACATGATGTTTTCTAGCAAGGATTTGTTTAGTTCTATTGGTGTTACATATTTTAGCTGCATTAGCTGCTTTGCTGGGTACAAATGCCAACAGAATCTGAGTGACCTTGGCTTCTCTGCTGAGAATGCGGCCTAGGAACAGAAATTTATCAGAAATGTATCAGAAATTTACCATTTAACCCCCCTCCCACTCTTATCTGGGACAAGAGAATCTATATTTAAAGGTCTGTATTTTTTATTGTTTTGATTTTTTTTTTTTTTACTTTAGATTGACTGGGTTTGGGACCTTTTCTTTCTGTTCTGCCTTATGCAGATTTTATCAGGGACAGGAGAGGAAGGGCACATGAAACTGATAGAAAAGTTGGTAAATTTTATTCACATCAGCATATACTCATTGGCCTGTGTGAATACATCACTCATGTTAATAATAAGCTCTGCGATATTTAGAAGTATTTGTTAAGACTTAGTCAAAAGTGTATCCCCTTTATGCATGGGCTCTATGTACTCATATGAAACAATGGACATGAAGAATAGCCCCCCCCACACTTTGTTTTAGCAATTTATATTAATGATTTAAAAATAAAATAACCCAAAGTAGAAATTCATGGAACCCAACGTCAGAAGTTTTATTTTATTTTAAAAAAAATTTAGAAGAACAGGTTTTAAAATCCCTCGAGTTTCAGATGCTTTTTCTATTTCTTAGTTGTGTGCTTTTGTGCAAGTTGCTTTGCTTCTCTGAATCTCCATTTCTTTATTAGAGAGGTATATAGAAAATCAACTTCTCAAACTGTTGTGGGGACTAAATAAGATGATGTACTAAAGTGTCTGGCACATAAGTGCTCATAAACTAGCTACTATTTTTGTATTTGAGGATAAGGACAAGTGAGTTTATGAATGGGAAACTATACACTAATGGTACAGTTTAATCTGGGTTGTTATCAGAGTCCATAGACAGTTTGGACTGGGATAATGAAAGGACTTTAAGTATTTATTTCCTGATTTATCTAGGCATAGTGCTTGGTAGCTATTGATAGTTTTTTTTTCTCCTGGATATCTGAATTTTTTTTGAAGAGAATGCTACTCAGCAGAAATTTCTTGTAGCAACAATCTCTTATAGACTGTTTTGTGTCTTTATAGAAGCACTTAATGTCCTTTGTTTCACTGTCTGCTCATAACCTCTGAAGCAGGTATGCCAGTTAGTATCAATTCCATCTTTTAGATGAGACAGCTGAGGCCCACAGACATTTAGTGAGTTGTCTAAATTTACACAGATGTTCAGTGGTAGCCTGAGCCACAGCCCACTTCTTATTACCCAAGGTAGCTTTTTCTCCCCATTATGCTATGCATAGTGGGATCATATTCTTTTGTCAGTTTGTTATCTTGAAGGTCCTTTCAGTAGTTTACCTTGGGCAAAATTTTTCATGGTTCAGTGTCTATCAGTATGCATTGTCATTTAATATCTTGATACTCCAGGCAGTCCCAGTGAATAGCTTTGCCTTAGAAGGACACTGAAAATTGTGCACAAGACTGCAGAAGATTGGGTGCATAGAAATGTTTGGGGCTGGTAGACTTTCTGCTGAAGCTATTTGCAAGGTTACTTTGTATGACCCAAAAGTACTGTCAGAAGAGCATTGTGAGATCAGAAGAGATACTTTGAGGGACACCTGGGTAGCTCAGTGGTTGAGTGTCTCCCTTTGGCTCAGGGTGTGATCCCAGGGTCCTGGGATGGAGTCCAGCATCAGGCTCCCCACGGGGAGCCTGCTTCTCTCTCTGCCTATGTTTCTGCCTCTCTCTGTGTGTCTCTCATGAATAAATAAAATCTTAAAAAGAAGAGATACTTTGATTGAAGGAAGGACTATGATCAAGGGTGAAAAATATGGTAGATGATTGTCTTGAATTACTTTCTTTAATGTCCAGCAAACAGTCTTTGGAATGCAATTTCAACAAACCTTGTATAATGTAGAAGATACTGTTACAGATTTCCAACACGAAGCTCATAAATCTGCAATTATCTGTCCTCCTAGGCACATGAAGGAAAATTTATGAGCTTCAGGTTTCTCTGTAGCTATTAAACAAAACATATTTAATCTGGTTAGAGCTGGCACTTGCTCTTGCTTGTGTGCTGGTGCTCTCTTTCTCTCTCTTGCTCTTTTTCTTTTTGGTTAAAGCAATAAATAGGGTTGTTTTCCTTCAGATATCCTCAGTGCAAACATTTGTAACTTTTCATGTCAATTCAGCCCCTTGCAAAACAAAATGGCAGCACCCAGGATATTGAAAATGTTGGATTAGTTCCTTCTGTGAATGGTGCCATATGTGTCAGTTTGCTCTTTCTTCTAGCTGTCCAGTGACCCTGAGTAGCCATTACTGGTCTTTTTCACCTTCTCTCAAGCCACCATTCAGCAGTTCCCACACATATTTGTTAGAGTCTGCTTCCCCAACTTCACAGAAGTTTTTAATAAACACAGACATCTATCTGCTTAAGATAGATACATCTATCTTAAGCAGATAGATGTCTGCGTTTTTTCTAAAGGTCCCCAAGGGGAAAAAAGGCATATTCAGGGAAAATTTAGTGCTTCACCATCCTGAGAAGTAGAGTATTTTCCCCCCAAATGCTAACCACACAACCCTTTCCTTCTATTTGCCTTTTATTGTGTTTACAGGGGAGATATAATGATAATGATTATAACGCACACAATAAATACTTTAACAAGTAGTAATATCTTTTTTCAAAATATACAAAGCTTTGTATTTATTATAAACTGCTCTATGATAGTTTAAGAACAGCTAAGAAGATTTAATTTTGTAATAAATTTTCAATAATTTTGAAACTCATTAAATTGCCTTTAAGTGTTACTATTATTCTGGCCAAGGGATGGAGGGTTGTTCTCTAGTTATTAAACTATAACCTGAATGTTCAGTATATTCTTTGCCGAATCTAAATACAGCATCTTTGCCTACCTCTTCCCATGGTTAGTCTTCTAACTCTGATCCTAGCTTAAAAGCCTCGTCTTCAGTGGGGCCTTCCATGACCACTCTTATTATAAACGGGATCTCTTCTTAATCCCTGCCACAGCATCTTATTTGTTTCCTTTGAAGCACCTGTTAGAATTTCTTGTTATAAATCTGTTTGTTCAGTTGCTCATTTTCTGTCTTCTCCACTAGACTGTCAATTCTGTGAGGGTAGAGACTATGACCTTTTGTTCACTGATATATACATTCCCAGCACTATCAGAGTGCTTGGTACATAGGAGATGCTTAGTAAATATTTGTTGAATGAATAAGTTATAAGGAAGAGTTCTTGTTCTAACTCTTAGTAAGTCTAAGCTAGAAATTCTCTCCCTTGGTTGCATGGGAGAATCATTAATGGAACTTGAAGACAATGTAAACATCTACTCATTTATAATCTCCAGGTCTAAATTTGAGCATGTATATTTTTTCAAAGGATCATCTTGATGAGCACTTAGAAATGTATAGAATTGTTGAATCATTATATTGTATGTCTGAAACTAATATAACACTGTATGTTAATTATGCTTCAATAAAAAATAAGCCTTAAAAAAGATGATTCTAATGCATAGCTAAGGCTAAGAATCACTTATTAAACAGTGTAAAATAAACTTATTGGCTGGCTGACTTTAGGCAAATCACTTAATTTCACTTTAGACAAATCACCTCCAGTGTTCTAATCTGTAAAATGGAAATGATAATAATTTTCAATGTTGATTTGTTTGGCACATATCAGGCACTCACTGGGTATCAGTGTCAAACAATGAAAATCACTCCTCCCCTCACAATCTATCAATCTTTGTGATAGTGTTATCCCTATTTTATAAATGAGAAAACTTATCTCAGGTTAGTTTATGTAGCTAGTAAGTGGCTAAGCCCTGGATTAAAGGCAGGGGTGAGGGTGGAGGTGAAAGAGTGTAAATAAAAAAGCACCCTCAAAATTTTCTCTTTTTCTGCCATGTACTGTAGAGATAATGGAAATGATTTGTTAAAGACATAGCCCAATTTTACAAGACTCCTGGAAGGGAGAATGTGAAGCGTATAGTTCCTAGCTACTGAAGTGAGGGCCTGAGTACCAGTACCTAGCTTACCTTGCAGGTTAGCCTACTCATCTTAACCCTTTTGCCATCCCAAATGTTGATAAGTCAAGTTTAAGTCCAGATCAGATTCAGTTAAAATTTATTTTCCTTAAAATTTTTTGGTATCACATCTACATTTGTAAAACTGTAGTGGTAAATGTGTGCACATTTGCACATGACATTTCTTTCTTGCTCTTCTTACAATGTTTTGGCTTTGCAAATGTGATGTGCTCTTTGAAGTAAAGGTACAATATATGTACCAATCCAAGAGCTGCTTCCTCCCTTCTGTCCCTGACTCTTAGCTGATGACCAGAGTTTTTTGTCTGTAACATTATTTCTGTGTCATATTTGATCAAGGGACCTAGTGTCTCCAGAGCCCTGGGATGTGGACTGTCTCCTGCTTATCAAGGATATTAGTACGTGTTATTTTCTGTATAGGAAAAAGTGCTTGATTAGCACTTCAGCAAAGGGAAAGCTTGTAGACTCAGCTTTAAGTAGACAGAGGAATATTTGACCTCAACTGTTTCTGTTATTGTTCACATCCAGGTCCTCCTGAAGACATGGACACTTTAGACCTTACCTGAAAACCACTTTGTGGTTAATTGAACAAAACTGAAGGTGCTGGTTTTGCATCATGACTGATTCAAAATCTAGGGAATCAAAAGTAATTATACTGGTTCCTGTCCCTGGAAATTCTGATTCATTTGGTCTTACACAAAAGCCAAGAATCTATATTTTTAAGTGTACTTAGAGATTGTGACAGATAGCTGTAATTGAAAACCTGTAGTTGAACTTGTCTACTCCTCCACCCCTTGTTATACTGCTCCAAGTTGGCATTTAAGTTTGATATTGAAGAAAACATAAAAATGTGAATATGCGAAGATGAATAGAAAGTGAAGATGATTCCCACAGAGAGGGAATTTGCAAAAATATAAGAAACAGCTAGAATTTGGATTTCCTTCGCCAAGGATAGAAGTGGAAGCTTTATTTTAGGACATAACAAATAGAGTTTATTTATAGATAAAGGAAAGAAGTGGTGCTATTAACTTTGGATTCTTTCATATAGAAATTTTGATATACCTCTCTGCTGATAAAAAATGTCTTAATATAATGGTGAGTTAATCTTGAGCCATAGATCACTGTGGAATCTCTGTCCTCAGCTGGAGGCCTTGAAGAATTATTAAAAAATTACTTGTTTTTTCAATAGAGACACTTACTAGTTTTTTAAATTCCAGATACCTCCAGAAGAAACACATTCTGCTTAAATGATCCATTTAAGTTTGATTTATGTAAAAATCACCTAATTGCTCAAGTGGTGTTCCTTTACAAGACAGTGATATCCAGTACTGTTGCAGTCAGGAGTCATAGAATAAAAATTGTGCATTTTCTACAACAAAGAGATACAAAAACTCTTAAGTCCTTGTATAGCCATTACATTACTATAGGAATACAATACTGTATGGGTGCTTGATCTTTTGCTTGCTGATGAGTCTGTGCTTATGCAGGTGGAATGACTTGGGAAATAGGTCTCCACCATGAATCAAGATTTTGGTTTTGAATATTGTTTGCCAGTAGACTCTGCTAACCATGCTGCTTCTCCTTTAGACAGATGCCTACTCAGAATCAAGTCTTTCTTTTTTTTATTTTGCTTAGACAGTTGAAATTTTTTTTATTTTTTGTATATTTCTTTATTGAAGTTTGATTTGCCAACATATATAGATTAACACCCAGTGCTCATCCCGTCATTTGCCCCACTCAGTGCCTGTCACCCAGTCAACCCAATCCCCCCCACCCACCTCCCTTTCCACTACCCCTTGTTCGTTTCCCAGAGTTAGGGGTCTCTCATATTCTGTCACCCTCGCTGATATTTCCCACTCATTTTTTCTCCTTTCCCCTTTATTCCCTTTCACTATTTTTTATATTCCTCAAATGAATGAGTCCATATATTTGTCCTTCTCCAATTGACTTACTTCACTCAGCATAATTCCCTCCAGTTCCATCCACGTTGAAGCAAATGGTGGGTATTTGTCATTTCTAATGACACACACACACACACAATACTCCATTGTGTGTGTGTGTGTCTATATATATATATATATATATATATATATATATATATATATTACATTTTTTTATCCATTCATCTTTCGATAGACACTGAGGCTCCTTCCACAGTTTGGCTATTGTGGACATTGCTGCTGTAAACATTGGGGGGGCAGGTGTCTCAGCATTTCACTGCATCTGTATCTTTTAGGTAAATCCCCAGCAGTGCAATTGCTGGGGCATAGGGTAGCTCCATTTTTAACTTTTAGAGGAACCTCCACACAGTTTTCTAGAGTAGCTGTACCAGTTCACATTCCCACCAACAGTGCAAGAGGGGTCCCTTTCTCCACATCCTCTCCAACATTTGTTGTTTCCTGTCTTGTGAATTATCACTATTCTCACTGGTGTGAGGTGGTATCTCATTGTGGTTTTGATTTGTATTTCCCTGATGGCAAGTGATGCAGAACATTTTCTCATGTGCTTGCTGACCGTGTCTATGTCTTCTTTACTGAAATTTCTATTCATGTCTTTTGCCCATTTGATGATTGGATTGTTTGTTTCTTTGCTGTTGAGTTTAAGAAGTTCTTTATAGATCTTGGATACTAGCCCTTTATCTGATATATCATTTGCAAATATCTTCTCCCATCTGTAGTCTCTTAGTTTTGTGGACTGTTTCCTTTGCTGTGCAAAAGCTTTTTATCTTGATTAAGTACCAATAGTTCATTTTTGCTTTTTATCCCTTGCCTTCATAGATATATCTTGCAAGAAGTTGCTGTGTACAAGTTCAAAAGGGGTGTTCAAAAAGGGAGTTGCCTGAGTTCTCTAGGATGTTGATGGATTCTTGTCTCACATTAGATCTTTCATCCATTTTGAGTTTATCTATGTGTATGGTGTAAGAGAATGGTCTAGTTTCATTCTTCTGCACATGGCTGTCCAATTTTCCTAGCACCATCTTTGAAGAGACTGTCTTTTTTCCAGTGGATAGTCTTTCCTGCTTTGTCAAATAATAGTTGACCATAGAGTTGTGGGCCCATTTCTGGGTTCTCTATTCTGTTCCATTGATCTATGTGATCTGTTTTTGTGCCAATACCACACTGTCTTGATGATCACAGCTTTGTAGTACAACTTGAAATCTGGCATTGTGATGCCCCAGCTCTGGTTTTTTTCCATATTCCCCTGGCTATTTGGATCTTTTCTGATTCCACACAAATCCTAAGATGATTTGTTCCAACTCAGTGAAGAAAGTCCATGGTATTTTGATAGGGATTGCATTAAATGTGTAAACTGCCCTGGGTAACATTGATATTTTCACAATATTAATTCTTCCAATCCATGAGCATGGAATATTTTTCCATCTCTTTGTGTCTTCCTCATTTCTTTCAGAAGTGTTGTGTAGTACTTAGGGTATAGATCCTTTACCTCTTTGGTTAGGTTTATTCCTAGGTATCTTCTGCTTTTGGGTGCAATTATAAATGGGATTGATTCCTTAATTTCTCTTTCTTCAGTCTCATTGTTAGTGTATAGAAATGCCACTGACTTCTGAGCATTGATTTTGAATCCTGCCACACTGCCAAAATGCTGTATGAGTCCTAGCAATCTTGGGGTGGAGTCTTTTGTGTTTTCCATGTACAGTATCATACAATTGGCGAAGAGGGAGAGTTTGACTTCTTCTTTGCCAATTTGAATGCCTTTTATTTCTTTTTGTTGGCTGATTGCTGAGGCTAGGACTTCTAATACTCTGTTGAATAGCAGGGGTGAGAGTGGACATCCCTGTTGTGTTCCTGATCTTAGGGGAAAGGATCCCAGTGTTTCCCTATTGAGAATGATACTTGCTGTAGGGTTTCATAGATGGCTTTTAAGATGCTGAAGAATGTTCCCTCTATCCCTACACTCTGAAGAGTGTTGATCAGGAATGGGTGCTGTCTTTTGTCCAATGCTTTCTCTGCATCTATTGAGAGGATCATATGGTTCTTGTTTTTTCTCTTGTTGATATGATATATCACGTTGATTGCTTTACAAGTGTTGAACCAGCCTTGCATCCCGGGGATAAATTCACTTGGTCATAGTGAATAATCTTCTTAAAGAACTTTTGGATCCTATTGGCTAGTATCTTGTTGAGAATTTTTGCATCTATGTTCATTAGGGACATTGGTCTATAATTCTCCTTTTTGGTGGAGTCTTTGTCTAGTTTTCGAATCAAGGTTAATACTGGCCTCATAAAATGAGTTTGAAAGTATTCCATCCCTTTCTATCTTTTGTAACAGCTTTAGTAGAATAGGTATTGTTTCTTCTTTAAATGTTTGATAGAATTCCCCTGGGAAGCCAATTGTCCCTGAACTTTTGTGTCTTGGGAGATCTTTGATGACTGCTTCAATTTCCTCACTGGTTATTGGCCTTTTCAGGTTTTCTATTTCTTCCTGTTCCAGGTTTGGTAATTTGTGGTTTTCCAGAAATGCGTCCATTTCTTCCTTATTGCCTAATTTATTGGCATATAGCTGCTCATAATATGTTTTTAAAATCGTTTGTATTTCCTTGGTATTGGTTATGATCTCTCCTTTTTTATTCATGATTTTATTAATTTGAGTCTCTTTTGTTTTTAATAAGGCTGGCTAATGGTTTATCTATCTTATTAATTCTTTCAAAGAACCAACTCCTGGTTTTGTTGATCTGTTCTACAATTTTTCTGGTCTCCATTTCATTGAGTTCTGCTCAAATCTTTATTAAATCTTTAGTTCTGCTTGAATCTTTAATAACTCTCTTCTGCTGCTGGGTGTAGGTTTTATTTGCTGTTCTTTCTCCAGTTCCTTTAGGTGGAAGGTTAGCTTGTGTATTTGAGTTTTTTTCCAATTTTCTGAGGGATGCATGTATTGCGATTTATTTCCCTCTCAGGACTGCTTTTGCTGTATCCCAAAGATTTTGAACGGTTGTATCTTCATTTTCATTAGTATCCATGAATCTTTTTAATTCTTCTCTAATTTCCTTGTTGACCCTTTCATCTCTCTTTATGCTCTTTAACCTCCATGTGGTTGAATTTCTTCCAAATTTCTTCTTTTGATTGAGTTCAAGTTTCAAAGCATTATGGTTTGAAAATATGCAGGGGACAACCCCAATCTTTTGGTATGGATTGAGACCTGATTTGTGACCCATTAACTGGTCTATTCTGGAGAAAATTCCATGTGCACTTGAGAAGAATGTGTATTCAGTTGCGTTTGGATGTGAAATTTTGTAAATATCTGTGAAATCCATCTGGTTCTGTGCATCATTTAAAGCTCTTGTTTCTTTGGAGATGCTGTGCTTAGAATATCTGTCATTTGTGGAAAGCAGTGTGTTGAAGTCTCTCAGTATTAGTGTATTATTTCGAAGTATGTCTTTACTTTGGTTATTAATTGATTGATATACTTGGCAGCTCCCACATTAGGGGCATAAATATTCATTATTGTTCAGTCTTCTTGTTGGATAGACCCTTTAAGTATGATATAATGTCCCTCTTCATCTCTTACTACAGTCTTTGGGATAAACTTTAATTTATCTGATATGAGGATGTCTACCCCTACTTTCTTTGGAGGACCAGTTGAATGGTAAATGGTTCTCCAAACTTTCATTTTCAGGCTCGAGGTGTCCTTAGGTCTAAAATGAGTCTCTTGTAGACAGCAAATAGATGGGTGTTGCTTTTTTATCCAGTCTGAAACCCTGCATCTTTTGATGGGATCATTAAGCCCATTCACATTCAGAGTTACTATTGAAAGGTAAGGATTTAGTGTCATCATAATACCTAATCGGTCCCTGTTTTTGTGGATTATTTCTTTGGGCTTCCTGTTTCTTTTACAGAGCCCCCCTTGATATTTCTTGCAGAGCTGGTTTGGTGGTCACATATCCTTTCAGTTTCTGTGTATCGTGGAAGCTCTTTATCTCTCCTATTCTGAATGAGAGCCTTGCTGAATAAAGTGTTCTTGGCTGCAGGTTCTTCTCATTTAGGACCCTGTATGTATCCTTCCAGCCCTTTCTGGCCTGTCAGGTTTCTGTGGAGAGGTCTGCTGTTAATCTAATATTTTTCCCCATATAAGTTAGGGATCTCTTGTCTCTTGCTGCTTTAAGGATTTTCTCTCTATCTTTGGAATTTTCAGGTTTCACTGTTAAATGTCAAGTTGTTGAACAGTTTTTATTGATTTTAGGGGAACATCTCTATCTCCTGGATCTGAATGCCTGTTTCCCTTCCCATATTAGGGAAGCTGTCAGCTATGATTTGTTCAAATATAACTTTCTGGCCCTCTGTCCTGCTTGGTGCCCTCTGGAACCCCAATTAAATGCAGATTTTTTTCCTTTTAAGGCTATCACTTATTTCACTTAGCTTTTCCTCATCGTCTTTTGTTTTTCTCTTTCTTCCTCAGCTTTTTTCCTTGCCATCAACTTGTCTTCTATGTCACTCACTCGTTCTTCTACCTCATTAACCCTTGTTGTTAGGACCTCCAGTTTAGATTGCATCTCATGTAATTGATTTTTAATTTTGGCCCTATTAGATCACAATTCTGCAGTCATGAAGTTTCTTGATTTCCTTTATTCTTTTTTCTAGAGTAGCTTTATAATTGTGCTTCTGAATTGGCTTTCTGACATCAAATGTAATCCAAATTCTGTAACTCTGTGGCAGAGAGTACTGTATCTGATTTTTCTTTTGTGGTGAGTTCTTCTTTCTAGTCATTTTGATCAGTGCGGAGTGGCTGTATGAGCGGGCTGCACCAAGAATATCAACCACAGCCTAAGTAAATTTCACCTTAGATGATTCTGCCGAGGTCAGAGACTGGAAATTGAAACCAAAGATTAGAACAAATTAAAACCAAAGGACCACTAAAGTGAAAAACAAATTTTAAAACAACGTAGTAAAAAATAAAAGGCCAGGAATTGTAAAGAAGAAGAGAAATAAAAGTAAAAAGAAAAGAAAAAGAAAAAATGAGAAAAAACCGGGGGGGGGGGGGCTGGGACATGGTGATGGTGATGAAGTTGTAGTGGAGGGAGAATGTAGTCTACCTGAGAGGATCTAGAGGATGATATTCTTGTTTCTGAGTACATTAGCTTCTGTATGTTAGAAGATGCTCAGTCCCAAATTTATATAAACCAGAAATACTTGTAGAGGGCCCCACCATTGACCACCAAAACATAAATAGGATAAAAGAGGGGGCAGAACGGAAATGAAGAATCTCACAGAATGAACCAGCACAGTATACCACTTGGTTCTGGGTACATAGCGGTCATGTTTTTGAAGGTATTAACTTCCGTCATTGTAGAACAAAATGAGGCAGAGAAAAAAAATACAAAACAAAAATACATATCTTGGATATCTCTCGATATTAA